>NW_010972528.1:9491275-9584223 GCF_000737465.1 Haliaeetus leucocephalus | reverse complement strand
GGGGGGAGGGGGGGAGAGAGAGAGAGGGATTCCCAGGGCAAGGCAAAATAGATTCAAACACATTGGGACGCAGCTGCTCTAGCTAGCAATGACTCAGTCTATACTTGTAGCAGATGCTCTTAAAAACCACCAAAGCTAACAAAGGCGACAGAGCAGCAAAGAGTTTTAAACATAAAATATACTATTATTTAGTGCACTAAGCTGTTCCCTAAACTATTACATCATTAAATGCGAAAAATGCAATAGAGCAAAAAAGTTAATTCTTTGTGAGAGATCATGTCTCACTGTTGCCGTATAATTGGTAATAACATTAGTGCTCTCTGAAAAAATTATTAGCACTCCAGAAATATTCAGACACAATGCAAACATATATACCAGCAGTCATAGCTTCACTACTATTTAAGTTATTACAAAGTAAAACCTTTTAAGAATACAAGTAGCCAAAGAACAAAAACAAGGTAAAAACAGTGCAGAATTTCTTTATAATTTTTTTCATAGCATTAATTTATCCGTATTTTAAATTACTTACAGAAAGGGAACTCACCCCTCTCTTTCCAATGGGAGATTTGTCAGCCAGCAAACTCACAGCTGAAGATCTTTACCTCAAAGAAGCTAAAAGACTAAATTATTTGCAATTTAACTATAACCTAATTCCAAAATAAGTGTGCTTGTGTAGCATTTTCTAACAGTTTATGCAAGCACAGGCCAGCTGAGAACAAACAAGGCATGACAATTCCAAATTCCTAATTAACCATACATACTACAACAAGCAGCATCACTGCACTAAACAAGTTAACATGCAAACTATTCTTCTATCAAGCCAATGCTACAGAGAAAACAGAGTTTGGAAGCATAGCAGAAGAACCAAGACTCTGATTTTAAATCCCCTTCATAATAGCACGTAAATGCTAGAACCAGCCTACTCTGTCGCTTTTGGCATTGTACAAATAGAAGAATGAATGGCAAAAGTTTTGTGCTTATGAAGAAGTAAACACCTATTCCCACAGTCTTTCATATGCTTTATAAACATATTCAGACATCAGGTGTACTTTTCATCCAAATTCCTTCCCATGCTCACATAACAATACCCGCCTCTGAACTGAACATGAAAGATACTTTAAAAATATTTTTCCCACTATACAAGTTTATACTCTACAGTTCAATACAAATTATTTTAAGTCACCAACAGCAGTCCTTCTGGAAGAAACAGAACATATAGGAATTGCTACACTTAGTGGAAGTATGTAATAGTTTAAAACAGCACATGAAAAACATCGTGTCTTCCTGAAATCAAACCTGTACATAGTGCTCTGCATCCAGAAAAACAGAATACCATAGCATATATTGAAAATGGATCCTAAAACACAATCCTCCTACCTCAAAGGCAGGGCTGCAGGCTACATCTGGATTAACAGGAAAAACTGAGGATTTAATTATTCCCTTTGCTGGGATGACAAGAATGGCTGCAGGGGACAAGGGCAGGGAAGCAGGCAGCAGTGCTCAGCAATCACTCAGCAAATGCTCTCCTGCATCCTGCAGTGGTATGTAGACCTTATAATCTTCAGCTTTAGCCATTCCCTCATGCCCAGATCAACAATACAAACTAATTCAGCACCAGGAAGTAACTGGTGATGCTACAGCAGGGGTCATATCTATCAAGCTGAATAAAAACGTGCATGGAAGGATTTATACGAGGTTTTGCAACACAAATGCTCACAATAGGGAGGGAGCAGCAAAGATCTGACACCCTGTATGTCAGTACTGAGCAAGAGCAGATGACTCCTAGAGAAATAGAGGGCAATCAGAAATCATGCTTAACTTCTTTAATATTTGGGTTATTCTTTCTTCAAAGAGAAAAAATAACTGCAAAAAAAGGACACGCAACTACACTGCAATGTTAAAAGTTCTGCTGGTAAAACAAAGAAATCCAGATGGCATGGTTAGGACCACAACACAATTTTTCCAAGGAACCCCAAAACTTAGGCTCATCATCAATGAAACCCAAAGGCAACCCAAGACATAGAGTTCTTCTGGGTAGACAAATCAGTAATCTAAATACAATAAGCATTTTGGGTCTCATTTATCAGCCTAAACCTCCATTTAAACCCTGAAGTCTGGTGGTCCCTCCTGGCTGGCAGAAGTGCTTCCTCTAGGCCATCAGAGAAACTAAGCACTCGCTGTCTGCACGTGCCTGCTTCTGCTTATCTTTTTCTCCTGGACCACAGTGACTCCTTATAAGGTAGCACAAGCACTGAGCAGTTATGGCTGGGTACAGAAGGCCCACAGGTCTAATTCCATCTCACTGCAGTCCAAGCAGAAGAATGACCCAAGAGGTTTGCACTGTGGCCAGTTCTGCCCTTTTAAAAATTTCCAGTAGTGAGAAGCAGCCAGATGCAGGGATTATTTAGATATCTGGGTGAAAATATTGTATGAGATCTTGTACAAATACTTGTAGCAGGGACGGGCCCTTCCTGCAATACTGACTATAAATTGGTCTGAAATACTGCAGTGGAGAAGTTATGTCAGCCCTTTACAGGGTTACAAAACCAGAAGATGTGTAAATTATGGACATGAAAAGCAACAATAAAAATCAGTGACTACTGATTCCTTAACCATAATCATATCTGATTTGAGCCATTTTGGAGCAAAGCGGGTATTCCCTCCACACAAGGAACATATTTTGTAAAAGCTATTAACTATTAGCAATCCAGAAACTGTGGGCAGGACAAATAAGCTAATCAGTAATGGGTGCCCTTCTAGCAGTTACACAGTGCACATCACTTATCAAGAAAGACCTGGTTCCACGTTAAAACTAGGGGATAAGGTCATAGTCCAACACCTACTACCATACTAAGAAACGCCAAGCACTTTAATCCTCACATGATGGGGATGCAGCAGGTGCCCAGCAAAAGCCTGGGGAGGCAAATGCTAACTTCTACCAGCTGGCAGTAACTCAAGACATCATGACCTGTACTTTATAACTTATTGAGGAAGAGCTCCCAGATGAGGTACATTAATAAAGCTGTAGCCTAATTAAACCACATCCTTCACATCTCATCCTCCCATGTGTCTGGGATGATCAATGCAAACCAAGGCAACCCAAGTGGGAATCATTAAATGCATCTGTGAGCCATGCCGGAACAACAAACAATTAGATACACAATGTGCCAATCAGTACAACAAACCAGCATTATGGTTATGATCCTATCAGCTTAGCTTTCCTCAAGTGTACTTCCAATTAATTATAAAACATTTATACATGAACAGTGGCATCTCTAACTATCTACTTTAAACACTGTTAATAGTGTCAATAGTCTGATTTCTGTAAGTAAACAACATAGCCTTGCTCTTGCAAGGGAAGTCTTACCCCACTGAAACTTTCTGTGCCATTCAGCAAGTATATAATTATATTGATATGGTTGTAACCCCTTAAGAAAGTGAATGGGAAATGTGTAAACATACTAACGAGGATAATAAGGCTTCCCAAAAAACAATGATTAACACATTTCAATGAATACCAAAAAGAGAGAATACCTCAATGATTTCCAGAAACCCACTCAACTATCTATTTAAAGTTTAAAAGACAAAAAGAGAAATACACATGCTACAGCTTTGCGTTCATGGAGGTCACAACTTTTTGCAAAGGTTAGTGTTGCCGTTTTCTGGATTAGTGCATTTACCCATTCCCCAGATGGGTGCAAAGTTTGCAGAGTGCTACATTTGCTGGGCTGAAAGCTAGCCCAAGCAGACACAGCACAAGTGTGAGAGCAGAGGACCCCATACAGCAACACTTATGCATTTATCAGGTAGGAAAAAGGTTTCTCATAAAATAAATATTCATGTTTAACATATGGGAAAGAAGAGCTTTTAGGAGTCAGACAAGCAGTTGTAAAAACAGAATGAAGCAGTATCATCTGTATATCCTAGATGAGGCCTGCACACTCATTTGCATAACCAAAACAATGAGAAAGGACTTGTAAAAGGCAGCCTTCACATCACTGTCCTGTGTTATATAGGGATCAAATGGCTGGTAGCCAGAGGACCAATATTCTGCTAATCACTCTGCTCTTCTTGTGTCATTTAGACACAAGCCTTGTGCTACAGCTCCCAGTTAGTAAATAATGGAGAATGCATTTGTCCAGTTTTGTGAAAGTACTGACATGTTCAGAAAAATACCAAACCCAAAAAACTCCAAACCCTACCAACTGAACCAGACAGTGTAAAATATTACCAGATACAGACCAGGTGGAATTCTTAGTCTGCAATACCAAAGGCGAGACATTTATTTTTACTTGCATACTTTCTACTTCATTTACTTTTTGTTTTCCACAGTGCCTTAAAGAGTCTCCCTTGCTGGCATAGATCATTTATCAAAATATATTTTAAGACTAAAAGAATAATAGTCAATTCTGATGCAATCCAAGCAGTTTCAGTGGCTGGATATGGTTGTTTGGTTTGCAATATTAAAAAAATAAATAAAAAAATCCACAGCTGCATACCTTAGCACTGCCAAAAAAAAAAAAAATCCCGATCAACTTAAATTATTTTGGATCACATGCAAATTCACTGGGTGTCAACTCCTAAAATCAAATTCAGTTTTCTGTTTAATCAGAAAAGCAGTTGATTCAGTAGAGATATTACAGGAAGATACAGCACCAATATTCCAGTATCAAATATTTTTTTCAATCAATATTGCTTGATAATAATAACAACAACGTATTATAAATTATGGAACTATCATCCTGAAGTCACTATTTTGTGTAAAAGGAGTTACCAAAGATAAAAATGTTACAAGTGAAAGACCAGAGGGATTTTTTTTTTTTCAGGTTTATTTGTTATACTTAATGAAGCTCACTGAGAGTTTTCCTGTGAAATAAGTTTGTATCAGAAATTCATTTTGTGACTCATGGAAACTGGGTGTCTTGCATGTACTTTCAGTGATTTCCCATCAGAAAAAAAAGTAATCATATGGTACAACTTTTGGAGAAAGAGAAAATCACCCTTAGCACAGTTGGGGGCTCAAATAATAGGAAGGAATGAGGCACACTCTTTCCAAGAAGTCAGCTGTGTAGTCAATGGCTATCAGTGATCCCTGATTTGGTGTAAGGATTTAAAATTGTATTTTCACTTCCACCTGATTGCCCTCAACCATCAGTCTACACTTGGTCTGGCAGGACAACTTTTCCACAAGACCTCCCTTCACAATGAAACCTTTAAAGAACCAGCATCAGTGCTGTTTAGATCAAAAGACTTCCAAATCTCGTGTTACCACAGGATGTGGAAATCTGTCCAGGCAGACATTTCACTGAAATAGCATCTAATTATTTCCTCTCAGTGAATCTTTCTTACAGCAGAAGCTACTAGGAACTTAAAACCCACCAGTTTTAAAACTATGGCAGGTTTATGACCTAACATCTGACTTGCTTTCAGTTCCTTTTTTGAGGCTTAGTAAATTTCATTTTGATAATAGCTGCCCTCCCATCCTTACATTTTAGGAAGCTCACACACGTTAGAACTTGCCAAATGGAGCTCTTGTCCATGCTAGAAAATTGTAGCAACTTATCTTCCTGTAAACAAAAGAGTATAAAAGATGCTGTATCAAAATAAGAATAATCATGCTGACAGAATTCACTTATACACTGAGATAACTCGTACATTAGAGTCTTTTCCTTAAGCTATCAGCATAACTATGTATTTCAGGAAAAGCAAATCAAAACAAAACCAGGTAAACCAGCTAAGCTGATGCACTGTGTTGTTAGTGTTACTGTTTACCTTAGCAGGCACAAGATGCAAAACCAAAAATTAAGACTCACATCCAGCAATGAACACAGCAAGAACAAATAATATATCCTATAGCATGGCTACATTTATGCAATTTTTTCATTTGTTTATTACTATCATAACAATACTGTGGATAGTAATGATAATCACTACATGACTGCTTGCTTGCTTCCTTCATATTTACTGCCCTATTTTTCTTTTCTCCCAAAACATCCAAAGAGATTAGTATGAATAAGTCTTACCGAAGGGTTAGAAGAACAGAAAGAGAAACTGGAGGTATCTTACTCACAACTCGTATGAAGACGTGTGAGGAAGTGTCAGCTCCATAGACTGTATCACTGCTCAGATCAACTGTAAAACTTATATAGGGAAGCCAAGATATAAACAAGTATTTGTTGTAAAAGCTACATTTAAATAGGTGTGCTCTGAAGGAAGAGAAACAGCAGGGGGAAATGAAGACTGCCAGAAATTAATGGAAAGCTTGCTCAGGCCTGATGTTTCAGGAAAATTGTTCAAGAACACTTCACGCATGTGGAAACACAGCCTCAAAGCTCCTCCAAGGTCAGCAGGATTTGGGCTGAACAGTTAAGGAAAGGTAACCTCTGAAGCTCGCTGTGGTCACTTGTTCTCAGGTTTCCTAACAAACAAGGATACTACTTTTAAACTTGTTATTTCAGATGAGAGGAGTCTGTTTTGGTTTGGGGTTTTTTTTCATCCTATGGCAGACTGGGAACTGCTATTCACTAGTTTTAGACAATAAGTAATTTTGAGGTGCACAGGACACTTTAATTAGGCCAACACTGTTTTATACTTTGTATTGACTTTGCCCTTTTTTGGCTATTAATTGATTTATTTGTTCCAGTTGAGGATATGAACTTATCATTGATTTCTACTAAGCCAAATAGTTCAAGGATGATACATATCCTGCAACTTAATGTTTTTCCAGAAAATGCTACTAGGGAAAAAAGTTTCCATTTTACCTAAGTTCTCCAGGTGAAATGGCTAAACAACTGCAGCCTCAATTCTGCAAGAAACTTCAGCACTGGATTAGTTCCACCGAGGAATGTGATTACTGCCAGCCAAGGAAGGTGTTTATGCACATCATGTTGAATGGTAGCTTGTAAACACAATTCATCATCAGTGGCAGCTACTCAGTATGTTAAAACACTTACATTTTCTTATTCCAAATCATTATGCATAAGATAGTGTGAATAAAGATATTTCAGATCAGATCCTTTTCTATGGCATTTAGTAGACTTAGCAGAGATGCCAGATATCCTTTCCATTAATCGCTTTAGAACAGAATATTGTGATCAGGAGAGCTGGAGATCCCCACAGCAGAGGTGCAGGCTGTGCTTGAGGATTTCTTGTCCAAAGGACAACACCACATGAGGGTTTATGTGCTGTGACCAAGACTTTCCAGGTTCAGGCTATCATACAAATGGAGGAATGGTATTAGTGCCTGCTTTTCCTCACTGTATCTCACCATGCCCTAACTTTCTTCACTGCTGGAACTTTGTGAAAATTAATGAATGGTTGCCAGAGCCTTTTTTTTTTTTCCAAAATACACTGTGTTTTGAAGAAAAAAATGTGCCGAAGTGTCATTATTACACAACAGTTACATGCTGAATGCTTGCTAGCGTATTTATAAAACTTACTGAACTTGGCAGGATTGGCTACCAGTCCTCCTCAGAGACTATAAACTTGTTTCCAGCTACCGGGTGAGATTTCAGCAATAGCTTTTAACTAACTGTTTGGAAGTTTCAACCACCCAATATTAGGAATGTCAGCTCTAGAAGGAAGACATTCATCTGCTCAGCTGATCAGTGTAAAAGATGTTGTAGCTTAAAAACAAGGCAACTAGATGTTTACATCATAACACTTGCAAGTCTTTCATGCAAAGCCAGAGAACTGGCTGAGATCCACTGTAAATCTGCCCTTGTAGCACTGAGCAGAAGAGCAAGACTCATGCAGAGAGAGCAGGGAGATGTCCTGTTTTGTTAACACTGCTCTTGACAGAACAAGGACCTGTGACCGAATTCTACCTGACAAAAGGAAAACTCTAATTTCAAAGTGAGCCTGACGGAGTTCACCCGGTCTTGGTGGGTCACCCATCTTAGAGGAGAACCTCCAAACTCAGACTGAACAATTCGGAGTACCAGTCTTGCCAATTGCTTTTATAAAAACAGAATATGGTGGAAGTTTGCAACTCACCAGCTCTCATATGAAGGATCGTTAAGAGGAGGAATCCCCCCAGGTAGTAATGACAATTCTTCCAATGTTTTCTTTTCATCAATGCGCTGGGCAGAGCTATTATTGAACAGGCAACTACAGAATGAACTATTAATATGCTGCTAAAGGCAGTAGCTGTTACTCACCTTTATGAGTCATGAAAATAGCAGCGTTGAGTAGCAGTCAGTAACTTAGAAGAGAGATGGAAGTCAAAACTCTTTTAAAGAAGAGCCTCCAGACATTTACATCATAAATTCAATGTACTCTCAATCTGAAGCTTTCATAATACTTCTGGGGTTATCTGTTTTGCAAGAATATCTGGTTTCGAGATGGAATTTAATTCTTGGCATAACAAAAGGAGAAAGACCTGCAAGATCCTTAGTTTTGCCAGTCTGCAGCATTCTCACAGCTTGTTACAGCACAGGTTGAATGCAAGTTAATATTGACTTTTTACAAAATAGCCACTGGGCTAATCTGCAAGGAGTGTTTCATTAGGCCTACGTGCACTGAGTCGGACAATGGATTATGCCATGATCAGGCATATGCTACAAGATGTGCAGTGAAAAAATATTTTTTATTTCTTCAGCAATAGTACAGATTCTATGAGTTGCAAAATAACTGCAGCCCTAACAGAGACGATCAGAGTAAGGAATTGCCATGTTAATACTACACACCTGTATTTTTAATCTATACTTTAGTCAGGAAGTCCAAAGAACTGTAGACATTTGCTCTTGTAAGAGGTAACATGATTTTATATGCCAGAGACTCAAAGGCAAAGTTGATCCAACAGGAGTTTCATCTGCTGCTGTTTCCCCATTACATTCCTACTCTCACAACTCATTTTCTCAAATATATTCATTTCTTTTGCAGCACAACATTTCCAGCTTCTTTGCACACCTCTATCCACAGGCCCACTGCATAATACTCAGCCTTAACCCATGAGTCTGACTGTTCTGACCTCCAACTGGGGGACCAACTGACCTCTGGCCTGGGGAAAGAACACAAAAGGAAGCACAAATACAGTTTTTCCCCTATTCTGAGTCTTAATTTGAGGCTCCATCTATGATAAAATTAAAAGTTTCCATCCATTGACCCAGTTAAAAAAAGTAGTAGGGGAGAGAGGATGAAAAGAAAGGGATCCTCAGCAATGCTACTCAACTCAGAGAGGTAAAATAAAATAAACAGCCAAACCACTTGCAATGGCAACAATTTACCCAGGCAAGGAGTACACCACCACCAATTTCTTGAAGCTGTATTAAGAAAGAGCCCATTTTGCAGATGAATGTAAAATGAGACTGGAAACAATGCTTAGAATTTCAATAAGCCTTTTAATTTATTGCTTTAAATCTTATGCATTTAATAGAAAGTAGTCTTCTTCAAGGCAAGGTCTGTGGCTATTTGCATTTAGGACTTGCTCCCCTCCCCTTTTCATACACAGATAAATAGTAAGACTAAAGTGTAATGTTCCATTATCTTTTTTTTCACTAGGAAGAATTCAGCTAAATGGAGCAGCAATGACAAAGTAACCAAGCTTAGTAAATGAAAGTTCTCCCACATCACAGTGTCCAAGGCTAACTAGTAAATAATTTTGAACCAGATGTTTTGTGTGCTTAGTATACACATTTTTGAGAAATTTCCTTTCTGTCTCATTTTTTGATAGCTATGTATCAGGTTTGGATGAATGTGTTTTAACGCATTTGTGACTCATTAGTGGGGAAGTGTTGATAATGAAGACAAAAAGGAGAGGAAGAAAACCTGTCTCTATAATCCATCCTCAATATTCTCTCTCTCTTCAAAAAGTACTTGGGTATGAAAGTCGCAAACCTACAGCAAACACCAGAATTACATACACGTTGAAAGAATGCTTGGGACAATCTGCCCAGCAGGGTCTTTTACAACCTGAAGGGCTGAAAACACTGTAATTTCAACCTGGATAGCTGGCTGTTTATCCTAAACTCATTGCTGAAGCAAAGACTACTCACTCACACAAAGTACTTACTTTTCAAGTGACTTTGACAAAGCACAACGTCACCAACAGATTAAATTTCTGCATCACACTGAGAAGTCCTCGGCTGTGCAGTTCAGTTGCCTGTACCCTTCTAAGTAACTCTTGTCATACAGTCAATCAATGTCTGGTTAATAATTTAGAAATGAAAATATATAAAGCAGCACTTCTAAAATTTTGCATAATCATCTCTTCCAATTGAGAAATTTTTTGCAATAGGTAGACCCCTGAATTGTGTGAAAATTCTTGATGACTTGTTGCACTGGTTTTTGTGTTTTGTTTAATTGTCCATTGATTAAAAATAAGGAAAAAAAAATAGCTGGGATAGGGAAGAATAAATTAAGGAAAACCCCAATGTCCTATAGTTAATCAGTAACAATAACATTGATTTCTTTAAATGCTTTTAGCCTTATCTTTTAATAATTATACTCTTCACAACACAATATTTTTAAACAGTGACATAAAGGTTTCAATCCATTGTGTATAACTTCCCCAGATATGTCACATGCATAAGTTAGGTGAGCAGTCAAACAAGAGAGTAATCAAATTTGAAGCATTCCTTTAATAATGTTTGCCAGGTCAAACATTAAAAAATAGCATAGAGAGAAATGAGTTATTCCCAAATGTGGTGTATTATCAATATTGCTTCAATAAGCCATCTATACCTGTTCAAACACAAATTTTAAACATTGCAAAGGTTCCTGACTGAAGGGTCAGATTAGGAGTCACAAAATCTCAGCTGTCAAATTCTGAAAGAACACGTGGTGTAACATGATTAATCAGCATCATGAGACCAATGTGTGGTCTAGCTAAAAGAAGTGCAAGTATTGATTTGCAATTCAGTCTCACTGCCAGGTAGAAGGAAGGAATAAGAATACCCAGGAGATGGTACATGTACCACAGTGGAGTGGTTTGGGTGTTTTTTTCTAAGCAGTACTTGTTTAGACTACATTACTTCAGGGGAAAGATCAGATCCAGTGAAGAGTGTTTGTAACCTGCATCACCAGTCTGGATACAATACTTCCGAGAAGAGATTTACAAAAGGAGAAGGAAGGCATCTGTCTTTCTTTCTACCATACTTTCTCTCAGCCCCTTTCAGTAATCTTTTCTTTTACTTCCTTTTTGGCAGCTTGAATGAAAACAGGTCAAAATATAAACCTTCCACATAAACCAACCAACCAACCAAACAAGAAAAAAATCTATGGAAGTTAAGTATGCAGAGTCAATATGAGTCAATAAATACTATTTTACAGAATATCAGTGGATTAAATCCATAAAACTGCATCAGAGATCAAGAAACAGTGTCATTAAACTAGAAACATACAGAACTCAATTTGGAAAAATATAACATTGGCAACCTCAGGGGCAGGAGAGAGAATCGAGTTATGGATGTCTAAAACTCAGCATATTAAATGACTACGAGACAAAGATTTAATCCAAATGTTCATCAAATAGGGAAGATACAAATTAGTATTGCTGTTGCAAATACTAATGTCATCCATCTATCAAGACATTACTAGTTCTAAAGTTTTGTTACAACATTTTATTACTTTTAAGCAGTGAGAGCAATGAAAATAGCACAAGAACTCCCGAACCTATAAAAACCCCAGCTAATTAACTGCAGAACTATAAGTACAGAGCTACCCACAGTCTATTGATGGACAAGCATAGCTTTAGGCATGAATTGTAACTCACAAATCCTCTTAGATAAATTCCTCTACAAGCTAGGGAGCTCTGTGGCATAATGCGAACACCAAATTCAAAGTCCTGATAAAATGCCACATAAAAGTTAAGACTAGTTTCTGACATGTATCAAGATATGTATGTCGGCTTTAAAACACAGCTTAGCCTAATTTTTCTCCCATCATCTCAATTCACACCCCTGCCCCACCCCCACCATGAGACACCACTGGTTTCACAAGAGTTTCTTCATTTACATGAGCACATACACAGTACTTTTAGTATATTTTCTTCAGTCAGCTCCCTGGGAATGCATGTCAAAATTTGGAATTTTGAGACATGCCTTTAGGGCATTGCTCTACTGACTGACCAGTGATGCATCCTGTCAAAATTCTAAAAAGTAATACTTTGTCCCCTTCAAATTTTGCAAACAGTATTAAAAGTCAAAGCCATGCTAAGGGACGGGGAAAGAGGGTCTAAATTCCTCAAAACAGAGAATGAGACCCTGTTAAGGGAGAAAGCATTTTGTTAAGTTCGTATGGTGGGCTCTTAAAGAACAAGGAGGATTCTTGGGGATTACTTTGTTCTGCAGAAATTTCTGACCAATCTTTCTGTTGCCTGTTGTATGCTTATGGGACTATTTCTGCTTGAACTGTCCCTTTATCTACTACCAGTGATGCTTTTCTTTCTATTTCAAATAGAAGTGTGCTAAAGTGTTCAAATTAAAATCTGAAATTCCATATAAGCATGGAAAACACACAACTCCCTTCAAAACGAAAGAAGGTTAAGACAAAGGAACTCTTAGAGCAGCAGCAGAAGGTACTCTGGAATCCATCGGGAACTCTGCATCCTTTGTTACTCCAGAAAAAGCAGGCAGAAAACAGGCAGGCAGGCTGTCACTTGTCGGTACTATTTACCCAACACTAAGTTTTACAGACAAGCAAGAGACCTTCTCTTGTCCCAAAAACTTTTATCAACTCTGATAAATAGTTCAGTTAAAAACAGGGAAGTTGTTAAGAGGTGATAATTTATTGGTCAAATCCTCTGAAATATATATTTAATTTTATTCCTGTTGATGCAACCAACAGTCAAAACCAAAGTATTGTGCTTTACTGTGTCTCTTCCAGTTTCTGTAATAAACATGTAGTTTCCTTCTTCAGAGTTCATAATTGAATCTGGTGTCTATATAACTTTTATAAGAAACTATAAAATTCTCCTCCCACAGGCAAATCCAAGGGGCATTCATCTCCACAGCTTGGAAATAAAATGTCAACATGCATAAGCATCATCTTTCACACTGAGCATCTGTAAAATGTATTTTGCAGTGTTTTCCCATTTTTGTTCAGAAAACACATACTGTCTGCAAAGAAGATTCCACATAGCTCTCTAACACAAAGTCAAGATGGCTTTTTTAGAAGGGCAGGCAGATTTCAATAGTCAGAAAAGTGGTCCAGTCCTGCTCTGGATACTTAGTTACAGATCAGAAAACCATGAATTCAAAGTTTCCTAGTTTTACATAGTGTAACATCATTTGCTACTTACGATTTATGCTGAAAAACAGCTAGAACTGACTCAAGGCTAGAAATGCAGCAAGTGCTGAAACACCATCCCAAATGCAATTGTATACAGCTGTGTAAATATTGTGGCCATAAACAGAAATCATCTTTAGTTAAAAAGGAAAAAATACCTTCAGTAATGTAAATACAGGTCTGTACTATTGTGTACACTCCCATCATTACCGACAAAGTACCACTACAGAAAACTTCTATACATACGTGATAACAGAAGTGCCCGTGGAGAGAGGAAGATGAAAAGCAAAATGAATCCTTCAACCACTCATCCAAGGACCAAAAAAATATAAGTACATACACTTGATTGTTGCCATACAGATTGCATAGAGGCTTTCAAATCTCTTCTAGTACCATGTTTGCTCAGTGATCTGTCACAAGGTATAGATTCTTTTCTTTATTAATACTATGCCTTCTACGTTTTGCCTGTAAATTCAATAAGATGTCACAGGTAAAAATCGTTGCTGAGGACAACAAGGTATTTCTCAAGTACTGTTCGATTAGAGAACAAACATTAAGAACAGCTAAACAACAGAATTATTATTTTTTTTAAAACACGGAAGGCACTTTTTTTTTTAATTGCTTTAAAATACAATAGCTCATCCTAGAACACAGCAATCCTGGTATCAGTGGTAGGCAATATCTTATTTACTAGAAAGTTAGATCACAGAGTGTCCAGAGGTGCTGAAAAATTCTCTGACAATAGTAATCCCAGTCAGACAGAATTCTTGCACTGCACCATTTGCAAAGTTGGGACCAAATATCCTCCTGTACTTCATGCAGCTAAATATTCATCTACTGAGTCTAGCAAACCCCCTCCAACTGCTCATTACCATTTTCATTTAAACTTTCAATGATCTTTTGATCTCCACATGATTCCACCTTCCTGAAGAGCCTGGAAAGTACCAAACAGGGAGCTTTGCCTGATTCTGCAGAAGGCACAGAACAGCTTCCGGAAGCACTGGCTGTTCTCCCTTCCTACTCCTTGCATTGGCAAGTAAGAACACAAAACACAAAATTTCAGCCTCTCTCAGGTGAGACAGAGTATACTGACATTTAATCCATCCTGGGATATTTTTTACTATCCTAAAAGGAATTAACTTAGAGGAAGCAGGATCTGCCTCACTATAGATGGGAAAGGTTGGGTATTCTGTCCCTGAAACAGTATGTTTTATGGTATAAAATATGAAGGTTCAGGGGAGGAAACAATTCGTACTGAAACATGAACAATATCATACTAAGGGGGAAGGACAGAGAAGGTTTTTTTCTGCTATAGCGGAGAGTTTTTACGTAGGCTAATACAGATGACAACACCTGGTCTAACCAAGACATTTGTATCTCCAAAGAAGTGAAATAACACTTAGTTGAATTAAGATGAAACACCAGATTACATGCTAGATAAGAAAGAAAGAAAAAAAAAAAAAAAAAAAAAAAAAGCTTTGGGAAGAAATAATTTTGTTCAAAAAACATTTTTTTAAAAAAAGCTATGAGGAATTAAAAAAAGAGACTGGCCCCAAAGGCAGTGTGTGCCACCAGGAAGACACCCCTCTGTAACGGATGCAGCTGTTTTACTGGCAAACAGTAAAATCAGGCTTATATCCAAACTGTGAGGGATTCTGTAACCACTAGTAGTTATTGTTTTACCTTCCCTTGCACATAAAGGATTGTCTTCAGTAGCAGTAATTTGCTATCCTGAGAGGCTTTTTTGCCAGATCATCTCTCAGACAGCTAATTATTTCACCTACTTTTCATCTTTCTAGCCTCTCATTTGAGCTGCTGTTTCGTTATCAAGTTTTATCATGAACCTTACCATAATTGTGACTTTCAACCAAGCACTAACAATGACATAGTGGCATAAGATTCCCAACTTTCACGTAAAGTTAGCACCTTGTTGACTTCAAAGACTGACATGTGTTATCCAAATGAATCCAATAGCTTCAAAGAACAAAAAAGTAGTAATGTGACTTTGCTGGATTTCTAAGCTCTTGGCCTGAGACTAAAGGGACTACCCAAAATAATTATATCAATTCACTGAACACACTGAAATCATACTGAATCTGAAGCATTGAAAAATACTGAAAATACAGAACTAAGTTAGCTGCATCATTTCAGAGATACTGCTTCTCACAGGGAACCAAGATCCCTGTACTGCTTTCCATTTGCACATGCATCTCATCACCACAGCCTACTGTTGATCACAGTAGCAAGACAGTGCCCAGGTGACCTGTTCTTTGACCAGATCACATTGTTACTCAGGGACATCAATGAGGGATGGCCTGTGGTGCAAAGGAAGACAATTAAATAAGTAGTCAGAGGTGAGAGGAGCTGAGGTGGGAGATCAGCTGACTAACTAACTAACTAACTGTCTTCTAACTCCCTTTCACTTGGTCCAACTCTCATGCCTCTTACACCAGCATTGCCTTTGCCAGGACACTTGCTCTTGCTAGCATAACCACATAGATCAGCACCAAATCACTGTCCCTTACACCTCATTCAGACCTTGCTCCAATTCCTGTGCTCTCTACTGTCCAAGACCATGAAAAGAGACCCTAGATGCCAGACCACCTTCTCAGTGGTTTAGTCTTCTTTGTCCTACATCTCACTGTAGAACCCTTCTGTAGCACTGCACTCAATAAAACAGGTCCCAAGGCTGGCCTGGTGATACTGCTATTATATAATAGTATAGTGCTACTAACAATAAATCACTTTGGGCGCAAGGAGGAGACAGGCCAGAGTATGAACATAGGAAGCATGAGGTCTTCTGCAAACCCCAGTTCTAACACAAATGCCTAACCCCACAACCAAAGGATTAATTAGCTCAGTTTACAGCAAATGGTTTAATTAGAACACCGTCTGCCTGAAGTTTTTCTGATCACTAAAAGAGCCTAGAAGTAGATTAAAACATATGCTACTACAACAATGTTGGAATAATAAAGCAGCCAGACTTCCACAGAAATCTATGGAATAATTTACATCATCTTTTTTCTGTTAGAGTCAGAGCATTTGAAGACTGATTCTCCTTTATGAAATCCACAGAGCTTCTGTTGCTATGTTAAAGTGGTAAGTGGTAGCATCAAGACCCTAACCTGGCAGCTGACTGTACTGTGAGATTACTCAGGACAATCTCTGTAAAGAGCTGCCTGGAAGCAAAGGACTAGTAGTAATACTACAATATATCTTCTTAAAAAAAAATAAATAAAGTAGGTTTTTTGGTTTGTTTGTTTTTTTAAGTATTTTATTATACATGTGAGAGTGCATGCCTTGCAAATATTCATTCCACTGCACTCCAGATTACGAAATGTATATACCAGGCTGAGTTAATAGACTCAAACTCACTCCAGGAGTTTTTTCAGGTGGGAAGTACTATTACTAATTATAAAATCCGGTAATTAAAGACAGAACATATATATAAGGGCCATGTAATCTAACAATGTAGTACATGCCCTCAAGTACATGCCCTACTGCTCTTCTCCCTATGGTGCAAAGGTACCTTGTTAACATTTATGCTACTCCTGTATGTACATACAATGAGTGTTAGAATAATACAATTATTCATCATGATGTGTATTTTTCAGATCTGTGACATGGAATTTATAAGCATGAAGGAAAATGCAGTTTGCAAACTGACTAGGTCAAATTAAAATATTTACATAATTTTACAAACAGGAGACTATATCATATTAAAACATTAATATGCACATGTGTTCTTTAAGTTTATATATGCAGCCAGTGCTCTGGCAATTATTTAGTGATACAAGATTTCTGTATTCCATGAATTGCTGTGAAATATTCTACATGGAAGAATAACATGTCTAATTTTACTCTGAAGATGAATGATTTGTCATGCAGAAACGTCCATTAGATTTAACTATTACTAAAAAAACAGGGTAATAAATCATCATTTTGCATCAAATGAAGAAGCAGCACCTTTCTTAGTTTGGTTGTTCAGTCATAATCATGATAAATGGACATTCCAGGACAGGTGAATTTTAACAAGCATTCAATATGCTCAGACTAATCAGATTTTGTTTTCTATTTTTTGTTCTGTCTTACTCTATGAACAAGAGACTAGAATTGAAAGTAACATTGAATATACAAGTATTCATTGTTGCATTAAAAAGGTGTTTGTTCTCACAAAGAGTCCTATTGAAGTCAATGGGACTTTACAAAAGTGCTGGTAGGAAAACATGATAGAGCAGTTCAGCATAGTTACCTCACCTTCCTTTAAGTTTGTACATCTCTGCCAGTGATTCTCCACACAAGGAAATATGGACATACAGAGCACACAGAGAACACAAGTGCATCTAATATGTCTGAGCAGTCTAATTTGTACAAGAGGATTAGCCTTTGGTCTAAGACTAAAACATTCAGCTCCTCTAGTTCTGATCATTCTAATTTTCCTTATAGAAAAAGAGGACATGCTGAGAGAAACCTGCATTTCAGCTTACCTGCAGGGTGTGTCTTCACATGTTCTGTGGAATGAAACATAACTAAACCACAAAAAATACCCAGCACCATCATAGAGAACGTTATCAGCACTGTACAATTGTAGCTGCTAAGAAAGTGTAAGTACTTTCAAAATATAGTTGTCCTACCTTCCAACAAGGGCTTTCTGATATTGACATCAGCTGCTGCCAACTGGTAGCAGATATGTGATCCTTGCCAGAAATCATTAATCCAGATTCTTATGTATTCTGTTTATATGCACGTATTGGTTGTGTTATAGAAACAAAAGACAATTATTTCCCTTTTTCAAAAAACATCTCCATCTAAACACCGACATAAAGTTTTTGCGAATCTACTTTATTTCCAACTTGTTTCCAAATGGGTTGGAGGAGAGTCCAAGGTCTCCCATATCCTCCACAGTACATTCCAGAGTATCATTGCATAAAAACTGACACCAGAACCTACCGTATCAAAAAAACCCTTGTTTGCATGCTCTGGAAGAAAAACTGTGGGAGTCCTCATACAATGAGCATCTTAACTAATGATCCAAACCCTAGTATTTAAAGTTGCTATAGTAGATAAGATTAGCCTGCAGTCAAAGCATTCTAAATTCATCCCCCCATATATCCATACAAAATGATTGTTTTAAGAAGTGCAGCAAAACAGAAACATTTAGTGGCTTGCAACTTGGTCAGACTAGGAATGGGGGGCGGTGGTGTTTGTTTTTGTTTTTGGTTTTTTTCACTGAAACACACGTGCCAAGTACAATTGAGACCTTGTTACCAGATTTCAAGCATCTGCTCCAAAGTAAATAGGAGCTAAAGGTTTTCAGAAAGAGAAGAAAGAATACAGGAAAAAATAGCATATTCCTGTAATCTTGAAAACAAATTATACCATCATTTATGAGTCTTTCCGTAAGAAACAAAAAATCATCCTGAAATACACTTATGGATGTTTTCACTATGAAAAACTAAATTCTGCCTGGTTTCTACACAAGTGAAACCAGAAAATTCTCATTTTACTCCTAGTGGGCAATGACCTGGGACCAGACCTCCTGATCACTACAACACATACTAAATAAAAAGCAAATGGTGTGTCAATTAACTTTATCTACCTACAATAAGCATTCTGTAGCTCTATCTTTGTGCTTCAGCACATACATGAAAAAAGTGTAAAATCTTTGGCTCTACAACATACCACTTAGAAAGCAAGCTTAGACAGTGAGTCTGAATGAATTCTATTAAGAGGGCAATATTCTATTAGGAGGTCTGAGTGTTTCAGGGTAGCGGGAGAAACGGTTAAGAGGGTATTAGAACAAAGCAAAATAATTTGCATGATCAGGCAGACCTGTTTGAGCTGAAAAAATGTGGAAACAGAATAAGCTTAAGGCCCTCAACAGTGCTCCAGGAAAGTAACTTGTGGGGACAACCCTGTTTGTTTCTCCTGGACACTGCAACTCATTGCTTATTACTTTTTTTTTTTTTTTAATCAGAATGTATACTCTGACTTGAGTGGAATAATAATTTTTAAAAAACATATTTTATAACCATACCTTTAATATTTAGGATCTGTACAAATGTCACAATTCATAAGGATATACAGTTCTTATTTTTTGAAGCCTAATTCTGTTTTCTTGGGAGGTTGGGTGGGGGTGAGGAGAAAAAAACCAAGGACACACACAGCCTTGGATGAAGGATAACGTAAGAGAAACAAATGATTCAACAGGAAGATAATCAGTGCAGAACACGTGAGTTGCTTCAGATTGTACAGGGATACTGAAAGGGCACTAGCGTAGTATGAAGCAGAAGGGATCAGAAATTGGAAAAATTCATGTAATGCTAAGCATAGTAATGCCTAAATTGGAAAGCAATATACCAAGGCCAGCATTGCACAGAGAAGCAAAAGACCTAAAGAATTATGAAGGCTGAAAAGACCTCATAGGAAGCCCTGCATAGCAGGAAAACACTATGTCTGTGGTTCTATGCGACATCCTGTTTCTTTTCTCTCCTCCCATGGCTCTTCCCTTGCCATCTGTAACATATTTGCTCCCTTCCCCCTGAGAGAAGCTTCATTCAAGGTGGTCAATGTTTTAATTTGTACTGCGATGACTGGTGCCATCCACTGTGGCACTCACCCACAAACTGAGAGGGATGCATCGCTATAGCAATGGGTTCATGACAGCTTTACAGAGCCATTCATTGATATAAAAGATAGTAGTGTTTACAGCTGCTGGTTCTCCCAACAAGTTGTTTCAACAGGTTGCTGGAAACCTCTAAAACTTTCCTTCCAGTCCTGCCATTTTTAACCAAAATCTACTGGGCTTTTCCTATTCTTCATCCAGGTCATTTGCACCCTGAACATGCCTAGAAAATTTTGGAATCTATGATATATTGCATTCCAGAGCCACTTCCCTTTAGGCAGACACCACAGACATTTATTTCATACAGACAGATAAACATTTTTCCCCCCTTCAATATTGTAGAGCCTTCTTGGTACTTACTGCATCATGGAATTATTGTGGGAAAGAACAACAGAAACAGTAGGCAGAAGAAGGCTGTGTGTGAAGTATCTTAACATTAAATCCAATTTCTTACAATGAAGGGATGTACAGCACAGCAGCTCAATAAATCACCAGCCAATCAGTGCATGAGCAAGCATGTCCTTACATATTTGGCCACCCAGAGTTTTTTTCCAGGAGCTGAGGAATTGCAGTCAGCAGGTATGATGACATGAAAGCCTGAATGAGCTACTGTTGGGGAATTTTATTTTAAGTGTGATAATAAGTAACCATTGTGATGTCCCAAATGAGATGTTCAAAAGAGTTCATTGGGAAGGAAAGAAGCAAAATCAAAACAAACAAAAAAAGCCCCACTGAGCTATCTTTAAAAAGTTACATCTGCCCAGCCTGGATAAAATGTGGAAGGGGCCCGGCATCAACATGGGAATTGAATTATTTGTTTTGTTTGAGCTTTACTGAAGAAAATGAAATCTAACACCTCTTTCTATCTACCAGGCAATCTGTCAGTACAGGAACAGCAGAGTCAAACTACTGGCTTTGCTGACAAAACGTTCTGTGTATTAGTAGCAAGGAAGAAAAAACCATTGTCATGCCAACAAATGTTCTGACTTGAAATCACCAGTCACAGAAAAGACTATCTTGGAATACTGATTATCCAACAGAACAGAGATTGTCCTATTAAATACAGCGCTATATACTGAACAAATGTGAACAGAGCTAATTTAGGACTACGCCAAAGGAGCAGACAAGCAAAATCCTTCAGGCACTATTGAAGATTAACGTGGTCAGCAGAGTCAGAAAATGTCCTGAACAGAAATGAAATGGAAAAGAAGGAGAAATAGGTAAGTTATTAAAGAATACTGGTGAGGAATGTGTTGTACTGGACCATAAGGAAAAACCCTGTTAAGCTTCACTTGTAATGAGAATGTGTTTAATCACTTATACAGATATATAATCACCACCTATTCCAGAACATTGGCTAGACAAAAACATGCTGGAAGTAGGCCAGATGCTGAAGTTCCTGGAAAGCACTACATAGCTTTTATTGCACACACAATATACATATTAAATAAAGAAGGAAGAGAGCAGGTCAGACACCATCTACAGAATTTCCTTTTGAAATTCATTTCATACATGGATTTCAAGGGTTTTACAAAAATTGCTTAATCTCAACATGAATTCAAAAATAATTAATATATACAGCATACATACAAAAAGATTACTGTAGGAACTTCACCTTACAAAACTAGCTCTGGGGAAATCCGTGATCTACAATCACACTGCTGTAGTACACTTATGTTCCCTTTTTTCACATATACTACATGATCTACACTGGATGCCTAAAAATCCAGAATAATAACCCTGACAAAGAAGAACAATTCTTGATTGAAGTAGCTTAACTCCTTCAACTCCTCAAACCACTTTCTTATAAACACAGGTCAAGGAAATAAAGAATTTCAAGGGTAAATCCCTACTAAAACTGCCCTTCTCCCAAACTTGTATTTTCAATTATATTGATTCTATGATATATCATGTATATTCTCTATGATATATTAGCCAGAAGAAACACTTAATGAAGTCTGTCTTCCTCATATTCATTTATTCAGATGATGATGTTTATTAAAAATATTCTGACCAGTAGTTAATATTGCAAAGCCCACCAGCTCTTCCAAAAAGCCTCTTGCAAAGGGCTAAAAGTCCATGACCTTCAGCAGAATCAAGCTCATCAGCAACCTGAATGGCAGGACCCTAACAGGTGACTGAAAAAAACAGGCTTTCATTTTGCAGTAGGCTTTAAGGGAGGGAACTGCCCATTCTGACGTTGAATTACCATGGTGTCACTTAAAAAAAAAAAAAAAAGTTTAAGACTACAATCCTAAAATACAGAAACACAGTAGTTCATACTTTTTATACAGGAAAGATGTGAAGTAAGGTTAACAAAGTGGTACTGCCACTGGAAGAGCAAAACTAACCAAAATTTTAAAACCATAGAATAAAAAAAGCAAACCCTCCCAAAACGCAGATTCTCCAGTCAGCTTCCATCAGTTCTTTCAGTATCAACTGATGATAGACTGAGACAAGCAAGAACACTTGGGAAACACCTACTATACAATAAACTTGTTTAGACACCCGCTCAGCCCTTGGCTTGCAGCTTACAGTAACGACACAATTCACATTACCCCAATGCCACAAGACAACCGATTTAAACAAATCTTCTAGCACTGATGGAACAATGAATGAGGGCAGACTTGGCTGGGTACATAGTTAAACTTAAGTTACGGGGGGGGAAAAATCAACCTTCCCCCTCAATAAAAAGCTATATATTACTAACAGAAAATATTAGTATTACTCTAGGATAAACAACTATACAAGAACCATGTCATCAGGGCATGTAACACACAAACACTAGGGTTTGTATATGTTATAACTACCAAATTGTATTAGAGATTAACCAATGCTTTCTTCATCCACTTTTGTTTAACCCACACACTTCATCTAAAAACATTCTAGATGAAAATAACTGAGGCATGTAGCATATTTTTAGACATTTATATTAACTTTTTTCCTCAAATTAACCTTCTGACAAAGCAGAAAAAAAATGTTTTCTGTTTTAACACTCGCACAAATATGCATATATGCATACATGAAATGTCTATAAAATATCTTTGACAAGAAATGGTAGTGTCAAGCATGAGAGGAGAACTCAGGGCACAAGCAAATTCCTGCAGAAAGTCAAGATCCTTTTATTTTTTCCATAAAGATCTGCATGCTAGTCTAACAGCACTGCATCAAAGAAACTCTTCTCATTTAGTTCTTTTATCTCTCAGAAAGACAGAAGATGTCCTTGGGCCTGGAGCAGGTCTGACCCTGCTGCAAACACACAACAGAGCAGGGCCCGTGAAGCAGCTGTTCCCCCCGATGAGGCAAAGCCCCATCTCCTATGGTGTGACTGTGGCCAGTTGCTGGCCTTGGTGGTGGTGCAGGTGAACACACACAGGTAAAGAGCTTTCTGGAGTGCAGCACACAGACTGTCATCAAAATAAATGTTTCTGGTGCTTCTCTAGGGACTGAAAGAACTTTGCACCAAGCACAGGCCTAGGTCTACCAAGCTCACCTTTAATTAAAAATTTCACCATCAACAAGGCTCAGATGTGCCATTTTCAGGATTTCTTAATTTCTTAAACTGGTCCATTTTTAGCATTTCTGTAACACGCTGATTTTTTTTAATCTTCGGAATCCCAGAACCATTTGAATAAAGCAATACTTCTGCCAACTAACTAACTGAGACCTCAAAGTAATATATTCAATGTCATTCAGGAAAAAAAGAAAAAAAAAAATCACCAGATATGACATTTGTGATGCTAACATTAAACCAGAAAAAATGCTGTAACTTGACAAAGCCAAATGAAAACCAAAGCACTGCCCTCCAAGGCAGCTAACAAAAAGGCAAAAGTCCTCTGCAATTGACCTTAACAAAAGTTACAGCGCTGGTGTCTTAAAACAGACAAATCTATCTGAATAGAGTTTCATGGTTCAGAGTTACATGTGCAAAAGTCATGAAAATGAGAGTTATTCCCACAATTGTTTAACATGGTTCAGTGACTTCCTCACACAGAGGATATCTTTTCCTCTCCTTCAGCTAGTGCTATATGAACTGTATGCACATGCGCATATATGAGCAATGATAAGCAATTATGTAGACGTTATAGTGAAGGCTATTAAATGAGAATTGTGACCAGTTCAGCAAAGTAATATTGCTTTGCTAATTAACAGTACAAAAGGCTTAGAGATTTCTTCTGAAGGGAATGCTGAGAAATTAAACACATGCTGTTGTCATTGCAGTATTTAACACTGCTGTTGGTCTTCACAAAGGACATGTAAGTTTATTTTATCTATGTTAATTATTATGAAGCTAAAAAAATCAGATCCTGGCCTTATGCGAGATAGCCTATATTAATAAATAGGACACTCATGCCAGCTGAGATATTTTATGGCACTTTTCTAACCCCAATTATCTATAACAAACTAATTTGAGAAAATACCAGGATCGAGGGCATTGAACTGTCCCTTAAAGATGAGAAATTATGAGAAATTTCACAAATTATGAAATTTTAGGGTATATATTTACTGCAGAGTTCTCCTGTATAATAAGGGCTAGAGCTTTTCTCCTGTAATTCCCTTCCATCCATAAATAAAACTCTTCCACCCAAACTTAATGATGCTTTAAACCCTAATAGCAGCTTGACTGGGTCTTTCACTAAAACTATAGGATATTTGCAAGTCAACAAGTTGAGTGAAAAGAGGACCAAGAATAAATACTTCTACCCTGATGCCTCCCAAATGTTGTCAGTTTAGTGCCTCAAGCATGGACCTGGGCTGACTGCTCAGACCTTGTCTACATTAACCTTCATGGCACTCTCTCATGTTTGCTCTGTCATAAAACAGAAAAATGTCCTGAAAAGTTTCTAGAAACATTTACCCCACAACCCACAGAAGCCACAGTCCAAGAGTCAGGACTCTCTGAACATCACACCCTCAGCCACCACAGGCAAAACTCTTATAAATAGCATTCTCCACAGATCAATACAGATGCATTTTCCCATAAAGTCCCCCAGCGCAAACTTTTTCTTTTATGAACACGTGTTCCAAAACAGAGTAAAAAGTCACACCCTGGGTACAAAGAAGGTACTATTTCCACTGAAGACATTAATAAGTGCATCTTACTGCCAGACAGTCTTTCCTAAAAAAAAAAAAAAAAAAAAAAAACAAGGCACACATGTCACTCTTCCCCCCTCCAAATAACAATATCCTCTTAATATTTCAAGTATGCATTTTACATTCACACTGACACAGACTTAAAAGAATCTGAAAGTCACAAAAACCTATAGGTTCCAACATCCCAACATCCCAAATCAAGACAAGCTTTTGAAATACCTCAGTATATTAAGGCCAAGAAAAGGCAGCAGCAAAACAAAGAATCTCATGCACTTGCCAGTTAACGTAGCATTAAAGTTGTGTATTTATTCACATACAGGAAATGTAGAGATGGGAGAAGACTATTTGCTAATCCCAATTAGACCAGTGTGAACCTGACAGCGCAGATATTTGTGATTTACATCAGTGCAAGCACTATCAATAAGTGATAAAGTGATTTATTATTGGGATGCTCAGATAATTCCCCAAATATCAACTAATAAAAGTATACAGATTCATGAGGCTTCCATTAGTAATGTTTCACTGTACTTTATATGAATTAGATTAAAAGCCTCTCCTTTAAAACTTTTCTGAGTAAATGCTCTTTTTCCCCCTATGTCAAAAAGTAACAGGAAAAAAAAAGACAAAGTTTCCAGAGCCCAAGTTTGCAAGTCCCCAAAAAACACCCAACCCCCCCACACACCTCACCAGACTACTCTTGTATTTCCTCTGCAGCTTCTCATGTACACTCAGCTTAGAGTGATTATAAACTAGATAAATCCAAAGAAAAACACCCCACAAATCAAACCACCCAAACCCTACATGTTCATTTCAAAGATCTATATAGAAATGTCTTGTTTCACGCCATGATTACAGCCAGCAGCATTAATAATACGTTAAGCTCATGTTTGCTTTGGTGTCCCATCCCCCCAGCACACACAAACACACTCCCCACCCCTGGGAGCACCCAGCTCATTTTGGCAGTTCAGCGATACGTGGTTGTGTTTCTAGAATCCTGAGCCTGCTGACTACAAACTAGAAAAATTGATTCCTTTGATCACAATAGGTGCATTTGCATGAATGAATTTTTGATTGTAGCAACAACTGTTAAGTCAGGATCCATGAAGCAGAGCAAAGTAATGGATTAGTCACCACAGCTTCAATTAATGGTTTTGGTTCCCAGTGGCAAATCAATGTCCATCAACTCTGACTTTCTTGTCAAAAGCAGGCAGGCAACAACACCATCTATAGCACTTAATTTACAGATCTTGTAAAATCTTGGAAGCAAGAATTGACAGAAACATCTGATTTTACCTCAGGACAACACATAAATTATACTCTGCTCTTCCACTCCATCTTGAAAGGCTTTGGCTAGAAGGGTAGAATAATTCAGTATTGCTGAGTGCAGAAATAAGCTCTGGGTAATCATTATCTTACATCATGTTTACAAGCTCTAAAATAAATACATTAGCTTCCTCTGATTTGGACTAATGTCTACTAAACAATTTTCATGCAGTAAAATTAGGATATGCTAGGCCTATAAAAAAGGCTTGAATGAAAGAAACTCTGGGCTGGAGAAAGCATTGCATACGGAACCTGCAGTGATGGTCATTTGTTTTAAAGATCTTCTCAAGCAAAAAGCACCAGAGAACAAGAAGATATAAGGCACAAACTCACACATCACATTTTATTTCCACATTAAGAACAGGAGAGCGGAAATATAACAGAGCCTAGAGGAAGCTTTAGGGAAAAAATACTAATTGCTAGATAAGGTGTCATATAATGTAATTGAGCAACTTGTTCATTGGTAATAGTAGTTGGAGTGAGTCATCTTACTACAGCATAATTCTGCATAACAAGTCATTTGTATATGGTAACAGAATGGTTCATGAATCAGAAAATTATGAAGGACTGTTTTCTCTTTGGCAGTTGTTTAAGTTAATGGTAAAAACATCCAAAGACCTCACATAAATTTTGTAGAAAGCAAGAGGAATGGAGCTCAACAAAAAAAGAGCAGGCAGTGAATATGCTGAAGGGCACATCTTAAAATTCTAGAGCTTCCCCAAATGGGAAAGCACAGCAAACCTTGCACAGTTTCTAGTGGGGCAGTTCTCAGTCTAAACACACTTCAAATATACTTGACACAAATTTCTTATTATACCAATGGGACAGAAAACCACCTCAGCTTTCTCACATGCACATTTAACATAAGCATCTCCTTTCTGACTGATGCAAGCAGCCAGTGCAACCTTCTCCTTAAGGAAAACTAATGCACAGTGGCTTGCTGGGTTTTTCCTCTTAACTACAACAGAAACAGGACATGGTAACTGCTTTACAGACAGGATAAGGCAGAAAAAGGAAGAACTATGGGAGCAAGGTCATGTTTTAAATTATTTTTTAAACAAGCAACACACAATTCCTAATAGGTTGCAACAAACATTAAAAGCATTCTTTATCCAAATAAAGCCAGAAGTAACACTGCTAAGAACTGCTGAGCTAAATCTGCAAAGATAAATAGGAGGAAATATCATATGTGCCTTAGGCAGTCATCGCTTCCAGGCTGAAAGTTTACCAGCAAAGAAATGCTTGAGGCTGGCAACAACAAGCAACACCTATAATTAGATACATACTTCTGCAGCTTTTGGTGTTGGAGAAGATGTGAGTCCATGAGATCACAGTGAATCCTGCCTAACTGGACCTTGGCTCAGAAGTAAGCCTTGGAGGTTTATGAGGCCATCACAAATGGCAGACAGCCATATCAGAATGCACGTCCGCTGAAATAAAGCACACGATGTTTTTATGGTGTGCTCTCACTCTAAAGCAATTTCCTTTTTCTTCTTTGTCTTTTTTTTTTTTTTTAATAAATTTCCAACAGCCCATGCACAGTAAGAGTGATCCAACAAAATAATGACTCCTGAATTAGAGAAGTTCTTTTGATTGCTCAGGCCCTCCTTTAGACTTGGCTTAAAGCATTCATGTAACAGCATGTTTTAACTCCAAAGTACAAAAAGAGGAAAAAACCCTATTCTGTTTTGGGCTTTTTTTTGTTTGTTTTGCTTAAACTAGCAGAAATAATCTTACTCCAACAGAATGAGAAGACCATCTCATCATCTACTCTGCAGTGACAGACAAGGATACAGACTGCACAGAGCCCTGTTGGATGGTGTTTGTTGATCTTTGTGAAATCCATACAAAATTTCTTGACTAATCTTGCCACGGTAGCTTATCACAGATGTCACGCATAATGAACAACAGTTATGCAAGTGCCTAACTGGTGTTTTCACAGAATGCTTCCCGCTATTTACACCTGTTTCCTTTCTTCTGTTTTAGCCCATTAGTGTTTATTGTGTTTGCACTGTGTACTGCAGATAATCTCATTTTACTAATTCCTCTCAGATATGCCCTGGGCTATTGTCATACTGTGCACTTACTTTTCTTCTGGGCTGTGCTAATTCTGTTCTCTTGATAATACAGTGTGACCCATAATTAATTGTTTAGGTGGATTTCATTACTCTGTACCTTTTCAATCAAACTCTGTTCTTACAGAACCTCATTTCAAGCCTCTTTAACAGCTCTCTACTCCAAACACTCCAATCTTAACTATAAAGCATAATACATCAATTCTGAAAAAATCTCACCTGTGCTAGAAAGGGTCACACAGTACAGGCAGAATTCCTACAATTCATGGATTATCTCATTTTGCTTCTCTGGGATAATCAACCACTTTTTACTTGTTGAAAACAATGAATTCCTGAAGAGTTGAGAAAGACTGATAACAACAAGCTACTTTGCTACGTAACAGTGTCATGATTCAGGTCCTGAATTTGCAAACTCCACATGACTCCTGCAAAGTCAGACTCAGGACTGGAACTTTTGTTAAAAGTACTTTGAGAGTAGAGACAAAATGAATAAGGAACTTCTAGGGGAAATGTCTTTAATCTATACATATTAAATAAATTTAAAAAAATTGAAGGATTTACCTCCATTCTTTTCTGTTCAGTGCTTAAATTTGGTTCATAATGTACTTAAGATTTGAGCACATATCTAAAGCTAAGCATGTGCTTAAGTATACTGCTAAGTCGGAATCATAAGGAACTATTTTTACTTGTATTAAAAATCATTCATTAGTGTCCTGGGATAGAGTTAACTGTCTTCCTAGTAGCTGGTACAGTGCTATGTTTTGAGTTCAGTATGTGAAGAATGTTGATAACACTGATGTTTTCAGTTGTTGCTCAGTAGTGTTTAGACTATAGTCAAGGATTTTTCAGCTTCTCATGCCCAGCCAGAGCACTTGACCCAAACTGGCCAACAGTGTATTCCATACCATGTGACGTCCCATCTAGTTTAGGAACTGGGAAGCGGGGGGCAGGTTTTTGCGGCTCAGGGACTGGCTGGGTGTCGTTCGGCGGGTGGTGAGCAATTGCCCTGCGCATCATTTGCACATTTCAATCCTTTTATTACTACTGTTGTCATTTTATTAGTGTTATCATTATCATTATTAGTTTCTTCTTTTCTGTTCTATTAAACCGTTCTTATCTCAACCCAGGAGTTTTACTTCTTTTCCTGATTTTCTCCCCCATCCCACTGGATGGGGGGGGAGTGAGTGAGCGGCTGCGTGGTGCTTAGTTGCTGGCTAGGGTTAAACCACGACAATTAGTCCGAGTCAGTATATCTTGTGCTAAGTTTATACAATTGCTGAACAAAGTGCTTCCAGTTCCCTTTACAATAAGAGAAATAACATGATTTAAAAAAAAAAAAAGGAAGAAAATAGTAAGAAATTTCATAAGTCCTTGTATCATCTTAAAGTCCCCTAAAAAAAAAAAATTGTCTATTTGGTTTTTTTTAATTGCTTTCCCATTACATAGCAACCAGGAGCGACTGTTCCGACAACTTGTTTCTCAGTCTCTGTAGCAAGCATTTTCTAATTAATGATAAATATATTACCATCAAGACTAAAACTATCCTTTATCCACAGGTGAAACATGTTAAACATGAACTACCCACATGTCGTGGTTTAACCCCAGCCAGCAACTAAGCACCACGCAGCCGCTCACTCACTCCCCCCCCATCCAGTGGGATGGGGGAGAAAATCAGGAAAAGAAGTAAAACTCCTGGGTTGAGATAAGAACGATTTAATAGAACAGAAAAGAAGAAACTAATAATGATAATGATAACACTAATAAAATGACAACAGTAGTAATAAAAGGATTGGAATGTACAAATGATGCGCAGGGCAATTGCTCACCACCCGCCGACCGACACCCAGCCAGTCCCCAAGCGGCGAATCCCTGCCCCCCCACTTCCCAGTTCCTAAACTAGATGGGACGTCACATGGTATGGAATACACTGTTGGCCAGTTTGGGTCAGGTGCCCTGGCTGGGCATGAGAAGCTGAAAAATCCTTGACTGTAGTCTAAACACTGCTGAGCAACAACTGAAAACATCAGTGTTATCAACATTCTTCACATACTGCACTCAAAACATAGCACTGTACCAGCTACTAGGAAGACAGCTAACTACATCCCAGCTGAAACCAGGACACCACAGAAGTTCCATATTCATGGAGTTTAAATGGTGTGGAAACACATTAAGATAAATCTAACCCAAGACTTTTAAAAAATTATTTATTTTATCAAATAAAATAGCAAGAAGACCTGTATTAAAACAATTATTGGACTGTTATGTTTGCAAACTTGTTCATATACTACTTAACGTAATCTGAGATTTGCCTCTCAGAAACCAGCACTCCTATAAATATTCAAATATGTGCTCAGAAAGGAAGAGAATTGTGCAAATGGAATAAATTTGTTAATGATACACAAGACTCGATATTTCACTGATGCAAATATATGCATCAATAAGAATGTGTCCATATATATAAGTACGCACACACACACGTATATAACAGTCTTAGATGGTATGTGAAGATATACTAGCTCTTGAACATGACTGTGTTTCTATGTCATCATCAGAAACCATTTTGTCACCAGCATTGATGCTGTTAATAAATTAAAGCAAGTCAAGGTCAGACCAGATAATCTAAAAGGTCCCTTTTGACCTTAAGAAAAAGAAAGTTTTTTTTTTTAAAAAAAAAAGCTTTTTGTATTTAAAACTGAGTTGAGTGTTGCTCTGTTTCTTGTTTTGTCTGCTCTGCCTTTCTCCCTTTCTAGAGTAGAGGGAATAAACTGAAATGGCAAAAGCGTGTCTACGTTGCTATGCAGAGAAATATATTCAGGTTGGACTTTTAAAAACATTAAAAAAAAATTAAAAATATAAAAGCAGTAGCCTGACAAACTAGCAAGTCTGGGAAATGCCATTCTGAGAACTTCCAAGCTCATAATTCCATTATTTCAAGGCACAATACACCCTGCTCTCTTACAAGAGGTACACCTGCTGTATAGCACACAAAAAGAATTTCCTGCAAAATCCACCACACTTCTCATTGTGAGATCTTATTACAGCCCATAGAATAGTTCTGTTGAACTATTTCAATTTTGTATCATAGCAATCAAAATACAGTAAAAGTGAGAGTCTACAGTCTACAGCAGGGAACACACAAATAGTCTGAAGAAAACTTCAATACATCACCTGCTCCATCTCCTGTGCTATGGGGAAAATCAAGAATACCCAAGACAAGAGTTGACAGATGTTTTCTTAATATCCCCTTAAGAAAAACTCCCTAAGGATGTCCTACCACATACCTAGGTGCCTGCTTCTACGGCTCCACTATTTTTATAGTGGAAAAGTGGGGTTTTTTTTGTTTTTTTTGTTTTTAAATACCTGCATTGTATCTTCTTTCCTACAATTAAAGCTGATTACTTCTTGTTCTACCCTCAGAAAATACAGAAAAAAAGAAATCACAATCTTCTTTATAGTATCTTTTACAGACTAGATATTTGTTACTGTGGTCTCTAGCCTTCTTTTTTTCCTAGAGCAAAATAATCTAATTTCCTCAAGCTTCCCTCAGACATTAGATCTGCTGAACTTCTCATTTCTATTTTTTTTCCTTTCATGTTTCTCCCATTTTTGTATGTTTGTCTTAATGGGTGAAGCTCAGGATTGCACCCATGTTCTAGCTGAAGTCTTAAAAATCACAGGAAAGACAAAGCAATGTCCTCCCTCACGTTAGATACAAAACTTCAGTAAAGACATCCCAAACTAAAATTAGCTTCTTTTCTTCTTTTTCGTAACAGCACTGCATTTTTGCTACATACACATATTCCATATATTCAGTTTACAATATGTTATAACCACCAGATCTGGTTTTGCTGATCAGGTGTCAGGCCAAATATTCTATGGTATTTGTGGGTTTCCTTCCTCACATGTACCTGTTTCATGCTTGAGTCCAGGTCTCCACTTTAAGATCATTTTGAGTTCCAATTACTTTCCTCCAAAGTACTTGTGAAAGAGCCTTCCATCCATAGGTCATTATGATCCTCTACATTTTTAAGTGTATTCTTTACTCCATCAGCAAAGTCAGTGATGCAGCAATCATAACAGCATGGCAAAGCTCAGAAGATCCTGACAAACAGAGATAAGCCCTAAGAGATTCTCAGCAACATAGGAGCAATATAAAAAATTTTGCTATGTTTATACTCTTAATTTTGCCTTCAGAGCAACAAAATAGTTTTATTAAAGGAGCTCACTACACACAGTTGCTTTTTCTTGATTAGAATACTGGGAACAGCCTCACAGCTGGTGTGAGTAATGAAAGCCTCTTTAGCTGTAATGGCTGCCACCTGAAAGTCTGCCCTGTCCCTTCTCTCCTTAACAGGTAGAAAAATTTTCCTACTCCCTACATCCAAAATATATGAAAATTACGCTCAAAATCAGAAAAAAATCTCTTGCTTCTACAAGTTGGTAATGTGTTGGTGATTTTCTCACTAAATTTGTAGTCACCCAGAAGAACTATTTCTATAAAAATGAAGCAACCTTTACTTGAATGTACTGATTTCAATGGGAATTACATGTGTAATGATTGGCCTACTGTGTATATCAGTTCCAAGCAGTTTTGTTAGCACAGCATGAACTTAAAAAAATGCTCATATCACAAAACTGGTTTACACCAGAATGTCATCGGCTGGCTTACACAGGAAGCAGGCCTCTAATTTATCGTCATCAGAGGTTACCCTGGTTTCCAGCTTTTCTAGGAGCCTCCTGTTCATTCCTGTGCCTTTCTGTAAAAGCTGCCCAGAAGGATACTACTGCTTCCTGAAAGCCTGACTAAAATTCTACCCTCGTTTTGCATATATTGGCAAAGAACCTTCTGATTTAACTGACCTTTACTGTTAAACAAGGTCAAACCCATGCTGATTTGCCTGAAGAGTTGCATGCCCACTATCGCCTCCCGAACTATCCACTCCTCCTCACAGGGTAGTTAAACAATTCTTTTGCATTAAAAAGCACTCTATATAGACAGGGAACAAGACAATTATGCAAAAGCACACATGTATGGACATCATGTAAATATTAATTAGCTTCATTCTGAATGTTATAACTGCTGATTGGCTTAAGCCAAACTGGTGATTGGCTTAAGATGTTGTCACAGATAGCACTTAAGTTTTCTGAAACTGGTACATTCAGCCACTGCCCTTTACTTTAAAAAATCTACAAGGACATGCTTCCACCAAACCAGAAGCAAACATAAGGATGAGGCTTGTGTGTGTGAGTTCTGAGCAGGGACAGGTAAGAAGGAGCTCAGGTGGAGAAGAATAAAAGACTAAGGTCCATCATCATATCTTTAAGGAGCATCAGACAGAGGATACCTTGAGAGAGCACTATAAGGACAGAGCAGGTGTTGCAAGACTAAGCCTCTGTTGCTGCTTCTCTAGTTCCCTCTTTTGATTTCCTTTAGCCTTCTTTTTTCTAGATCAAATGTATCTAATTGCCTTGAACTTCCCTCTGAGGCTGCATGTTCTGAACTTCTTTTCTGTTGTTTTCCTTTCATACATCTCTCCTCTGGTACTTCAGTATTGTGCATTTGTGTTCATTCCTTCTCCTGTGCATGCTGTAATTCACAGATGCTATTAGAGATGACAAACTCCATCATCAATTTTTCTTCCTAACTGGAATAGTCTACAAAACTGCGCATACCTATCAAAGTGGGACTGCTGATAGTATTGGATGCAAACGTAATTAAGACATTGTTTATACAAGCACTGAACTGCAGGAGTATTTTTACCTGCACAAGAGCTACGAACTTGTCCATTTTAACAGGAACAATTTTGTTGTATTTCGTCTGTTATTCTAATTACCAATCATACGGCTAAAGATGAAATACACTTGGTTAATGACAGAACTGTAAAGAGATTTTCTGTTTCTTACTCAGGACCCTGGATTCACAGTTCATTCTTAGGGGCAAGGGTAAAACTGAGTTTTGCTTTTGCATCTGTGCATAATGCTTCTGAAATGGCTCTTGAAATGTGATTGCAAGCTTCTGGTTATTATTTAGCCCTGTGAATTATACACTAATGGGATGGGATGCACATGCAATCACGTTTTATTCATTCAGTTTCTTCTAGAAATAACAAAGTAAGATTAAGCCTTTATGCTATACTCATCCAACAGTTCTACTGCATAAGAAAAACTGAGGTCAATTGTTCATCACACTGTTCCTCAGACAGTGAATATGTTATTGTCAGAGTCAGCCAAAACTCTATCCTCAGATGCTGGGAGAGAGACTGAGTGCACACCCTAAATTTATTCCTTTATCAGAAAAGAAAAAGCTTCAGAGATTTCCCACTACATGCAACATGGAGAATGGCACTGGCATTAGTAAACATTAGAAGAAGAGTGAACTTTTAAATATAGCTATTCTATACACCGGCTGTATATGACAGTGAATGACATTTCACTGAATGACATTTGCTTCTTTTCTGTCTGAATTCAAACAATTTTAATGTACTATTGTATATTTTAATATACATTGTTTCAAAGAATCTCTTAACAACTTTCTAAATTTTTAAAGCTATATGGGCAAATTAAGAAAAAAAAAATATTTTAACATATATATATATATATGCCTGAAGAAGTACTTGCAATGTTGACTTTACCAGATTTCACTCTACCTCATTATGCTGTTGGTCTATTTCATTCACCCGCTATTTAAAATGTAACATCCATCTGTTCTTATGGATAATAATACAACATTAAAGTATCCAGATCTGATGTATGTCTATTGCCAAATGTGCTCTATCTAGAAAAAATATCTAATATGTGTTTCATTATTGTAGAAAGTACACCAATTTGCATATGAATATTTGTGTATTATTGAATAGCTGGACCAAAATGGATCAAGATTTTTATTAAAATTTGTCCTGTTGGTTGCTTGGGGGAGAACCATATTTCTTATCGGCAGGGCTTCTTGTGCTAAGTGCAGTACAAAAATGGTGTAAAGAATTATGTCTTTTCCCCAATCTTGACACCAAAACAAAATGAGAAAACACCACATGAAGGCTGAGGACCATAAGACAAAACATATTGGTTCAAAATTAATTCATAGTATAAACAAAATTAGTGGTGACAGAAGACAATTTCATAGGTTTTATGGTTTTATTTGGGGAAGGTGATCCAAAAAATGTCAGCACAGACAACAGCACTTGAAAGTGCTTAGGAAGAAACAAATGGCTGATCAAGGTGGCAACGTTAGTGGGGTGGAAAAGACACATGGGTAAGATACATCAACAGCTATGTCAGCAGAACATGGGTTAAGATGCAGCTATTAAACAAGCTTCTATTTGGTGTAGGATCAAAGCAGAACAAGGGAAAAGACTCATGGAATCTCCCAATCCAGCTAAACAGTGGGGACCAAGTTTATGAAGCTCAACAAAAGGGACAGGGGCAACACTGATGAGGAAAATGGCAGAACTGAACAAAGAAAAGTCCTTCTGAGCACAGGGTATGAAATAAGATTGTTGTTGTAAGCAAAAATCTGGTTACTGGATACATAGATAGATGGAAAAAAAAAAGGATCAAAGGTGGAAGGAGTGAAAGAGACTGAGCTAATACACAGAAAAATAGCCTTATAATCTGTTACACCCTGTGCAGAGGGTGCAGTGTCCATCACTCAGCAGTGAGGGAATTCAGCACAGGTATAAGCAGCTACCCCAGACACAGATTATGGCCAATCAGGCATATGGCAATTACAAGGCCAGTCCATCCCCACTTGCTTTTTACCTTTACAGGTATGTTTACAATAAGACTGATATAAAACAAAATTGTGAAAGGTACCTGCACTTAGGTAAAGAACTCTAGTAATGAAAAAAGTGGGAACTTCCATATTATTATCTGAGAATACTTTCCAAGATGTCAAAACGCATGCTTTTGACCTGTAAGGTTTGCTGAGAAACACTTCACGGAACAGTACCAGTTCTCTGTAAACTGGAGAAGAGAATATGGAAACAACTGGGGGCTTTTAAGGGCACTGCAACTCTTATGTAAAAGAAAAACTGTAAACGGATTTCCTTGCTGCAGTACACTTTTAGTAGCAGAGATGTGTACTAAGGTAGAAAACTATTTGTCTTGGACTGCAAGAGCTCTGTATTATTTTTCTCCTCTATGCCAGGGTAGTGACCTTTTGGATACAGCCTTAAAGAAAGCACTTTCTAGAAACAGACTATATCAGTCTAGAAAAGACTTAGTGTGTTACCCATATTATTGATCTCATAAAGGACAAAGAGAAATTGATTACTATTTAGAAAGACTCTCAAAATTCACTCATCAGGCATGTATATGCATATATAGATGCATCTCTATAGACATATAGCATAGTCATACACAGCATATATACTTTTAAAATGAATCTTACAGTTTCTATATTTCAGCTTAATTTCTCAACACTGATATATTTGATTTTGTGGCTACACCTAAAAAGAAAAAATGTTCTTTTGCACAAGAATTTACATGAGGTGGCAAGGAAAAACCTGCTGTCAAAATCTTCACCATCACTTCAAGTGACACACATAGAATTTGCCGCCTCTTGCAGAATTGGAGTGATTTAATCTGCTAATCATCATTATATTATAAGCCCTTATTAGGTCTCGGCAACGCACATGGTCTATCTTTAGCCCAAGCCATTGTACCAGCTCTTTGTAAAAGAAAAGTCTCTAAAAGCTGATCCTGTTACTGTAAATGCACTTCAACAAATAATAGAACTTCATCTCGTATAACCACTGTCTTGAGGTTCCCAATGAGCTTCTAGATGTCATGTATTATAACGCAAATTTAATATAGTATAAGAAATAAATACCACCTTAGGTTACAGCCAATTTACCCTGTGTACTACTATCCTGCTAGACATGGCAAGTCAGCAGGATGTGGTGAAGTCGGTATTTTATGAAGACCTCTGAAGAACTGCTTGCATCAGAAACACCGTGCTCAAATACTGAATATTTCAAGATTTCATTTTTGCCCCTGTGAGAGATAAGGGTGAACACAAACTTTTTTTAATCATCAAGTGGAGTGTAATAATACCAGGCACTTTCTCAGGCTCTTATATTCATTGGAGTTTGGTCTACACTAAATGCTTCCACTAGCAGACATGCTCCAGCAGCACACTGAAGTGACAAACTCTGGAAGAGAACCTGAGTCTAAGCATTTCTCCCTCTATAGTGCCTGGCCTGTAATGTTACTGTATCATGCCAAATTCTATCCCTGTTAATTATGTTTTGATTTCCAAACATTCTCTCCGCTGCTCCCTCAGTGGACACCACTCTGCTCCCCATCTCAGAGGGCTGTGTAATGTCACTGGATTTCTAGCCAGTTCCTGTATTTCATTCCAGAATTAGCCACATCAAAAAGTTACTTACACATTGGGCTACAGTAAAACGAGGAATTACAGAAATGTGAAATATTATTCTGTAGGTTTACAGGTTTGTAAGTGGAGTGAAAAAATACAGCCACATTTGAGTGGCAACAACAGATACTGAATCTTCATAATCTGCATGTATCTGTATCTAAATACAGGATGTGCCAAGTTTCTTTCACTAACTGCACAGAAGAGTCAAATAGTCCCTTAAGAAGTAAATTTGATGCAGTATAATTTGGTTATCACAAAAGGATTAATCTGGGCACCCCCCTGCTGATCATTAAATCCAATTTATCACAGCAGATCTATAAAAGAGTTAGTCTTCCAAAGCTAATGTGTCCACATAAGCAAAATTCCCACCGTGTGAAGACAGTGTACATTTTTCTAGGCATTGCAAAGTTCCCAGATCAAGGGAACTGAACCTGCCAAAGCAGGTCAATCAAGTTATAATTGACTCTAACCAGTACTCCTTTATCCTGCTAAATATTTCACCTGCATCCAAGTCAGCCTCAAAGTAAATGCAAATTTTTTTCTCCTTCATGTTAAAAAAACTGCACCCCAAAATCCTAGAAAATCACTTCCATTCAGATGGCTATAATAGGAAAAAAAGAGCCCAGTCAGTACAAGTGAAAGAAAAACCTGACAACTCCCATACAGCAAGATTTGAGTCAAATGATCGCAGTGAGCCTGACTGTAACTATGCTGGTTAGGGAAGCGGGCAAAGGAAATGTCACTAAGGGGTGGGTGCTTCTCCATGTAACCAGGCAGCCATGCTCACTTGACAGCAAAGGAGTTCAGCATTGACAGAGTGAAGAGAAATGCAACTCCTTAAATTTTAGCTCAGTGAGAAATAGTCCTGCTTTCTCTTTCTTTCACTGCTTGTCACTTTGTTATGTGATCACCCATGATATTAAAAAGCAGAGGAAGAGCCACATTCTCAAAGCCAGCTGCTAAATTTAGCTACTTCTGTTAACATGCCACATGCTTGCAGAGAGAAAAAAGTTTATAGAGATGACAGGCAGAAATAACTACAGCAAAGAGTAAATAAACCCAGGAGCAGGCACAGTTCTCCCTCTTGACTTTGCCTCCAAAATCAGCTGCATCTACAAGGATGAAATGCTAAACCACCCACCATTCTGTGAATGTCTTCCATCTGCTTTGCAACATGGGCAGACTCCAGCTCTTTCCTGCCAACGAGGAAAGAGAAGAAATAGCATTGCTGCACACACAGCAATGGCATCTGCCAGAGAGGCCAGTGCGAAAGGAAAGAGCAGAGAGACCTTAGCCAATTCCCCGCAGGCTATACTCACGCTGCTGTTGCAGAGGTAAAACACGCTGGCCCTGACCAAAGCTAGCCTCAGGGTTGTAACCGTATCTGGAATCATGGGAAGGAAATCCACACTGTCCCATAGAAGTCATTCCTCTCCTCTGGTCATTCAGGGTTTGCCCAGAGCTGCACCTGGGGTAACGTGTCCTTCTATGTCTCTGTGGTACAGAAGCTGTTGCAACCTTCACCTGCTGAAGAAAAGTCCTTCACCTGCTGAAGAAAAGTCCTTCCCCAAATTAAGTACCTTGCTCCAGCATGGTTGCCATGATAGGGAACACTTTATGGTCCCCGAAAGCCTTACATATACCTTGGGGACGAGTTCTTTTGCAGGCTTGCATTTACTGCTTTGTTTGACTTTGTTACCTGCAAAAAAATAAACAGCACCCAATTTGTCAGCTTCCAACTACTAGGTTTTGAAAACACCAGTATAAATGTTATAGTAAATCAATGAGTTATTCATGTCAAGCTCCCAGTTACAAAAATGTTTGATCAGTAGTTGTTGCGTGTCCGTGCCCAGGCGCTGGCAGTGGGGGCTGTGGGGGGGTCTGGGTCTCTGTGAGGAGAGGCTGGGGCTGCCCTGTGCTGCACAGGGCCGGTTCTGGCCGGTTCCGGCCGGTTCAGCAGCCGCCCCAGCGCAGGGCACAGCTGAGCCCGTCAGCGAGGCTGTCGAAGCCTCTGTGGAAACGTGTATGAGAAAGGGCAAAACGGTGCCCAGCAGTGAGGGGAAAGTGTGAGGAACAGCCCTGCGAGCACCGAGGTCTGAGGAGAAGGGGGTGGAGGAGGTGCTCCAGGGGCCGGAGCAGGGATTTCCCTGCAGCCTGTGGAGAAACCACCGGGGAGCAGACACCCACGCTGCAGCCCGTGGAGGGCCCCACACCAGGCTCGTCCTGAAGGACTGCAGCCCATGGGAAGGACCCAAGCTGGAGCAGGGGAAAAGTATGAGGAGGAATGTCCTGGTTTCAGCTGGGATAGAGTTAATTGTCTTCCTAGTAGCTGGTATAGTGCTATGTTTTGCGTTTAGTATGAGAAGGATGTTGATAACACTGATGTTTTCAGTTGTTGCTAAGTAGTGTTTAGTCTCAAGTCAAGGATTTTCAGCTTCTCACGCCCAGCCAGCAAGAAAGCTGGAGGGGCACAAGAAATTGGTACAGGACACAGCCAGGGCAGCTGACCCAAAGTGGCTAATGGGGTATTCCATACCATGTGACATCATGCCCAGTATATAAACTGGGGGGAGTGGGGGTGGGGGATCGCTGCTCGGGGACTAACTGGGGGTCAGTTGGCGGGTGGTGAGCAATTGCACTGCTCATCATTTGTACATTCCAATCCTTTTATTATTACTGTTGTCATTTTATTAGTGTTATCATTATCATTATTAGCTTCTTCTTTTCTGTTCTATTAAACCGTTCTTTTCTCAACCCATGAGCTTTACTTCTTTTCCTGATTTTCTCCCCCATCCCACTGGGGGGGGGGGAGTGAGTGAGCGGCTGCGTGGTGCTTAGTTGCTGGCTGGGGTTAAACCACGACAAGGAAGGAAACCATGTACAAGAGATCCTCCAAGAAATAAACCAATAACATTTGGTATCTTTAAGTGTCAGGATGCTGATGGGGCTGGTAGCTGTCATCGTAATTGACTTTTTGAACTCAGACGTAAGTAAAGATCTTAAAGCCTTCTACTGTACAAAACTCCATGGCCGAGACAACATAGTGCCCATGATGGCATTGGCATATGCTGATTTCTGGGATTCACTTCTTTATAATGATGTGGTAAGAAGGCAAGAAAGCACCAGTTTCACCAACACTTAATGATTAATACTTTAAAAAAATGCTGAAAAATATGTGGCAAAAATTATTAAAAGGAAACAATTTCATCACACTGTTTTGCTTCTTAGCTTAACTTTGGATGTGGAAGAGATCCAAAAAAGAGTCATTAGTCTCTGTACTAATTTGATACATTTTTTTACTTGCCTGGCCAAGGCCAACTCTGCATGACAGAACTTTGCCTTTAAAAACTGGAGGAGTTAATTTTCAATCTTGATCACTTCTAAGATAAACGTTCTAAAGAGATGTTGCTCCTGGCTGAGCTACTGCTCTAACATATCTAATATGTGAATTACCCTATTCATTTCAATAGGGAGTTAACTCTGGGGACTAATGATGCCTTGTTAAGAGTCAGTCTCCAAATGCTTTTAGCACATATGTCCATTTCACTTTTTCTCCCATTTACGGAAAAAATTACTGCAACTGCACAGGCAAATTATCCTACTAAATAGGAGAACAGCCAAATAAGCCAAGAATACAAACAGTGTATCAACACTGCATTTATGTACCTTTTCTCTCTCTGCAGTATGTGTCCCTCCTTTTGAAAGGCTGAGCATCTGCGATGCAGCTCAGGGGGAAGCCAGGCTCCAAGGGGCCCAGTTCATCCCCAGCACAATGGCAAGCACTGGTTTTTTTCTTCTCTTCACAAATCCAGTTGACATTTAGGAGGATGGAATGACAGTTTGAAACAGTTTCTGTCTCTGCTTAGTGACTTGCACTCTCCCTGGGGCCCGGGTCCAGGTAGCTCTAACAGGGGGCTCTCTGTCTTGCATGACAGTGTAAGAAGTGGGAACCTTTCTGTTCCAAACACTGAGGTATCTTTGCAGGGCTACACTAGACCCCGGCCTTTGTCATGAGCAGGAATGCATGTGGACTATGCTTGCAGCCCTTCCTGCAGGTCCTAATGAAAAGTGTCATTTTGTCTTACAGAGAATGAGTCTGACACACCGGTGAGAGCCAGAAGCATAGAGATCAGCAAAGGAAAACATTCAAGGGTCTATGTTATAACTCCTGCTCTATATGAACTCCAGAATGGATATATGCAAAAGAAAAAGCAATGAGATGTGCATTTGATAGACAAAAAGGGAACAAACATCTGTCACATCTAATTAGCAACTGGATGTGACTGTTGTTCCAGAGATCTATAGCTGAAAAGTCCTTTTTATTGGTGTAAGAAATGCATGTATGTGCATTAGAGAAAGCAGTTACATCATGAAAGATTTTGGAAAAACTGGCACTTTTCTGTTGAAAACATCTGCACTGTAAGTAAAAGTATCATATATTTGTTTAACTAGCTGGGTAAGAAGGTAATATATAACATCCCTGAGATCATCATTAGAAAATTTAGCCTTTCCTGAGGTGCAGAAGACATTTAGAGCATAAGGAACAGACACTGGCCACCTCTTCTCCAGGCAGGATGCAAGCAGGAGGAGACAGCCCTGCAGGTATTAGCAAAGTCTAAGTGTTATCTTCTCCTGTTCTCAAAAGCCTGCAGAGTTCATGTAGGTCAACACCACTCAGTAATGCCAGCTGCCACAGCTTGAGGGGGCAAGGCAGACTCCGATACAGCACACAAATCAGGGGCAGGTGGACAGGGCTGTCTGGTGCAAGATTCCTGCTCCTGCAGACAAAGCAATAAAGTAAAAATCATGGCTACCACTGCCAGGGAAAATTTTAAGGGGATTATGAAGAATAAAGCCATTTTAACGTTATGCTTTGAAGGCTCATACATATTGTGGAGGATTGGAGACATCTGGAAGCAGATTGATGCCTATTACTCAAGACTAGGAGGAGAGTATTTGACCATGCATACCACCACCCCAAATCTTATCTGCATAGTATGTGCCTTATCTGCAAGTGACATCCAGTCTGATCCAGCACCAAACCCAACATCATCACTGAAAAGAACCCCCAAATCCAACAACTTAATGTAGAAAATTTTGCAGTCAGCTGCACTTACAGGTTTCCCTCTAATGCAATCAGCAGATATTGGCATATTGCAGCGTACACTGCAAGAGTATTAGGCAGAAAGTTACTGCATTTGCAATGGCTCTCAAAGGAAAAACAAGGAGGTAAAAGCCAAGTGGTAGCATGGGAGTTCGTTCTCTTTAATTAGTTAAACAAACTGTTTGAAAAGCTTCAGGGAAATAAAGACTTCTTTGCTGTTATACTTCAGGCGCTACCTTTGCTATTATTGTCCAGAACCTGTTACATCTTTCTATTAAAGCAACATCAAAAATTATTTTAAAAATCCGTAAGAAAATCCCCAAGCCAAATTAAAAAGTAATCCTTCCTTCTGACCACTTCTTTCCCAGACACATCTATCAATTGCTGGAAAAAATGGCCTTGCAATTCAACCCAAAAGCTAACAAACCTAATCTAAATGCTGCCAGACTTGGTCGCCCCATCAGGATAAAGATATACCAGGGGTCTTTCATTAGAATGGACAGCCACCTGCCCTCTCTAACAGGAGTACTACCATAAGCCAAAAGTACCACCTGATCAATCATATCACATCCACTTTTGTATACAGTAGCTCTTTTTAAAGAAGCCATAATCCATAGGAATTATTAAAAAAAAAAAAAAAATCAAACCCAAGCTCTTTATGGTGTAACTGAAAAGTAGTAGGAGGCAGCAGAAATTTCTATCACAAAGCATGTGTGAAGCAGATATCTTGCATGACTTGCTGCCTAATAAAAAGGTTGTCACAGTTGACCCAGCTGGGGTCTCCCAGAGGGTCTCAGCTGTGGGCTCTGTCCCCAGTGGAGCATGTTGCAGCACTCCAACTTCGTGACCTGGAACACTGTGGCAACCAACCTCCATATCTCCAACACAAAGGCCATAAAAGCAATACCAAGTGGAGGAAAAAGTGCACATGCTACCACCCCCCCTTGAACATTGACAAGACCACTCATATGCTGCATGTCTGACAGATTTTCTCCACTCAGGAGATAAGAAAACCTCACTGCCATTTAGTATAGGTGCTATTAGCATCCTGTCAACTGCCTTGCTCAGCCAGCCTTCATCCAAGTGGAAAACTCCTTCAGACACTATTTAAATCCAGATTACCATCAAAGGCAGTTGATAAGTATCTGCTTGAAGTTTCAGTTTACTCTGTCTGTTTAGTAGGCCTGCCAAAAAATATGAGAAGGCATAATATTTGACATGCAGTACATACTTATCTTCATCTGTTAACTGCTTGGTCACTTAAAAATCTTTGTATATGTAACATGGTTTACAACTACTTATATAAAGAATAATACAGAGCTACACATAGAGTACACTAAATTATTTCCTCTAATATTTTCTTCAAATATTGTGTAATCAAGAAAATACTTTCAAGATAAATTGGCATTTGACAGGGGAAAAAATTGCTCTTGAATCATTAATAAAAAAGAAAGGATATTATTAAGAAAGAATTGCTTTCAACCCTTCTAATTATGACCAAGCAAATACTTCATAGCCCTGAAATATTTTGGATCTGTAGCAAGCCATGAGAACGATCATTCTGCCAAGACAGTTATCTGCTGAAATCTGAGACATAATTATGGTCACTGAAACTCCTAATCTTGAAAGACCTTAGATTTAATTCTTTACACTATCAATCTCTCTCTCTGGATTTCCTCCATGTTACATTTGGCATGATTAACTGCAAGTGGCGGATAGGTCCACAGAATTAGGTGCCTTCTGAAGTGGGGCAAGGAAGGATTATTCAGTGCCTCATATAAGAGAGACATCTTCAGCATTAACCTTAACCTTTTGTGTGCTGGGATATGAGGCAATGATAGAGACAAAAATCCATTTCAGTGGCTTACCAAATACACAAGGCAGGCAGGGGACTGAGCAGATGCCTGAAAGCACTGTACAGTCCTATGCACACACTACACATTGCTGCCATTAAGTCTGTATTGGATGTTGGAGCAGTTTCATCAGTGGGAGCAGGATAGGCCAAGCCAAGAAAGAACAACTTTCTAACCATATCTTTGGAATCCAGCCACTGCAAGAGATGAGAGACTAGTGCAAAAATGACTGGATATAGCTGTGCTACCACCAGTAAGCCAGGCTGACATTCGAGGTAGACCACTGTTTTAAGCACACCAAATATATATAGATAAAAACATTATTTTTGGAGGAGATTGCTGGCAGCAAGGACTGAACACAAGAACTGAGCTAAATTATCCAGATCTGCTAACTCAAACACCATAGCAGACTCACAAGTCCGTGTGGCTGGGCACGAGAGGGAGAAAGAACTACTATGTCTTCATGAGTTACTATCTGTAAACAGGCGATAAATTATACTCCTAAACCCCATGGTTACAAACTAGAAGCCTGAAGCAGTATCTCTGATTTTGGGAAATCAGTCTAGAATGCAGGTGGACTCATTCTCCATTCCAGATGAATCCATGAAGTCTGAACCCTATATCACTCAGAAAGTGAAATGCAGCCTTTTCTGGTAATGATTACCAATTCTCTCAGATTTCAAACTATAATGGAAAAAAATAATCCTATTGTGATGTTATCTCATCTGGCAAAACATTTCAGCTTTATCTGGCAGGCATGACAGAAACCGTTTCTGCAAGCCTATAGCCCTCCCTAATTAGAGTCTGAATTGAAATGTGGTTTTATCACTTAATGACCCTTGGGACCATCCCTGATTTTTGCATCATTTTGGAAAGTGCTTCTATATTGTTTTCACAGAACTGTGCAATACATATCGCACAGCTAAGATGACAGGGTGTTCTCATGACAGAGAATGTAAGATGACAGAGCATCTTGGAGCATACAAGTATATTCTGAACTGTTGCCATATGGTTTTTTCCTAATAGCAAGAAAAGAAAGCAAAGGATTCTTTGTAAGAAAGATCCCTCTATAAGTGGGTTATAGTCCTAGCCAAGCACTTCTGCAAACCTGCTTTAAAACATGAACTAAATCTTAAGTGAAAGTAACTGGCTTGTCTCCATCTAGCTCTAGTGCATATTTAATGATACTAAAGCTAGAAAGACAGTGCATAGGGCACTTGGAGTCTCTGATAGATGCTTTTCACCAGAGCAGCAAGGGAGAATAATGTTGGGGTACTTTTTCTGTGTTTCTTCCTACAGAATTATTATTATTAGTCTCTGTGGCTGTATTCTAGTGGGTCTTATTATACTTTCATCTCATAAACACCACAAATTGTTACATCTACAAATTTAAAAAATAATTTTTAAAAGTCCTCACATGTTCTACTTCATAATTTAAAATACTCCATGGGTGGGTGGGTGTCTGAAATATTGTTCTAGCTGTAAAAAATCTACTGGTCTTTTCTCTTTTTGTTGGGAATCACAGTGTCTGGAATCTGCACTGGATTGACTTGATATTGACAAATGCTGAATTATGCAACCCTATAGGTAAGAAAAAGTTCAACATCAGTGTAATTTAGTAGCTGCTACAAGTGTGTGCCAGTATGAAAATACTCATTTTGGCAATCATGCAGTAAAATAATCAATATTTAATATTATTACTAAAAATATTGGCAACTTATATCTTTCAACCATTTTATACATTCAGGTAATTCCTGTATTTATTTCTGATAGGAGAGAAAAAAATTATAAATAAATCTATTTCATTCCAAATATCCATTTGAAGAAATCGATTTTGCAGAACAATATAGTGTAGCATTTCTGAAATTTTCTCCCAAAAAGTAGAAATTGAGATCTTAGCTACAGTACAAGGCTAACTATTTTGCATCGGAAGAAAAAATGCCTCATTTGTAGTAGGAAGGTTATGATCATTAATCTGCATAAATATGTAGAAAGCTGTGTTATATGTGCCTGCACTGCACTGGCTGTGAGAGAAAAAAAAAACACAAAACTTCATATTCCAGTGTTATGGGTCATTAATTTTTGAAAGCAACTATCTCCCTCTATTAAATCCCAACCTATCCCCTTTTCTCCCACCCTCCCTTCAATTTGTCTAACACATGACGTCCTTCATGTAAATCTTAATGGATTTATTGACAAAAATGTTTTGGACTATTGGTGAACTCTGTTGTTTGCTATGGGAGACTATTCATTACCTTGCAGGTGCTTCAGGGGGAACTCCATTGTTTGGTGTGAAAGGGGAGCAAATGGAAAGTATGGTGTTCATTAAAATGGATCACACAACCAAGACTCAACCTCTACCTCATTCATGTGGATACTGATTTTTTTCCATTTCTGCTACACTGAGCTTATCACAAGAGAATGTGCCAGCAGCTGCATCTATGATATTCAGATTCCTTACCAGAGCTGATGAAATGTCTCAGTAATTCAGTGTTTGCTTTTTGCTTCCAAGTGACAAGAATAAAATGTATTGTCTGCACTCACTGCTTCTAACCACTGAAAACTTATCTTCACACAGAACAATTAATTTCTTCTCCTTTCTCACCCAAAAAGACATATTAGCTGTTTTTCCTTTACAATAAATTTAAATTGAATTTAATAGAAATGTCTTATTAACTTTTATTTACTTTTCCTACTAAAATACAAAACAAAACCCCAGCTATTGATTCTCTATTGTTTTGAAATAAAACTGTATAAGCTTTTCTCCTTTGGTTTCAACAAACAATTCCAAGTGGGACTTTTGATGAAGAGTTAGTAATACACTATCTTACTGTTAAGTACTACACTTATTTTAGCTCTTGCCTGCAGAAATGTTAAAGAGATCTGTCAGATTCTAATTCTGAAAAAGAAGTCCCCATATTTTCAAAGTATTTCACCCTGGACTGAAGCTTAATGCTGAGGTTAGCTCATCAAATCAGCCAGCTAAAAAAGTAACATCCCTGACAAAGGAAAAACATTGGATGGTCATAAACAAAATTCAGTTCTAGAAACAAAGGAAAAATACGAGACTAAAATCTGGGATTTTCCACAGAAGAGATGCAGGATCCTGTGGGAGATACGTACAAAACTGGTGGTGACCATTTGCAACTCCAGACTGTACATCACACATCCCAGTCTGGGAATGTCACAGCCAGTGCCTCCACACTGGGGCCTCTCATTGCTTCCAGTGAGGAATGAATGCCTTCCAAAACCATCATCTGTCCCTTCACAGAAGAAACAGCAGTGCAGCACAGAAGCATCATTGTCATTTACAAACAGGTTAGATATAATATTGGTCTAGCCCTGTCAGGCCACAGCTTGATATTAGTTAATTTTCCCTACTAGAAACTTTGCCAGAAGAGTTTTCAATGATGCTACAGATGAATCCCAGTGGCAGCTCAATTGCTCAGCCAAGTGAGAAATCTTTAAAGTACAATGCTGTCACTCCTGCAAGCCTAAGGTAAACACAGCTTTAAACTCTGGACAATGGGGCAAACATCTCCTGGAATTTGGTTTCTGAATTGCCTGGTTGGCTGATTTGCTTAATATTAATGCAAGCCCAAAGGAAAACTTGACACCAGGGCTCTCTAGCAAAGGCTGCAAGGTATCTGATAACTGGGCTGTCAACTGTAGAGACAGGAACTTTAGGAGAGGAGAACTATGCAAACACAGGAGAAGCTGATAGCAGGTTGCACCCCTTGAACTTCAGGGCTTATTTAAAAAAAAACAAAACCACAAAAACACAACAGTGTTTGAATCTGCTCATTTGTATAATCCAGAATAAAGTCTAATGGCAAACCCAAGCAGTGACAAGGAGCAGACCATGCAGTCATGCTCCCTCATTCTTCCACCTCTTGGCCAGACAGACCCTTCCCTTCTCTTGCATTAGCTCTCATGTTCATTGGGACTGAATTTAGTAAGCAAGAAGGCTTTTCTTTATTTTTGCTGTGCTAGTCAGCTGAATCATTTTAAAAACATTTGATTAACATCAGAATGAGGACAAGGCAATGTCATGGTTTAACCCCAGCTGGCAACTAAGCACCACACAGCCACTCACTCACTCCCCCCTGGTGGGATGCAAGAAAGGACTGGAAAGGTAAAAGTGAGAAAACTCGTGGGTTGAGATAAAGACAGTTTAATAGGTAAAGCAAAAGACGTGCATGAAAGCAAAGCAAAACAAGGAATTAATTCACCACTTCCCATGGGCAGGCAGGTGTTCAGCCATCTCCAGGAAAGCAGGGCTCCATCACGCGTAACAGTTACTTGGGAAGCCAAACACCATCACTCCGAACATCCCCCACTTCCTTCTTCTTCCTTCAGCTTTACATGCTGAGCGTGACATCATAATGGTCTGGAATATCCCTTTGGTCAGTTGGGGTCAGCTGTCCCAGCTAAGTCCCCTCCTAACCTGTTGTACACCCCCAGCCCACTCACTGGTGGGGTGGGGTGAGAAGCAGAAAAGTCCTTGGCTCTGTGTAAGCACTGCTCAGCGGTAACTAAAATATCTCTGAATTACCAACACTGTTTTCAGCACAAGTCCAAAACATAGCCCCATACTGGCTACTGTGAAGAAAATTAACTCTACCCTAGCTGAAACCAGGACAGGCAGGCAGGAGGAATAACAAGGAAAATGTCTTTTTCTTCCAGTTTTGATAAAGCTGTTAGACCATCTCAAGCTCTGTCATGTAACTTCACTCACCCTCAAATTATATAAGCCCAGACACACTTCAGTGTTTTTCCATTGCTTTCAGCCATTTTCCAAAATGCCTTTTTGCTGCTAAAAGGCTCTTTATCACTGAATAGTACTGGTGAAAGAGAAGAAATGCAGGTATCTAGCTAGATGTGCATGATGATAAACAAGTGAGTTAAAGGTAAAATTTACATCCAGATTCTGCATAGGAGCAAGTTCTACATGATTGCTCCTTGTGGAAGTAGTGTTTTTACTCACTTTCACCCCTTCAAAAGGGTGCTATTTTCAAACACCTTCACTCATTAGTTGGTCCTGGGTTCAGGCTTGATGGATAATACTCTTTCTAAATAGTCACAGAAGGTACAAACTAACAAACAGCTCCATTTATGCTTTTGCTGGACACCTTAGAAGTGGATGCAAGCCATTACCAAAAAAACCAAAAACCAGAACAAAAAAACTCCACCTTTGGTGTTCCTTAAGAGGTTAGGCTGCCCCCACAGACACTGACAATGAAAGAACAGTTGAATCCCACCCCGGGAAGAAAAGATGACATAGCACTCAAATGTCATGGGGAGGGATGCCAGAAAAAGGACAAGAAGGTGGCTATAACCTTCTAACAAGTTTAAGGTCTGCTAAAAGAATTCAAGTCCTGTACCTGGTGACTGCATGAGAACAGGGCATCCAATAGCTGTTCAGTGACATGGTGATTGACATGAATATGATGACTGGCAGCAGAAAGCAAGTGCTGAAAGTACATCTCCCCCAAGAGAGGTTTGCATCTTGCTCCTGAGGAGGACTTTGCTGAGCTAAGCTGTACCATCCCACCCAGCATAGCTCAAGAGAAGGAGGTCACAGTCCCAGCAATATTTTTTTATCATATTTCTCTGTGGAGTTATCAAGTCCCACCTTTTAAATCATGGCACTGAGAGCATAAGAGCTTATCATATTCATATTAATGGCATACTTAGTGCTGCCACCAGCTTTCTTATTGAACAAGTGCCTCTAAACTCACAAGCCTTTTGCCATTTATCTGTTTGACTCTCAATGAACAGGAAATTAAAAATTGCACGACTAGGGTACCAAGATACTAGAAACTTCCCTCCCGGCACACTGTCAACAAAACTGAAAGTAGTGCAATGAACAGAGAAAAGCTTCAGACTCCTCTTTGAATCAGCATTGTGTCTACCTAACCAGGTCAGAAGGAAGCAACCACAGGAGCAGTTAGTCCTCAGCCCTGAGCTATTCGAAGTAGCTCGCTGAGGGAATAAGTAAAGTCCCAATTCTCATACCTGGCTGCTGATATTTTACTACAGGATATGCTGGCATCAAGCAAAAGTTAGAATCATTTTCAGAATACTCGGCTCTGGCTCATCTGCAAAAGACAGATTAGTAATGACCGTATGCTATACATACTCAGTAAAAGAATATTTTGACACGTCTATTTGTGTATTCAGGAGAAAGGCTAGAATAGAAATTTTTACACTTTTCTCCCTTAACAACACATTTTCCAGAGTGCCCTATGCTACAAGTTCACATGACTCAGAGAGAGGAGTCCTTCATCCCAGCTCTGAGAATGGCTAGATGCATGGTTGCGGGCCACAGAGCCTGTACCACAGCACTCTTGTCATATAATACTAAATCCAGAACAAGTTTGCCAAGGCAAAATGGACACCCTTTAAAATTATACCATATAAAGTGTTCTGGGCCATTAATGGAAAGGACCACAATATAAATTCAGAGATGTATACATCACCTATTATACTTAAACAGAATAGAGGTATCTGCCCACTTAACAGCAGAATTTCAAAAGGTTACTATTGCATGACATATGGTAAGACACAACAAGGGTTAAACTACACACTGCTACTGAAAAGTTTGGGACATGTTTTTAAATTATAAAATGTGATTGTTCAACTATGAAGCCTTAAGTTTTGCATTTTCAAGTGTCAATTCAGATTTTATGTTCTGTCATAAATCTAAGCCATTTCTTCAGCTACATGGCCTCATGCACAGGTTTTAAAACATCTTTTTATGCAAGTGTCCAGCACATGGACTCCAGCTAGCCTGAAAGGAGTTGAGTAACACTCATAATGAGGTCATGAAAGTTTTATAATTCTTACAGTTACTCCTCCTTTGAATAAAACTATTAATGGAAATATAAAAAATTAAAATTTAAGCATTCAGCTCACCAGTTGCTGCAGCTGTCCAAATGGCAGCTTAGTATTCATCTTTCACCCTTCACAGGTTGCACAATATTCAGGAGGTAATGTCAGATAGAGATCTAGAAAAGTCAGAAAGTAAAGTGTTTTAACAGCTTCAAGCTATTTCTACATTGCCATGCTATATAGGTATTGCTGACAAAAAGAATGCCGTATCAGTCTTTCAGCTAAAATGATGTTATACAACTGAACTGAATATAAAAATGAAAGTCTTAGTATCTGTCAGTTATGTATTAGCCTGAGTTAGTCTCAGAAGAAGATTAAAGTCTAATGGACTGTCTTGATCACGCAGATGTAACGTGAGCCCAATTCAAGCTTGCTTTGCTATAGCATTTTTTTTCACAGTATTTTTTTTTAAGCCTATCCTGGGGATTTGTTTTCCTGATATGAATTGCTGGTTCAGGAAACCACGTTCCTGGTCTCAGCTACAAGACTGTATGGGTCCTACAAAATCTAGGAACAATGTTACACATTCCTGAACACCATTAATGGTGTTCTAAAAGCTTTAGAATCTTGTTCACAGGCTGTCAAAGAAAGAATCAAGACTGAGCCTTTTTTCTGAATCAGAAGAGAGCAGAATCTTCAAATGCAATGGCAGCCAAGAAACTGATTACTCTAATCCTGCTCAATTTTATTTCAGGAGTTGTTAATATAACTGTAGTACAAATATTTGATGTATCTAAAATAGTGCAAGTATTACCTAGTTGATTTAATATTTCTGTGAAATCTCTCAAGTCATGAACTGATAGAATATGAGCAAAAAAAGAGAGCAATGATAGAAAATGAGGAGATGGCAGAGAAGAAAATGGTTTCTTTGCCCCAGTGTTGATCATACAGCTGTCCAGCATGTAAGTCTCCTCAATGGATTTTCTTCATTGAGCAAAACCACATTTTGTTTAGAATATACCTGCAGAGCCACTGATACACAACTGTCACGCATCTGCTGATAAAGTTGGTTGATTAGCCTCAGTTAACTTCAGGTAAAAGAGTTAGTGAAGACATGCAAAGAGGGAACTGACCCCCAGACTGACACACAACTATGCAAAGGCTAAAGATACATTCTGCTTCTTCATCTGTACTTGATCCTTTGTCATTCCATCTTCATCACATTTATTATCTGTGCTAGCTACTTGCTATCATACATTCATGCTTTCAATTTACTCTCAAGATAAATGTCCAATGAAATAAATGTCTGGGTGAGATAATACTACTAGGTTTAGTGTATGGGAAAGTAGGTAGCCAGAAGATTAATTACTGGGTTTAAAAACAGATTAAGAAAAGAAGGAACAAAATATAGAATAAGCTTTCAACAGTCTGGTGAAAAAACACTGTTACAGAACCTCTGTATGTTCCATAATCATCAGTTATCTGGGAAACGGAACATCCAAGTGTTAAATGAAGGTGCCAATGGCAGATAAACACAAACATAAGCCCTTCTTAAACAATAATACAGCATATAAATCCTCAAGAGGAACATAGGACAATGAACAGTGAAAGCAGTCACTTGGAGAAAACCCATGCTGACAAACTTGTATCATGCACAGAAAAAGAGCGAGCGTAGGCTCAACTTAGCTAATTTCAAGTTTTCTTAGAATCTGTAATCATTCTGAAGAAGTGGTGCAGTATGACAAATGAAAAAAGGCAAAATAAGAGTGGCAAATACTTGCCACTTCTGAAAACCACTAACTGGAGAAAGCAGTATGTCTTGAGGATTACATAGCAGATTTTGTGTCAAACAAAATATACTGCTGTACCCTTGAGGTCTTCTAGATACCAGGTTGCTGTATGTGCCCCTTGACACTGTATCAGGACAAGACTAATGCATAGGCTAGCCCCGAACACCGGGTTTTCTAGAAGTATGCATAGACATGTTTTTAGGGAACCAGGACCCTGAAGGTGACAATAGACATGGATCAACCTACACCCAGCCTGAGGGATTCTGGCAATATATGTTCCCCAGAGAACATGGCAAATGGGAAAATCCTAATACCATTTAAAACTATCCTCCCAGTAAAATTACAGTTGTTCTTCAGCTGGAGTTAACAAAAGTTCATGTAAAAGTACCCTGAAAGAAAAAGACGTTTCAAGATTAGTAAGGCTATTAAGCACCTTTAAAAGACTCATGATTATATTAATGAGAGATACTGAAATGGAATAGCACTGTGTTTATTTCCATGAAACACAGCATTATAGCAAAGGGTGATACTCACTCACAAAAGATAACTATTTATCTTTTATATGTGTGAAAGGCCTACTGTATAATTTATAGAGCATAGGCATCTTTTAGAGTAATGTTCAGTTTCTGTACCTTTACAATGTCTTTATACATAAAAATTATATACAGCCATCTTCACAGTTATAAACAAGGCATTTATGGCAAAGGCAGCAAACTTTCTTGGAAGGATTATTCTATTTCCACATGTTAAATATAGTCAAAAGGCTATTTAATTTGTACTATTCCTTTACAAACACAGCTTCCTTGGCTGAGCCCTAGACAAACCAAGATATTTGTGAAGCAGGTAATTTTTTAAAAAGGCCAATATCAAGGATATATTAAAAAAGTATCCCATTTTTCAAGAGGAAGAAAAGTCCTAGCTCAGTTGTTTGTTCATCATCAGCACAGAAAAAAGTAGGTAAAGATGTAGCAAGACACAATAGTAAAAACCTCTTCTTCAGTTAGTGATGTGATCTCCTATTGATTTATGCATTATTTCCCTATTTATATCTTCCTCGAGAAGATATTATCAGCTAGAAAGACATCATTGAAGAGCTTCTATGCAGAAGCAGATTCCACATGAAGTATTTGGTGTGCCACAGAATTCTCCATTTCCTTTCCATTGCAGGTGCTGCTCCTAACTGACAATACAGAGTCACAGAAAAGACCAGTCCTCCACTTCCCTTGGCAAGCTGGAGATCTGCTGCTTAGGATCTGTCTGGCCGCAAACAATACATCTACTCACTCCTCAGCTCTGCATTCACAAATTTTAGTATCTCACAGAAGCTATACACAATGATGGATGCTAATTTCTCTTTCTCACATGTGACAGAAGTGTATGGTTTTAGAATAGCAGATCTTATGCATGCAAACAAATAGCTTCTTACTCATTTAGTCATAGCAGTAATTCAATTATCTGTTTCTTTCCTTGCCTAGCTTGTGTAAGGTCACCAGAATAAGGGCCCAGGCATTGCCAAAGACTGCACTGGTAGTGTAATATTTTTAATGCTGTGTTTGTTATCCATTCAAAGCAAATACTAACCTCAAAAGTTGGATATACTGGGGCAGATTACAATGCACACCATCAGCAGGTACAGTAAACTGTTAACCAACTTGCTTTTGGAGCTCTTACCTCCTAATCAAGCAACTCCTCTTTTAGGGCAGAAACAGTATCACATTGTCAGGTCTAAGACAGGCTACTATGACCAGCTGTGATCCTTGCTGGAGTTAATGCCACTTCCAACCACAATTATACTAGCACAACAATGGCAAAATACATGAACTCAATGGAGACTTCAGTACGAGCTGTCGAACCCCAATAAAGAAATCTAATGCAAATACAACCTGATTAAATGATACCGAACTTGCTTATTCATCCAAAAACTCATGTATTTGTATTAGACTTTATATATGACTAAGATCTCAAAATAAACCTTGGGATAACACTCAATGTTCAAGTCACTGCACAATAAGACTTAATAATATACACATTTTTTCATGCCAGTAAATCTTTCTGCTTTTTAGTAGTACAGACACGGCAAACAACTTCATCAGACAAAATACTGTTGTTATCCATAATATTCTGGTATGCCCCTCTTATTAAGCAGTCTGAACTCCCAACAGCATATCAATAAATGAGAAGAAAATATCACTGGTAATTTATTGACAGTTGTGACAACATGCTGATTGTTATTAACTGAAGAGTAAAAAAATATCACTGACATCTTAACGTCATTAATGTTTTCAACTAAATGCTTAAAATAGAAGCTCTCTGTACAACTCCTACATAGCTTTATCTGAGGATGCTGGGAATTGACTATAAACGTTACAGTTTCAATGAATCTGCTGTAATAAATCTGGACACACCATGGGATGGTTAACTTTGTTGACTTTCATATTTGAGTGAGTTTCCCTTTGCACTGAAGAACTCACTGTTAGGAGAAACCTGGTTTGTAGCACTGTTGGGGGAAATACCAACATCATAACAGAGATACCTGGCAATTATGCAGTCAGGGAAACACAAGAATGAAGGTGCAGTACTGGGCAGAAAACCAAAGTTATGTTTTTACAGAAACTTGTCAGTGTCTTCCTCTTCTATTATAATTCAAGGCTCATATTTTCTTTGCTGGGGTTTTCCACCCCTCTGTTAGCTTTTTGTATCTCAAGGCCTTTCTACTCCCCACCACACCAAATGGGTAACAACAAAAGTGCTGCGAGTCCTGTGGTGCGACAGTTTAGTCTCTGACATTCGAATTCATAAAAGAGCAGTTCTACCACTGCAAACTACCCCAGGCTGCTTCCAGGGCATCCCATACTACCCAGAACTACTTCAGAAGATGGAATATTAGTTCTGTTATATACAGCTCTTTCCATCCTACATGTCTGCTGACAATTATTTATTACTATGTTAATAGTCTTCCAGAGTCATGTATGCCACTAAGTAATTATCAGAAGTAACAGAAAGGTTTAGGTCCCCACTGCTGATGTATAACCTATCAGAAGATTTTGAAGTGGGTACAAAATTAGCACAGATCCCTGACCCTTCTCAGCTGCTTGGAGGAAAACGCTTCACCTGCAGTCACAGAGATGAAAAACATCTCTAGCACTCAGCCAAAGCAAATTACATTTTGAGATATACATTAATTTGTAAGTAATCTGTTTTTACAAAGGATTAAATTGTTTCAAAACTACCCAAATGAGACACTTTTATTTTCTTAAATAAGATTTTTTTTTCCCTCTCCAGATTATCTTTTCAAAACCATCATCAAAATTCTGGTCTTTACTGATCCAACAAAAAACAGAACAGAGGAAGGAGATTGCAAACTATTTCCCACCCACCTCTATTAGATGCTGTTCTTAGATACAGTAGCTAAGCATCTTTTTTAATGTTATTACTGTAACTGAAATCTCAGCAGATATGTCAATGATTTCTAAGATACCACCCCAGGACTGTACACCGTACTTGGATTCATCTGTATAACGTTTCTTGCTGCCCTTTTACCAAGGCCAACAGACCATAAAGTATATTCTGTGTGACAAGAAGGGAATGACTTTGCTTTTGCATAACTCTTTTTCTGCCCAGAAAGTACAATAGATCAAAGGGGTCTTGGATGGATCGTCCATTCAAACAGAAGTATTAAACATACTACTAACCTGTCATTCCTTGTTCATGCTTCATGACGTGTTAGAATGTCTTTTTACTGACTCTGTCCTCTCTTGGGTTTGTTTTGTTTTGTTCTGTTTTGTTTCTGACAGGGGTGTTTTGGGGGTTTTGCTTTTTGTTTTCAAAGATATTAAGTATAGAAGCATGGTAGAACTGCTTATATGTATGCCAAAAAAAATTCACATGCTCAGCATTCTCATTTGACCACTTGTCATATCCACAGTATTGAAAATTTCCAAGGAGAAGCCCATTTGTAATGCTGGGGTCACAAAGAATTTTAAATGTATAAAACAACACATGCTCAGATAAGTAATTGATAGAACAAGAAATAAAACCCCCAAGTCATAGACAATAGCACTTTTCTTCTGACAAGTATACTTAAATAAGACATTAAACTTCCTTATTCTTATAAAATGTATCAGGAACATTGTGATTAGCTTAATGGAAATAAGCTATGACAGATTTTGGTTAAAAAAGATACAGTTTACACTGTTGGGGAAAATTATTTTCTCTATAATATTTTAGGACAGAGATTCTGTAGAAACACATAAGTCCAAATGAGGACAATTTGACCAATAATGGTAATCCTACTATTTTTATAATTCTTACTTTAACTGTATTCGGATATCTAATATCTACAGAAGGAGGTGGACACTGCAGAACTTTAAGAAGGAAATGCAGTTTAAAAGATTCGAAACATTGGTTTCCTTTTCAGTGATTTCCAAACCAGCACTAAAAAAAAAAAAAAAAATTATTATAAAAACCTTTTGCCCTGTCAATCTAAGAAACTTTTTTTCTTGGACAGACTCCAAATGCTGTTAAAATTGTGCATCACTGAGATTAATAGTGATGTTAGGGGAGTTGTGAATTTTATTATGAGAATGTACTGATGTATTGTCTAGGGGCAGCAATTAAGCACTGGCAAGTATTTCTATGTCCTAATTCCTGGTAACAAAAATTCAGAGAGCTTGAAACTAGTACTTGGGTAGAATATAAAGTTTGATACCATGCACTTATTTGACCTGGAAATCAAGAGCCCAGTACACAATCCTAAGTCCTTATATGTACAACTGGTCTCTCCAATCATAGTACACTGAAGTTATTTCTGTGCACTCAAGTTTTACCTAGAAGAGAATCCTGCTGACATTAAAGTTCCTTAGCACAATTTGACATACTACTTTGATTTGGAAAACTCATTTTGCTGTCATTTCATCTATTACCCCAAAACTTCTTCAGGACTTAAATCCTTTGGAAAAGGCAACCAGCTGGAAAAAGGATTTCATATCTTAAGAGCCACAGCCACACGTGGGCCTGCCATGCCAGATGGCTTATATAGGGCATATGTACTCCTCACCCTTCTGCAATAACATTTCTCTTTTCTGACATCCACCTCCTCCTTCACTAATATTACAATATCACTAGGCAGGGAACCAGGGAGAAGAAATAAGGACTATTGTCCACTTTAAATTCATTGCTTGCACATTGCGTGTTACTTAGTAAATGAAGAACAAATACACCCTTCACACAAGAACTTTTGAGGATTCCCCATGGTCTTCTGTACATATGAATGCAATCTGTAAGAGTCTGGCTGGAACTGGGCAAGAGTGAGGAGAGAGTCTGGGACATCACAGCAATGTTGTACAGATCAGAGAAATGCAGTGCAAGATAGAAGCACAGACAACTTCCATGGGACAGCACACAATAACCAATATTTATTTTGTTTGTTTTGGATCATCAGCAGAGAAGTCAATATATCCCCCACACACCAGCTGTCGGGGGCTATCTAGAGAATGCTTCACTGGGCACAGAATTGCAGAACTTAGAGATAAAAATGAGCCAGTCCAGGCCTTTTAGGAATAAAATTGTTTCTTACACAGCCCCTGCCTATGGCTTCTGCAGTTTAGTTTTAGAAGATCCTGATGGACAAAGTACCTGATATTCAGCTTACCTTTCCCTTTTTCTTAATTTCATCTTGATTCTCCTAATTACATTACCATGTACCACAATAATTGTTGTTCACACACGGTCAACTCAGCTACAGCTGGTCAAATTTACTGCGTCACACACCCAGCACAATCTGGGATTCCTTAAAATTCCAGTTGTGTTAATTAAGCATTGCCAATAAATGGGAAAATACAACTGCACTATTTTCAGAGTTCTTTTCATTTTTCCAATGGTTTGTGCTAAAGGAAAGACAGGATCTCGGTTTGCATTTACTGTTTCCACCTCTTCCCCCCACGTCAATTAGATCAAACTACCACAGATTTATTTAGGCACTGTCACAAGAGAAAATCTCGATGAGTGGAGAGAAGCCTTCCACTCACATCCCAAACACCACACACAAACCCCCACCCTACCTCCAGGCATCTGGGATAAATCTACTAGCAGTTTTGTTTGTGACACTGTTATCAGGTAATGACAATGCATTTCACCAAGAAAAGAGCAGCCTGTAAATTTTAAAAAAAACACATAAATATCTGCATTAAAGTAATGGTAATGCATTCTAAAATGAGCTAAAATTCTATGGTACTAACATCTCCCTCACTACCAATGTAATTGTTTCACAAATTTAAGGTATGATTGTGAGCTTACGTGACATATCTGCAATGCAGGGAATTGCTGCAACCCATTTAACAGGACAGGAGGCCAAGTGATGTAACCAGGGTTATATGGACAATCCGTATTAAAGCACAAATCAATCTCATGCTAACACCAAGCCACAGAAAATTTCTTCCTCTGAAAATTAAGTTACAAAACTCTTGTAAATTGTACAAAGTGATAGGGTTTAAACAGATGACCACTTACACTCATACAAATACCTTGCCACTACACTACTAAGCCAGCATCTTTCTCCCTTTGTCTAGTTAGCAAGAACACACTAATGTCCATTTCAGTATGCCAAAGGACACAGCACATCTCGGAGAGGTGCAGATTGAGATAAGGTCTATTCCACCTACATCAGGGGACAGGGAGTAACTAATGTAGGTTAACATAGAGCAATCTTTGAAAACAATCTCTAAGCATGCTGACAAGAAAATGACTTTTGCCTGAGGCAAGCAGGTGGTTTGTGGGATCTCCCCAATCACTTCTTCATCTCTCCATATTTATCTGTGAAAAGCGTCTACTCCATCAGAACAGCTGTACACAACAGGAGACCAGTTTAGAAACTCAGGGCATATCAAACCAGAGCAGCAAGGCCATGCTGATTTGGTGAGTACTGCATCTATTTTGGCACCATGCAAATTCACAAAATAGGTCATGATCTAACCTAGGTTACACAGGTTTCTACGGACTCAAAATCAGGCAGAAGAATCACAAGGAAAAAAAGCCCATGGGAGAGAAAGGTGCAGCATGACGCAGTGCTACTGCCAAGGAAAAGCAGAAGGCAATAGAGGATAGATTTTCATCACCACAAATGTGTTGGTCTTTTTTGGTAAAAAGTAAATAAAATTTATTTTTGTTTACTACAAAAGGCTTGCAGTGAACCAAAACCAAATGAAAAACATTAGCTATGGTTCAGTGGGGTGGCAGTCATCTGATATGAACTGTAAATGCACTTGAAAGCAGGCTTTATTCACCCCAGTACTCACCAGGCTACTTGTACAAATCCATGCAGCCGCTGTGTCTTTCCTGGAAAGCTGTAAGGCTTTCTCGTGCCCTCGGTGGCAGGCAGGCGGCATGGCGGCATCCACGTGAACTCAGCACAGGGAGGACCAGAAGACCATCATCTCCTTGTACAACAAAACTCTCCTGCCACCCTCACTGAGACATTACCATGTAGCACAGGTTGCTTCAAAGGCACTTAATAAGAACGCATTCATCTTGAGTATGTCACCAGCAATTACTAAGATTTAGATGGCAGCATCTGAGTACAGACACCAAAGTACGTCACTGCTCACGCCTTGGAAGGACAATGCCCCTGTGGGCCAATCTCTATCTGCACACCCACACCCCCACCACAGGTTTTGGGTGTCCGTGCCCAGGCACTGGCAGTGGGGACGGTGGGGGGGGTCTGGGTCTCTGTGAGGAGAGGCTGGGGCTGCCCTGTGCTGCACAGGGCCAGTTCCGGCTGGTTCTGGCCGGTTCAGCAGCCGCCCCAGCGCAGGGCACAGCTGAGCCCGTCAGCGAGGCTGTCGAAGCCTCTGTGGAAACGTGTATGAGAAAGGGCAAAACGCTGCCCAGCAGCGAGGGGAAAGTGTGAGGGAGAGAAAGCATGAGGAGCAGCCCTGTGAGCATCCCGCGTTAGGAAGGTGGGAGGCCATGTTTGTGGCCCTCAGCCCTGCTGACTGCACCCCCTGGAGCCCCACTGAAACCAGAGGTAACATGACACCAGACAGGACACAAATGAGTCTTGCAAATGGAACAGAGCAGCTGGCTCCTTTTTACCTGGGAAAACAAAGGGAGACAAAACTTCTCCTCTCCCTCTGACAGGAGCTGATGCCTGGCACGATGCTATTGCAGGTGCTCTACCTGGTCCTGCCACCTTTCACCACAGCCACCACTGGCCACGGCCAGTCCAGACATATGGACAGAGAGCTGGTGACGCTCAAACCCATCTCCTATATGGTAAGCTCCCCAAATTGTCACACTCTTCAATTTCTGCATCTTTCTGAAAGTAATGCATCCAAGAAGCAGATAAATGAGTGCATTTTAATTTGAGATCACCAAACAATTTAATAAGTAACCATGAATACCTAAGGAAAGAAAAAGCAACGCCCAAGCAAACTCCAGCACTCAAGCGCACCAAGTACTGTATTACACCACACATCACACCCTAGCAGTAAGAAAAAATTACAAAATCGAGATTCAAAGGACTCTTCTTCAGTGTCTGTGAGTACAGCTAAACAAATAATTCTGCTACTCAAACACTTTTAGCGTACTCACTTCCCTAGAACTATTTGCAGAGCTCTGAACTGCTTGGGTGCTGGTCAAATGGATTTGAACACACAGAAACCAATCTTTTATTTTCATTTTTTCAAAATGCTTGAGAGATTATGTAACATTTAATAAACTACACCTGAGACTCAGTAATACACCATTCATATCTTTTACATTATATGGCACCAGTTTTATTGTGCATACAATATTTTTAATTTATTTTTTTCATTAAAGATGGCAATTGATATTATACATTATTACAACAGAGGAAATATTCACCTGTTTTTCCTTCATGCAAATGAGATTTCCAAATATTAAAGAAATTTGAAATTTCTTTATAGATTTCTGATTACTAGTAGTATTCATTGCCATTGACCGGTATGGAGTACAAAAAGGGAAGAAACCAATTCACTTTATTAAATGTGTCCATAAATCTACTATATTAAAATCAAATTCAAGCTGTAAAACACAAATATATTTCACTTCATGGGAAAAAAAACAACCAACTGGAAGGTTGAGAAGCAGGATGAAATTTTTAAAAATCATGTAAGAAAAGAAGTGATAATAAAATTAATAAAACCATTATAATAATAAGCATACGGGCCTGTACTCATCAACACAGGGAATACCTTAAATCTGCACAGAACTGCATGGGTCATGATATAGTTCCCATCTATACAGACTATTCTTGGGAAATTGGGATGCCAAGGGAAACTAGGATGCTTATTGGGAGGATGCAAAGACAGAGCAGGCGGTTAAACCGCATAGTCACCCCAGGAAGAAAGATGGAACTGGTGGTTCCAATTCCAATTTTGTAGCAGGATCCCAAGACTCAAACAACAAAAATGGTGCAAAGCAGATTTTGCCTCTTGAACTGCTCTAACCTCACTAAATCCCAAAAGAGATGGACACCAGGAAAATGTATAAATGTGTTAACCTCAGGGAGTTAGGTATTTTTGGTATTTCTGGGGTGGCAATACTGTCTTCAGCTACAGATTCTTATTTAATACAGTGATTGCCAAACATACTGGGCTTTGATTTATCAGAGATGATCTCGCAACTCTGCTGGGGTGGGTTCTTGTGCTGTGGGTGTTATAGTTGACACAATGAAATTGCATTTTCATCTGAATCATCCATATTTAAAGTATTTTTTGCTCCTCCACTTCCCCGGGTTGTGTCTCCACACAAGAGCAGTTCCAAGTGTAATGTTGTGTTTGGATGTCTCTGAAGTTCAGAGCTGCCCTGAACATTTAGAATCAAGACAGCTAATATTTGCCTAATATATCTTGATAAAATGTTTTAGTAGACTCCAATTCAAGTTTTTGTAAAGGTCTATTGGCCTTTGTGTTGGTCCATTCCTACTTTCAAGGACCAGCCCGCTCACCTGTTTTTCATGTGCAGTTCAGACACCAAAGTAGACCAATAACAGTTTCTGACATCAAACGCACCGTTGCTTTTTTTGTTAAAAAAAAAAAAAACCAAACAATTTTAATTTTAAAATGCAATCTATCATTTGTGTAGAACTGGCAACAGCATGGATGTAAAGCTAAAAGAAAATGTTCAGACCACATAAACTTAATAATGTGGTGCTAGCAAGAACATTTAATTGATTTACAATGCAGCTCAATATATATTCACTGTGCTCTCAGTAAAGCTATAATGTAGTCCATCAGTTCTTAGTGGGCTTCCTCAAGAGCTTCATTCACAAGCCTATTAATTAGCTTGGGTCCTTCAGTGTCCACCACTCAGATTTAAATCACTTGTTTCCCATTACGCTGTGTACTATACACTGCAGGCCTATAAAATCAGGCATTAATACTTCTATCAGCAGGGCTTCTGGAAGTCAACTTTAATTATTATAGGTGAAATGTTCCTAATACTTGCAAACAAAAATGATTGAAATACAATGAAGTAGTAATTCAGGGATAGTGTTAAACACTGGAGTATGTTATGGTCAAATACCATAAAGTTTATTCCTCTTAGTAGGAAAGAACATTTAAGATAAATATCTTTTTTAAAATGCCAGAAAATTATGTTTTTTCAAGCAAATTCAGAGAGTGAACTGATAAATTTAAGAGCCTTTCAAGTTTTTTAAATGCTGCATTTTTCATCATACAACTTCTACACTTTGTGATTCAGTTCACAGGAAAAATAAGCCAGACCATACAGCTAAAACTGACAGCAATATTTGCCAAGTGTGTCACATGCACAAAATAATTATATAAAATTATATTTAATTATTTTTAAAATTTAGTTATTCATTCAAATTGAATACTTCCATATAAAATGAATTTTAGCATTACTTAATGTCATGTTCCGTGCTTATATTTGAGCATGGCTTTGATTTACATTGTAAACTAAGATCTACAGATTGTCAGTCAGCTTCAAAAATAGAAAAAGGCAAACAGGACAGGACTAAACAATAATATAACAGTCACAAATCAAATGCTCTCTACACTTCTGTGGAATATAAACAGCTGTTTCCTGGGTTTTAAAAAAACATACTATGATTTAAAGCTCCTTAACAATTTGACAAAATGACTTTATAGCACTTTAAAATATTGCCTGCAAATGAATCTGACAAGCAATGAAGAAAAAATGTTCTTGGTACCATTTCAAATTATATTTGTTGTGCCACACAACCAACAAAATTTAGAACTTCACTTTTAAACTAGAGCTACATCGTCATCTGTGACTGACCTATGATACCTAGAAGAATATCAAAGAACAGCAACCTTTCAGGCTCACATCCAGTTCTGACTGAGGTTCACATTTCTTTCACTTATATTCCCTTGTACAGTGTTTAGCTGGTACTTATTTTTGCAGTGAAAACACTACCACAATAGCAACCCCCCCCTTTTCATCAGCCATGCTAGCCGATAAAGATTAAAAACAACATGGAATCCTATACCTCCAATATACATACAATAGCCTGTTTACGGATTCAACCTTACAAATTACCCATCAGATTAGTATTTAGAAAAAAAATAGTAATTGATGCTGTTAATAAGAACTTCCTTATCACATTACATAAGATAGAAAAATATAAACAAGCATCTCCAGTGGTTTATATTATGGTATAAACACTCCAACAGTCAGTGTTAAAATTAAAATTGAAGCAAATAGGCACTGTCAAGTTACCCCACTTGGCTATTACTAGACTTCTTGCACTGTCCTGTGAAGCAGCTGGTGCTTGCTGCTCTTGGGGCAGGGACATTGCCCCTGCAATACTATTGTTCTGATTGACTCCCATCCTATATTCTTCAAATCCATCTTACTGGGATGTGTTATGCAACAGCTAAAGAAATTAAATAATTTAATTTTATCACTTAAATGAAAACATAATTTTTATCACTTAACTAAAAACTGGACTTCAGTTGCAGTGAAAACAATTCATTGGGTCAGCACTGTGCTAAAGACAGTAAACCTTACAGATGAGAGGGAGGAAAATGCTTATTGCAATGCCTCTGAATTACAGAGGATGTACTGCATTAAAACACACTGGTGGGTAGCATTTAGGAAATGCTAAAAAGAGACAAATTGAAAGAGATAAAACCCCATATCCTGCTATGGAGCTTAATGCAAAATTCCCATAGATGTCAACAGATAACTCTCTATCACAGTTTGGGGCCAAAGGCAGTTTGGCAGGTTTGGGGCCAAAGGCAAAACTCTTAAAGATACTTTGAAGATTACACCAGATTTTGAGATTCCAAAATTAAAACACTTCACAGTGGTGACTAACATGAAAGTTTGGTTACATTTCGCAAACCATGTATAATAAAGCTTTGTAAATTAATGTACAGAAGAACCTTAATCTATTATCTCCCTTAAAGTCAGTGAAAAGCTGTTAAGAAAAGCGTGGCAGTTTCATTCTAGCTACAGTGTTATTAAGCAAAACACCTGGCAGATGTATTAAATAAAAACCACATTTCAGTAGCTGACAAACCTCCCTTACACTGTGTACTAGTGCCACAGCTTTGTCTGCATACATGTTTTGCTGTTCTCTTTCACATGTAATTGTAGTTCCTGTTCATTAAAAGCTTTAAAAATCTCTGGGAGTCTTAGAAAGCATGAAGTTATTAACTGGGTTGTCCTGTCAGGATTGAGACTGAAGGCTAACTCCATCTTTCCGTACGCCACATCCTATAATAGAAGTATGCAGTTCTCTATTTCAGTAATTGCTTTGTTCAGGGACGTTGAAGAACAGTTGTATTGAATATGCATCTATTTACAATATGTCAGTCAAAGCCTCTAAATATAGTAACATTAAGCTCAAGCAACATTCTTGCAGGGCAATACTTCTTAGTAAACACTCATGGGTGGATTTTGGAGGCTGTTTCTTTTAGCAGTAAAGAGCCAAGGCTACATACACTATTGCTGTTCACAACAAATAAGATGATCTAGGACAGCTGATGTTCCTTTTTTAGGTGACAGCATGAGCTCTGTTTTAGAGCTTTGAAGAAAAAAACACAGTCCTTGAATTAGTCCACATAATCATTTTGACACCGCTGAAATCTGTATAACACTGATGAGACATTTCCCTTGTCCTGTTCAGGTGGAAGAATCCTGAAGCCTGGAGTAGTTCACATGCTTTCTATCATCACCTTCCACCTTCAGCAAAATCATTTACTGTCTTTCACTCTAAAGGTTTATTAATTTGATCAAGGGCAAAGATAGCATGTTCCACCAGTTAATAAAGTTTATAAAGCACTAGGGAATCTACTTGGATGAGAACCATCACAGAAATGCAAGACTTAATCAGACCAAAACCAGCTGCTAATGCCAGAGAGATGTAAAACTCATTTAGAAATTAGAAGGGGTGGCTGAGCAAGCAGACAAAATTGAAAAGTTGTATTATGAGACACAGGTGCAAAGACTTTTAACCTAAGTTAAGGTTAGGCTTTTAAGGCTTAAAAAGAAAGTACTGTGAAATGCACCTGAGGTGAGTAGTTGAAAGGCTACTCAGACACAAGGGATGCGCTGATCATAAGAATTTTCAAAAGGGGGAGTAGGAGATTCCAGCAGAGAAAAAATGTTTTTAAAAAAATATTTAAACACTGAAGCTCTATCAACATTATAAGCTAGGAATTACAATAGAAGTGACAAAATTAGAGAGTTTTAAAAGAGCATTGTATAATCCAATGACGACTGAAAGAATAACCTGCAAGCCTGTCTGAGCAGACGCATCAGAGGTATGGTTGTGTGTTCAGAATGGTTCTGGACTACTAGTCACATGCAGACTTAATAACAACATATCCATACCTATAACAGCATTCATTTGTCAATAAAGTACCAATATTCAAAAGGAGCGAATGAATGAAAACACTAACTTTACTGCACTTCAAGATCACTGGTGCAGGTGGGGACTTTTCTGTAAAGAAACTGGGTGATGTAACAAGTGTTATTACAGTGCCATCTAGTGCAAACGAGGCATTTGAATGAAGATGGCAGATGGGTGAAATCTCTGCAGCCCACAGCACCACCATGGGAGGAGAAAGCCTCTCCACTAGGGCCATGGTAGGTAGAGAGGCCATCCAGCTTCTTGCTAGGAGTTACATCTGGCTCAGACAGCAATTAGAAAAATATTTCCATTCTTGCCTTTGGATGAATTGTTGCTCTGAGTATCAGTGTCCTGCATTTAGCATTTTTAAGTATCTGGATTATGTGCTGGGCTACTTTTCTCCATCATAGTCACTTGCTCCTCCCTCAGTCACACAACGAAGAGCTTTGTGCTGACAAACAGAAAATGCTCTGAACATGAGAAAATATACCTCTGATTTGCCTGAATGAGAAAAGGCTATGATCAGCTTAGCAAGTAATAGTCTGTGAAATACTCACAACAATTCCCACTTCATACAGACTGGTACTTGGGCTCTGGCCAACTTTGTACCTGCAACTGCTCACAGATATAGGAAGCCCATTTCTTTCATGATACCTTAAATATTGACAAGGTGGTCGATGCATCAGGTGCCAAGCTGAGAACAAGAGAAACTGGTTAACTGTGAGTGTTGCATTTGTTAAATTCTAAAGTGAACCTCTTAGATCTACCCCATGGGGGGTTTTGTCATGACCCAGACTGGACAGACCAGGGAGTCCTGTTTAATTCAAAATTCCCTCGGGCTAAATTAAGGTGAAACAACACCAAAAGATCAGTTAAAGATTTTATTCATGACAGAAGCAAACTGAACTGGGGAGGCCTGGTAGTAGCTGGCAGGGTTTCTCACAACAGGAATTGGCATAGGACTACTTCTGTAAACCATGTAACCATATACATCAATTCAGGGAATAAGGAGATCCCTCCCATTGAGTCAGGAGGTTCAGAGCAGACCCCCTTGGTTTCCAGACTCCTCCTCAGAGAAGGGTCTAGGGGCAGCTGGATCCACTCTTAGTCTCAGACTTGGTCAACGGTTTATATCTTGAAATGGATGAGGTGTAGGGATTGTGGAAAAGGAAAGAGAAAAGAAGAAAGAGAGAGAGAAAGGAAGAGAGAAAGATTTCACCAGTCCTAGGTCCAGCGTTGGTTCAGTCAGCCAAGGGGTCCAGTCCCGGTGGGCTTGCGCACCCCGGGGCTTCAGTTTGTGTCCTTTTACCAACCTTGCCCCTCCTTGGGGCGGGCACCCAAACTCCTCAGGTTAATGAGCAGTTTGTGAGCCTTTGGGCTTGGGGGTCATTTGTGAAGTAACTTCTCCTTCCCTGCAAATGTGGCCATTGTTTGATCTTTGTATCAGAACAGCTTATCAGAACAGGGAGCTGCACACCCTCCAGCACGGGATGTCTGAGCTGATGGGCTTTTCACCTTGGTTTCTTGCTGTGCAGGGTTTGTCTTTAAGCAGAACTTGCCCCACCACAATGTTTGAGACATTAACTCTTTCAGTCTCTCACAGGTTTGCAAATTCTTTGAGAAGGAAATACAAATTCCAGCTGCTCACAAAGCTACAAAGAAAGCCTGGTTAGTTACTGCACATGCAGGTGACCTTGGGGCATCTCAGTTGGATCCACAGGGGAACTCCATGAAGGAAAAGCGACTCCAAAATGCTGGCTTTGTTAAAGAATTTTCTATTCCATCTTTTGTAAAGATAGATTTGGGTCCAAAATGAGAATGTCTGTTCATATCTGCCATGCAAGTGACAAAACCTCATTAAATCTACAATAGTGTCCATGTAAATCCTGGAGACAAAAAATAAGTTCTAAGGCACAGCTGCCATACCAGCTTCAGAGCAGTTTTGTGCATTTAACTTCCTTCAGAATTATACAGTCTTGTATAAATTTTGTAGGCAATACAGAAAAGCACAAAACTTCCTATAAAAATTCTGAGAGAATTGCTTTGTGACACATGGACTATCCTTGCTACTTCACAGGGAAGGGCACCCAAAATGCACATCTTGAGCAAGTACAGGAGGTGCAATTCCACTAAGAGTGCAGTGGAAACACCTTCTAGCGCTGTATGAACAACCTTCACTCTCTTGCTACACCCACTGCTGCTCACTTTTTGATGTCAGAGCTCTGCAGCCTGAGAGATACAGGCAATGACTCAAACTTGCTTTACATGAAATGAGAAAATTCTTCTTGAAATCACAAACCACAAATCAGGAGCCATACACTTGTCTCCTCTCCTGCCTACACACAAACATGCACCCATACACATATCCACATTGTTTTATAAGAGAAGTAAATGATACAATTACTGCCTGCCTAACAAACACAATGCATGCAGAAATGTTTTCTATATTGCTTTACTTTCTAAGGTCTTTCACGGAATGATTGATCATTCATAAAAATAATGTATGGGCCCAGCATGGTTTCGTTGGATGGTATCAATGTCCAAAAGCCAAAATAAAGAAAGAAGACATGTTTGTTTGGATCTCTCTGATCCTGAGCTGGCCAGAGACTTGGCTCTGCTCAAACTACAATTGAAACTGTCCTTCCCGGATGCAGGGAAGAAATCCAGCATTTTTGTTCTTCCCTAGCTCCTTCCACTTAGACTTTCTGTATACAGAGGTCCCACATAAATCCCAAACCCTTAGTTTTGCCATTTATGGTTCCCTAGAGTCATATTACAATAGCTTTGATTAAAATACAAACCAAGTGAGTAATTGCAGGCTTTTTAATTTTACAGCGTCAGTTTGTCATTGTAATGGATATGTTGGAACACGAAAGTCTCTTAATGAATTAAAGGAAATGCATATTTAGAAGGACTTTAAACTTCCCATGACCAGCAACCTCATACACTCACACAAAAATAAGAGAGGGAGAACAACTTTTCTTGTCAGTGATACAAACCCCCAATAAAAATGATGAACTGTATGTCCTCCTGACTGCAGCTCTCAAAGTGGCTTCATTGAATATCATTAAGCAGAACTCTTGCATACTTATTTTGAACAGGCCCTTCCATCTATATGTATCTGTAATGCTGAAAAAAAGTTATTTTTACAGCAAGAGTTGAATGGAAAATAAAAAAGTATTCGCTCTGTTAATAATTTTTGTCCCTTCCAATCTGTAACATCTCATCTTAAAAGAAGCAATACATTTCAGGGATGTTTGTTTCCAGGAAGCAGGTGCTTGTTTTCCCTTCTGCATGTTGTTCATCATTCAGTGCATGTTTCACAAAAGACACAGTGAGAAGCATATTGTAGTGGAAATGCTGGAATACCATTTTTATTGTGAAAATCTAATTAGTAGATCTCATCACACTTGGACTACCCCTCTGACAAGCAGAGTAAACCCAAGTATCATTAAGGAAACTGATATATTTTTCCTGATGCACACTCCAAACAAGTAGGAAATCCATTTCGACAGCTGTGGTAATTAGCAAAATACAGGGCTGAATATGTTTTGTTATTTAAAGGACAACAGAGTAAAATAATCATTAGGGATTTGCACTCATATTACAAAAGTAGTATTGGCTGGTAGAGCACATTTCATAAAGGAGGGACTCACTCCCACTCCATCTCTGCTATCAGTCTTTTAAAGTAACAATAGGGAACAGCAGAACTACAATGTCACTGCTGCAGTCATGCCACAAAGTATTTATGCATCATTGTCAATACCGCTAGCTATTATTCTTCAAGTAACACATGCCAGATTAAACTTAACTGTAAAATAGAACACCACTTTTTCCTTCCAGTTTATGCATGAAAATTACATGCACATGTGTGCATACAGAGTGGTAAATGCAGAAATGAATGCAAATTTTATCGCTTTCAGGGAAGGCATTTCTGGGCATTGGAAAAGCAACAGACCTTAAAAATAAAATTTAAAAAAAAAAGAAGAAAAAAAAGAAGAAAAAAGACCAGAAACAAAATATCTTTTTCACTTATTCCAGAGCTACCAAGGCAGGAGTAGAGCTTTCTTCATGGTCCATTGCTGCACTCCCAGTGTCTCTTGGTGTATACACAAGACTCGTAAAGATTTCTGGGTTTGGTGGTCTCTGCTTTCCATGGCAAAGCAATTTCTCCAGCTGAAAAAAGCAGAAGATAGCACCACACTAAGCTGTTTAATGCAGCTGTAACTCTTGCCTAGACTTCCTTGGCAATTTGCCAAGTTGCAGTCAGAATGACTCAATTTTTTCCCTGATTTTAACTTAAATCCTCAGACGTGACAAGCACCTGCAATTTGTAATGATTAGAAAGTGGGAAGTACTCAGTAACTTTCCTATTCCAGCCCTGAGACCATAAACTTGCTCCACACTCTAAAGATTTTAATAGCTTTTCCTTAGCGTTTACGCAACGGCCTTTTAGGAAAGCATTTTCCATTTCTGAGAGATGCAGCTCTGGCTGGACCTAGGCAGAGTGGCAGAGCAGGGTGGCACTGGACTTGGAAATGGGAAATACACATTTATACACTGCATCTTCTTTCCATAGGGCTCCTCCCACACCAACTAAGTGTGCTCCAACATGACGTCATTCTGCTACTTTCTACCCACATCCCAAACCCTTCTTTTGGGACTTGCAGCTCTTTAATAGTGTCAACACTCCACTGTAGCCCTCAAGTTTTACTGAAATTGCTATTTACTCACATTGGTGACTACATTGAATAAGACTCCAATTCAGCAAACACTTGTGCACCCACTTGATTTGAAGTATGCACATGGTCCAATTGACTTCAGTGAAGTAAAGCATATGGATAAGTGCAGGGCAAGGACGAAGACTGAACGCAAAGCATGTTTACTGGATACTGCCATACAATCATATGTAGTATTGCTTTACTTATGGTGACTAAACTTAACTAGATTTTTGTCCACAGGAACGTCCACATCCACACCTCTTACACCAATTACTCTGAGCAAAACTATTCAATACAGTGTCTGTTAAAATGATCCCTTCACAACCATTAATTTTATAACTCTTGCAAAAATACTTCAGTCCCCTAATCTTATTTGGCAAGCAATTTCTAATACATAAAGGAAATAAATGTACTTTAACAAATTTACCTCCCTTCACTTGCATATTGTTTTCTGCTAAAAATCAGTCCTTTTCCCAAAAGCAGTATGTGTTTGATAAGCATAAATTGTCTCTGCTTCCATTTTTTAGCAGAAGGATGTAAGTTAAGAAATAAAAATGCAAGCAATTGTTCCTCCTGCTTGCTATTCATTCCTCAAATACTGAAAGTCTCTTTATGAATAACATGAATTGATGTTCTTGTCAGTAGCAACAATATTTACAGAATGTATGTTACATTAAAGAGGAAATTGAAAGTAAAGATGCAATTCCACTAAGAAAGACATTGAAACATGCAGACTATCTCACCCTTGCAAAGTCTGCTCACCTTTTGTCAAGATGTTTTGCTTAGTATTCATAAACCTTTTGTATTTGATGTTGACTATTTAAATCAGTTATTATCTGTCAAAGTGGGTCTCTGCAAACATTTGTGATACCACAAAGAAATAAACAGCAAGTTACTATAAAGCATAACAAAACCCTGGCATTTTTCATAAGCTATAGAAAGTTTCCACCATTCAGCTAAGGATGTTCCTTGTGGGAAACACAGAGGAAATGTTCTGAAAGCGAAATACAGAACTAAAACAGCTAGTCTGATTCACTAAAGTCTTTCAGTGTACCTAAGGAACTACTATAGGCTCCATTAGCATAGCAGCTTAGTGCCAAATGCTATAATTAAAATTGACATAGAGCTGATCATAGTGCAGACTACAAAGGTCCCATCAATATCAGTGAGCTCAAGAGGGAACCTCATCTGAATAAATGTATCTCCACAATTTTCAAGCTGGTGGAACTACGGTGCTTAATTCCTTCTCAATATTCTCTTTTAAAAAAAAAAAAAGTAGTTAATTTTCCTTAAAATAATTCCTGAACTCCTGAAAGGAGAAGAACAGTGCATGCAGCACATAGTTCTTCGGGTGAATAGAAAATGATCACATTTTATTATTTACTTGGAGATCAATAAATATACTTCTAGCCCAAGTGTTTTATGGCCCACAGCCATTGAAAGTACAACCAAAACTCAAACTCATAAAATCCAAATTACATTTCCTTTTCTCCATACACAGAAGCACGATGCACCAAAACATACCACAAAAAAACCCCAGTGAGAATCTACCTTTCTTTACATTATCCAAAACATCTTTTTCAGATGCTCTTTGACCACGGGAACAGGGGAGAGAATTCCAGAGCCAGACATCTGAGAGCAGTGTGTTTTGTCAACAGTGCCCTCTCCTCTCTCAAACAGAAATCAAGCCCCTTCCCAAAGGAAGGAGGGAATCTGTTCAGGAGATTGCTGAGGAGCCTTGCACAGAGTCACCATAGAGAAAAAGAAGTGTAAAATAGGCCCTTTTAAACAAATATTTTGAAATTATGGGCTTGCTGACACAGACCACTTAACAGAATTTACATAGTACATGTTAACAAAATACACCTCTGGGTAACCAACTCCCTCCACCCCAAAATACCTAAGCCAAGTAATAGAGTGTAGTGAGTAAAAGAAGTTAATTAGGAAACCAAACCAAAACAAAAATCCTCCAAACCAAAAAACCACCACAACAACAAAAAAACCCAACCTAAAGAAAAGAACAAAACAGGACACCTGGAGAAAGAGGAAAGGTGTAGTTATTATTTTACCACACTGTATTTAATCTAAAAAAAGCTATTTCAAAAGACTGCTGCAAATTTAAAAAAAAAATAAAAATCCTAATGATGCTGAATATATGCAGTAGGGGCCATGCATGAATGGAAAGATGATGCCTTTAACAGGTTTTTCTGTTATGGTTACATTCAAAGCAGACAATTATGCAAATAAAAAGAAGGAAAACTCTGTAGAGTAAAATACTTCTCTCTCACAGGAATGAAAATGAAAACAGTATTAATAATATGGCTCTGGAGAATTTGGTATTAAGCACTACTAGTGACGAAAGATAAAAAACAGTAATTCAAATGCATTTCAACTGTCAATACATCCATTAATATTCTTTTCTCTCAAATTTTACATTTCTCATTTCTTTCCTCAATGAAATAGGAAAATGGCTTATGAGGGGGGATGGAAGGCAAAGAAAGCAAATCAAATGGAATTGCAACAGGTAGGTAAAAAGCAAGCCATGCTTCAAGCCAAGACAGCTTCTTGAATGGATTTATATTACTGTATAACTGAAGTACTGTGCCATGATTTTGGATAGATTTGCTGAGGAGTATATTCCCAAAGCCAAATTGAAAACGCACAGTTACCCAGAAAATGTCATAAGAAATTGTCCTAATTTGTCCATAATAATGAAGCTGTCACACTACAAATGCAAAAATTTATATTTTTCAGTGAAAACACACTTTTTTTCTTTCTTTTTTTTTTTTAAAGTATGTCTCAACAATTCATGCTTTTCAGTAGACAATTTCCAAAACTGGCATCGGCAGGCTCATACATCTCATGGCAATACTTGGTAAACTGGACTGATTCCTAAGACACTCTCCCTTTTGGTTGAGAAAAAGAACATAATTTTCTTCTAACTGGACAGTGAAACAATGCACAAGTCAAATGGCAGACAGTGCAAGAAATGAGAGCAACAGCAGAAAAATCATGCTATTTTTTTATACTACATCTGAAATGGAGAGTCAAACTGCCCTTAACTAGAGGAATAATTAAAATATCATCTAGAGGTGAAGGTTCAAACCCCCTTTTGTATGAAATGGTTGATAAATATGCTCCAGTAAAAATGCTGTTCTGTTCCTACCAGCACTTCTGACAATGCTGTTATGGAATTTTACCTTTCTCCTCTTCAGTTTCTCAAGCAAGGTGTCCTGTCTCAAAATCAAGACAGGTATCTATACATATTCTCTCTCACCATCAGCCCTGCCGATACACATAGACATGTGCATCAGTAGCATTCATTCTGCACACCCTTGTTCACATCTCATCTTCAAATCGTGCTCTCATTACTCCTCCGATATCTCATCCCATTCACTGTATCCATAAAGATACATGTGACTGAACCTATTTCCTTCATACACTGCTCTTCCAAGTTACACTGTAAACTGGCAGTTTATTCATGTAGCCAACTCCCTTTCATATGCTGCTCGCTGGCCCTTATATTTCAATATACTGCTTATCCAACAGAAATGGTACAATGGCCTTTCTCGAAACTTACCTGAAATCCCCAATGATCGGAAATCTGTACAGTGACATGTATTTGCAAAAGAGGTTTTCCAGGACTTTTCGTACAGCCCATGTAAAAATTGGACATTGTCCAAGAACAGTTTTTGCAACACAGAACACAACCACTAATTTAGGAATGTGTTTCTGTTTTATCAAACCCAGTATCTGCTTTATAAAAATATGATTCCCTTCCTACCAAGCTGCTGACCGATATATTCTGTTTCTTTTCACTGAAACTTAGTATCATGCTGTGTATTCATGTTGAGATGAAAATTGGAAAACAGGTATACAGGTTTATTCTGTCATCTTGACAATCTGTTCTTTCCCTGTGATATTTTAATCCACTTTCCATACTTTCAACAATAACAACTTCTGACAAATTTTTCTTCACCCATGAAGATAACATCCTCATAAATGACCTTACACTTACACTATGTCTGAGGCTTGGAACATGAATTTATTTCCTTTTATCGCTCTGTACTAAAAAGGAAGAAAATGAACCATTATTAAATGGGGCTTTCCTCCTGTCCTTTTTAAGTCTCCTTAGGAATAACAGTTTCTTTTGCTTTTATCTTTTCATTCTGAACTACAGGTACAGTCCTATTATATCACTTGCTGATGCCTTTAAGCATAATAATTCAGCTCAAATGCATTCCTTAAATCAATGAAAACGAATTAAATTAGTACCTGCAGGCAGAATAAATTAAATAAAATGTATAATAATACAATTCTTACACATTCTTCTCTGTGCAAAAACATTAATATTCTGTGCCTGATTTTCAAATAAACAATTTTATCCCATTAAAATGAAATATCCATATTTTCATTTTTTTTCTTATTAAAATTTAAGATTTTTTTAGAATGACAGTATTCCAAGAGAAAAGGTAATAATCTGTTTTCCCACAGAGAAAAGGAAGGCAGAGGATTCTTATTTACATTTTAAAGAATTGTACCACTTACAAAAAATACTGGTTTTCTAGGACTGAAAAGTGAATTTCCTTCTTTATCCACAGGACAAAACAAAACCAACTGTGGAAAAAGCGACCCGTGTTGTTTCACACAGACTTTTCTGCTATCAATGTGGTATTTTTATGAGCAAGCAGTTTGTACACGTCCTGGTCTCTGCTTGAAACATGAGTAAGGACTGAACTTCTGATAGTTACCCACAAGAAGCAAGGCTGAGCGTACACACACACATTTAAAATGAGACACTGAATACTGAATAACATTGTAATCTGCAATTATTTTAGATAAAATTGGGATTTGCATCAGGTCTTACTGTTAAGTGTTCAGCATCACCTCCAACACCCTTGCTTATAGATTCTAAACTATGTGTTATGAACCTTTCCCAGTTGACCCACAATAAAAAAAAAAGCATCTTGATTCAGAATAAAGGTCAAACTGCATTAGAAATTCCTTAGTCAGATAAATAAACTGTGAAAATGAACTTTTTGTCAATGGCTATTTCCATAGCATCAACAATCTAATCTGTGATAGCCATAAATCCAACAGGAAATCATTATTTTAGGAAGTAATAAGGTTGCCTTAGTGCTGTGAATGGCATGCACTCACTAAGTCAAGATCAGGGAGTAGCCCCAAGGGATATTCCACTGTTCCCTCTCTCTTCCTCCAAATTATCTAAAGGGAAAGGGGTTTACGCATCTCCCAAAATTCATTTTTCCTTTGGAAAATAAGGAAAGATAGAGAATATAGAGAAAAAATAAGAAAAGCTTTCAGACTTGCTTTCCTTTGCTCCTTTCTGCCTAAAGTCTACCTTATTACCTTATTTAGCCTCAGCCTCTAAGCACCTCTTGATTTTTCATGTATTAATAAGGCACATTCCAGATGAGGCACAGAGGGACAGCAATTTGCCGAAGCTGCCCGCAAGCCCACGGGTTTCTCAAACTCCAGCCTAATGCCATAATCAGTAGGCCATTCCCTGGCTTTGCAATAGGTGAGAACCCAGGGTATTTTTCAGATGTTCATTTTAAGTTTCATTTTAGCATAGCTAATGTTGCCTACAAGAGAATTTCATCTTATGTGAGAGTGTGGGGAATCTTGTGCTGACGAACTCAGCTGATGACAGCTCTCCAGAGTCCACTGATAATATGTCTGTGGACAGCCAGAGACTCCCTGCTGGGTATCAGTGCACAGCATTCATCACCCTGCTGCCAAACAGAGCCTGGTGTAGTGAAAGAAATCAGAAAATACATCCTGGCCAAAATGAAATCAATGGCAAACACCTGTTCACTGGTGGGCCCCAGATTAAACCTCACACCTGGAACACCTTCCTTCTGAATGGAAAAAAAGACAGTGTTTATGGTAAGCTATTTTTTAAATTTTGGGGGTGGTAGTCTTCTCAAAGACCTGTGGAAGCATCTACTAATTTCAGATGATGTCACATATAGAAAGTGAGTGAGCACACTTTTTTCCCCTAGGATTTGAAACAAACTAAAAAGAAAAATTATTTCCTCTTATTTTTTAATTAGAATTGCCCACCCCTCAGCAGGTGGAAGGACACTGCCTGCAGGAGCTTTTTTGTTGGCTAAAAACCTGGTTTATATAATCAGCATGGTAATTAGTGAGCTCTTTGCTATTAAAAGGAACTCATTACTGCTATATTTTTCTGATTGATCCATACTCATGAAGCAATTTAAAAATGTAAAAAGCATTTTGTGAACCACTTAAAATCTTCAATATGAATATCAAGAAAATGTAACTGACAGTTGTCTTTGACTAAACTCCAATCTATAATTCTCTAGCAGTTCGAGCAAATCTACATGGAACTGGAAACCCTAAATAATTACCTTAAGTCATATATTGTTCTCTGCTACTTGTCAGATTTCCTTTGCAAGCGATGGGGTCTGGTTAGATCAAGTAAATAATTCAGATTCTGTGACACTTTCACAGGTGATGCAATCAGACAAAGCAACCAAGTTCCTACACAGATAGCTGTAGAGTCACTGGATTCCCCTGGATGACTCCGCAACTTGCAGTGATGCTGCTTTTTTCCCTGAGGGCTCCTGGGAGGCTTGCCGTGTCCATGAAGTCCTGTTAGTCACATGGAGAGATAGCTTTCTGAGAAGCAGTTTGAAAATAAAATCACCTTTACTCAAAATTAACGATAAGCATGGATCTGAAACTGTTACTTTCAGTTTGTACTGAAAGTACAGAATGAGTTACTTTCAACTTTGTACTCTCTGCCAAGTTTTCTCATGCTTCAAAAAGAAGTGATAAATTATCCAACAATTTCTAATATTCAAATTCAAGGAGAAGGGAGAAGAATGAGGGAGAGATGACAAGAGGGTGGACACATGTCAACTGCTCAAAGAATTTCCCTTATTCAGGAAAATCTCAAGTGAAATTCTGCCTCCAATGAAGTCAACATACAATTCAATGAACTCAACAGTGCCAGTATTTCAGCCTTGACCTCCATCCTCTAGTGCTTCTAATAAGCAGTCTGTTCCTTTCTCCCTGACCAGCTCAGGTGCCACTTAATTTCCAAGCTAGCTGTGGCTCTGAGGTTGACCCCATTCTTTTAGGCATTAAAAAAAAAAATTTGATTCTTCCATCACGACAGCAAGCCAATCTGGTGTTTATAGGCCTCACTACAGCACCAAATACTTCTAAAAACCGAAAGGGCATCACTAGTAACTGAAACGGGTACTTTTTTTGACAGGGATCATAAGTAACTATGGCTGGCCCAATTCATCTGCTATTAAAGTAAAAAGCAGACTTCAGTGAGAGTTGGGTCAGGCCCTAAAATCATGCAGCATGGTCACACAGTGCTTACAACAGGAAGGCAATATGGATTTCAGCTCAGACATTCATGAGAATCAAGGTAGGTCACTGTCCTGGAGGGCATGAGGACAGCCATATCACTGTTCATGTACTTCTGGGCACTTCATGTGGACAAGTGATCTCCACAACTTATTTGTATAATTTTCATTCTATGCTCCCACAGACACACTCTCCTGCCAGCATTAAAACCACCGATGTGCCGTTTCAGAGCAATTCCTTTAAGATAATGAATTTCAGTATTTAAAGGTCTATTTCCCTACCCTGTTCCTTCCCATTTCCATATTTTGAAGAGGAAAGGATTATGCTATTTCAGCCTTTGCTCTTGTTTTTTTAGTGCAATAAGTATTTTTAGGCTCTTTTCCCCTTCCACAAAAATGAGTGCTTATAGCACTCACTTTGCTTTAAGAAATTTATTCTTGCTTTCAAGCTGCGGAAACAACTCTTACTGAATATTATTTTTATCTTTCTTGGAGATGGGTGACTTATTTTTAATTGCTTCTTTAGGTCAGGATGCTGCTTACCACTATGCCTACATTTACTGTGTTCATTAGTTTAAGCTTTTTTAAAAAGTAAAATGTCAAATCACTTTTTTTCTCCTGGAAAGGGAAGTCATGGTAGAGAGAGAAATCAATTATTAATCACCATTAACCGAAAGTAAAAAAAAACCAAGAAGCATCTTAAAGACTCAAGTGCTCTTGAGTGAATGAATTTATACCAGATCATACTTTTCCAGCAGAAGCTCTCCTAGGAAATTAAAGCACAGGGAGATGGAGGTCTAAGTCCTCAGAGCTACTGAGGTCCTTTAATTTTATTTCAAGGCAAAAAAAAACCCTAAAACCCCACACTTAAAATTAAAACAAAAAAAGAAGGAAAAAAGAAAACAAGAAGAGAAAGAACAATCTCCAAGGTTACACAAAGATATACACGAAAACAAAGACCACAGCCAGCTCTTCCAAATATTAAACTCCAGTTAATCCAAATCCAGCTGTCCAACCCCTCAAAGTTAATAAATTAATATAGTCATAGAAGTACAAGATTGTAAACCCAGCACAATAAATTGTAACATCTACAGATTTCAGTACATGCAAGTAAATACACCCTTTGTTATTTCCTGCATTTTAATTTAACAAGTATGAAAAAGTACATGCAAAAACCCTGGAAAAATGCCACTGCTTCTCAATCCTACATATTTATTACATGGATCATAGGGGAGAGCCCATAAACATCCATAAACCGATTTATAGCCTCTTCTGCTATGAAGCAGTGTATTGAAAAAAGCCAGCCCAGAACTGCCTTGAAATGTGATTCAGTGATCTTGTATTTGCTATATTTTATGCAAAGCATAACACTAGCTTTTAACTCTAACTAATAACATTATTTTTGTCTTTTTATCCTGTATTTGGGAAGGTAAATTTGGACATAATACTGTAACTATCACACTGCCACTGAACTTCCTACCAGAGAATAAAGTCAGTATACAGATAAGAATACATCCACTTCTATAAATAAATAAATAAAAATTAGCATAACAAATAACCATCAGGAATTCAACTCTCCTAACAGGTTAATTCTAACTTTGCGTAACTAACGTTCAAAACCAGATACGCTAACATCAGCCAACTGAGTGGAGTCACCACGTGTGCACCATGCAAGGACTCCTCCATTTAACACTTGCAGTGAAATCACTGCCGCAGGTGGTGCTGTGTGCGCAGCTCTGCACCCAGCTACGGTCAGGCTGCTTCAGACTAGGGTAACGGTTGATGCAATAGCCTACCCTGACAGAAGACTCTGCGGTGTGTCAGATGCCCAAGAAAAGAGCGCACAAACCGTGCTGAAACTTTTATTAGTCAAGGTCATCCTTCACTTTGAAGTACAGCTTCAAACCCAGAAATGCAGTCACTTGTAACCCTGGAATATGCTGCTGAGCACCAACCCTTTGCCATCACTTCTGTTTCCCCAAGATCTGCTTCAGATCAGATCCCTGGAATCCTATGATCTGTCAGTCCTCATCTATCTACTGTTATTTCCTGATTTATTATAATGTTAAAACTAAAGTGGGGGATTTGTTTGTTTATTTGAACCAAGGACAAGGCTGTTAGGGAATCAGGGTGACACCATTTTAACAATGTAATCAGAATTAATTTCCTCTCTCTTTTGTCAAGGTTGTCTCCTGCCCTTCAAGAGCTTGCTGGGACATACTTCTGTGCAATATATTGCTTTATTTTCCTTTCCTTTCAGTTTTAGTCATTTTGACACCATAGGCAGTTTTCAACTGGATAAATTGTATTTTCTTATTTTTCTAAGAAATCTGGTCAAGAATATTCTACAGGATCCACGGTTTTATTGAGAGCTTCTCAGCATATCTTCTGTCCTCCTCAGACTATCTTTTTTTGCCTGTTTTAACTGCTGTTTGTCTAGCAACAGGCAACTCCCTTCCTTAGAAAATGTCGCTCATGGACCTTCATTGCTGTATGAACCAAGTATTTGAATATGAACCACTCTGGGAAACCCATGGGCTTAGGCCTGTACTAATACTTCTGTGACCTACTCATTGCTACAGGCTGTACTAGGAAAGAAAGGGGATATGGTAAGAAACCTAGATGAGAGTAACGTAGAAATCATAAGCTACGGCAGCATCATTGATCTGTGTAAGAAAAAGCAAAGCTGAGAGCATGTGAAATGCATTTTCCTGGAACCACTCTTTCCAATAATTGAAAGCAGAGAGTGAGATCACAGACCAGAAGTGTAAAGTCAGCTGAAGAGTCCTGCTCCACTGGGAATGACAAGCAGGTCATTCTTCTGAAGATTTTAGGGAGAAGTATGTCAGTCCAGCTGATGAAAGCAGATTAAGGAAAAAGTCAGTAAAGGAAAAGTATTCCATAAGTCCACACAAAGGCAGCAACCAGAAAAAAAATAATTAGAAAAATGGCTCATCTCCTAAGTACCACATGTTAACTTTGTGCCAGCGGTCTTGTTTTTTTAATAACTAATTTATTCATTACTCCAGACTAAAGTGACTTTTATTACCAAATGAGTCTACACTGTCAGCTGAACTGATTTCTTCTTTTATCAAAGAGTTTTTATCTCATGGACCTGACCTTGTGGACAGAAGTCAATCTGTACCAACGGGCTGAGTGTCAGAGCTGTCCCCAGTGTGGTTGACGAAGACAACACTAATGTGACCACCAGGAGCTGTAGCTTACTCTGGGGAGGTATTCCAGTACGGCACTGCGGTCAATTTTCCTGCAAAGACAAACCTGAGAAAAATATTTCAATGAGGCTTATGTTGCTGTTAAAGAACCAAACAGCATCACCCTGTTCACACTTTTAAAAGCTTCTCTGCTTATAGTGTCCCCAGAGTGAAATTGTGAAAATACAAAGCGGCATTTTAGAATCCCCAGTTTCTCCTGTAACCAACATTCTTGCACATACTTGCTGTGTCTAGCAAAACATTGGTTAAAGTGAGCCCAGACAGAATACAAGACAACTTTTTTGCTCCAAAGTATTATTTATCTTAAATTTAGATATGGAGTAAATTACTGCTAGTCCTGCTACATTATGTTCTTGCTGTTCTTTTCATGCTATTCTTGATACTAAAGAAGGCAGTGCTATTCTTCTAAGATTTTACATGGGGGGCATGAAGGTGCCCCACATAGACTAATGATGGCAAAGGGACCTTTGGGATTAGTGGAACTGAGACCTTTAACCCTACACTGCTTTCATTCTGGACTGTAAGCTGCCTGCCAACATTTCACCTGCTCCTTTGGCACCTCTTTATACTCTTTAATTTTCAGGACAGGTAGTAAACATGGCACAGCCTGTAACATCTACTTTTTGAGAGACCCCCTGCAACAGTAGGAACTCCTCCATACCCTACATAAAACTCATGAAAAATGGGCTCACGATCAATTACTAACATTTCTCTTATATCATATTATCCATTTTACGTAGCAAGGCAGCCTCTAAGTGCACCAGTCTTGTTTTAAGCAAGCCAGCAACTTTTTGCAGGGAAAGGCCATAATACAGAATTAGTGACGTGCCTCAGTGAAGGATACTTTGGAAACTAGACCCTTTTATAATGTATTACCTTTTGTCTCTTCAGATTTCAGTACACGTGTGAAAATTTCAGATTTCTTCTCTCCTCAGAAGGTATCGGTCTTCAACACAATGCCACGACACAGTTTGTCACTGTTCAGCTAACTGCAGTAACTAAACCTATTTCAAAAGAAAGAAAAACAAAAGAGACTGTAGCAGTATACAAAGAAAAGAGAACTAACATTAATGGAAAGCCAGTACCAGGCCTCCTTGTTCTAGCTAGTGCAATTAGTATTTAATGCTAATAATTCATATCTTCAGTAAGACACATATAGTTACCACTGACAATAATGCAGGCTCCAATAACATGGGATAAAATTATATGCATGCATTTACATAAACACTGCAAACTTCACCCTTTTTCACTTCCCTTCAGAGATAATCCCACACCAACATCATTAAACTAATTTATATCCCTGGCTAGAGAATATCAAAAACCATTGTGCAATTTTCCATTTCCTTTGAATGAGCTTTCAGTCATAATCTACATTTTTATTCACGTTAACATCCTTTGCTAAATTTATAAGGATATGTGTTTCAACAACTGAAATCAGTGTATTTGCTCTCAATTGCACTGCTCATTTCAGATTAGTTGTTTATTTAACTGAACAAGCATTCCACAGAAACTTGTGACAACCAAGATTATCATCTGACCCCTTGAGATTACCCACAGAGAGCCAGCCACTCACTGAACTATTTTGAAAGTTGTTTGGCAAATTGAGAAAAATATTTGCATATTCTGTGACATAGGAGGTACCTTCTACTTGCATGGGCATGAAGTGGCCTTGTATAATAAAATTAGTATTTCCTGTATCTACTGAAAAACACATGCATCCTAGTATCCCACCGACCTATTTAACAGACACATAGCAGTTACGCTTTGATCACCCACCAGATACCTAGATCTTCTTCCTTCTCCTGTTACTTCCTACGATAGATCTATATTTTGTGGTAGAAATGTTTGATATGAATCTCTAAATGACCTTGTATGACCTTGTACTTTGTACTACTAAACTTCATCCTAACTTTTAAAGTTTTCTAATTCTTTCCATATTACATTCTGATTTTTCCCTGAGTAGAGAATGCTTCGTAAGTTTGCCTCAGCAGATTTCATTAGTATATGTCTACTTCTTGCACCAAGGGTAACTAAAAATATTAAAATATGAAATATAACCAATCTGAAACTTGGAGGAGCTCCACTGGGAACCATTAGGAACAGTCTCAGTAGCATGATTATTCTCCTAACTATACATAAAAAGAGAGGAAAAGGCTCTTATTTATCATTTCTACATAGAAGGACAGAAAATAAAGGCATCACACAAAAAACAACAAGCAGATAATAAAAAAAAATCTTCTGCCTTATAGGCAGGTTTCCACAAGCTACTACTGAAGGCCAGTACTTAGTAGTAGTCACAAGAACATTAAGATGATTAAGACTACAGTGTGCAAATAGCTCAATTCAGGTACACATTATACACATATTGTTCCTGATTCCCTGAGGCACACAGAGATCAATACCACAGTTTGAGACCAAGGCCAGCTTTTTCTCAGCACGATATTTTTAAACTAGATGCTCCTTACAGTAACACAGATCTGCAGCAATCCAGCTGAAACCAAGTGAGATACATATGTTGCAAACCAGTTACAATTTATTTTAGAATGAAGTCCTATAATTCAACTTAAACATTCAGAGGAGAAAAGGCTACAGGCGAAGTCTCTGCATACCTATTGTAAGGGGGAGGAAAGGGAAAAAGTTATGACATGCGGATGCTTTCATTGCATTAGCTCTTAATGGTATGGCTCTTTATTGCCAACAGCTCCAAGTATCACAAAAAGCTCTTACTTTGCCATTATCTTCTTCATGTTGGTTTTAAGCTGGTTAGAAGCCAAGGTCCAGCAACCTCGCATCAGGGAAAAGCTTACAGGAGAGTCTAATGATGATCAAGACCTGTACTGTACATCATGAAATTGAGAAAAAGTTACTTCCTTTGTCACTCTTTTTATGTTGCCCTTCTTACTCTGCCACTTCACCCAAGACAGGTTTCAGAGTGGCATATATATACACATGTAGCAGCAGGTGAGATTTTTTTGGCCCTGCATCAAGCAGCATGCTTAGCCCTGGTGCTACTATTCCCCTTCCTTACTTCTGCTTTTCTTAGTCCTTAAAAGATCTCTGTTCTGAATAATCAATAATTTAAGGCCCCCTGAAATGTTATAAATTATCTATTTTTGTAACATTTATGCTTAATTGTGCAACTATGACAGATTTGTTAGCAATGACAGAGGAGTGAGTTGTTCCAGCATGTACAGCTAAAGCTTGAAGTAACACCTGGGTTTTGACCAATAGAAACTGGCAGTGCCATTCAGCAGACTGGAGAAGAGATGGTCACTCTTAACCTCTATGTACAGTTGTGGGGAGAATTTCTCCCTCACCCCACATAAACATTGTCAGCTGAGCGTCCAACAGAACATGGAGTTCTTCAGATGGATTAATTGTAATAAATATGTAAGCAAAGCAAAGGAAGTTTGGATTCTCCTTTGTAAAGCTTTTCAGTTTTTAGCCAGAGGTGGTCACAAAGTTGAAAACAGTTTGGTTTTGTTTCCATCTGCAGGTATCATAAAAAGCAAAGAATATGCAGTAGTGGAGACCAGATGTGAGTCATACACATGCCCTTCAAGAGGTAAAAGTGTCAGGGGTTTTTCAGGAAATGTGAAGACAGAAAGTGAGAAAGTAGTCTCCCTCAAACCAGCCTTTGTACTAGCTGTTCTTGATGCTCCAGGCAACCTCATTTAGCCTTTGGCTGCTGCCTTGCCAAGCAGCCTTTGATGTTGCCCCAGGCAATTATCATCTAGCCTTTGGCTTCTGATTCATTGGACACCTTTTGTTGCCATTTCTGATTTGTGTGATCAGATCTTATAAATTTCAGGTATATATGACTCTTTTTGTCCATCTGGACAATTATGTAAATCTGATGTAATCGTGGTCTTTTTATTTTTATTTAATTCACTTCAATGGTTTTATTTTCTTTCCTCTCTATAATAGACTCAGAAAATCCCAATCTTCCTGCCCAATGGGATGCCTCATCTGCTTTGATTTTTCTATTCGGTTTTTTTGGGTGGGGAGGAGCAATATGCATTCTTTGTATTTATCTCATTTTATACTCAAAATGTTGAATGCATACCTTCCAGAGCCAGATCTTCCATGCCCTTTTGCTCAAGGCAATATATCTTGGCCTTATCAAGCAGCAATGGAAGAGATTTCGAATAAGATGGCTGCTAAAGCTGTGAACTCCTGCCTATTACTCCTGCATTAATAGAAAGAGTAGTAAAAATCTGCCATCAGATTTCTTTGCTCATGATACTTGTAACTTATTTCTTCCTTGACTAGGAAAAAGCTGAATTTAGATTAGACTGTAGCTGTGAGGTGTCATCATTTCAACTAATTTGGGGAGTGGGAGAGGAATGTTTGGCCAGCTGAATGTTAGCAGATATTCTGAGTTTTACTATACATTTTTGATCCTCACTTTTTGTATACATTCCTTTTGATCACATCTTGTGACTTTTCAAAGTGATAGGCCAACTTCAAAGAACAATAGTGTCTAAATATCAAAAGGTCTCCACAATTTTAACCTTAAACAAACTGTATTGCATACACAAATCTATCTTCAAATTTATCTAGCAGCTTCCCTATTACCACACCACAAAACAGGTATCACAGTAATGAACATTAATTCTGCAAAGGAACTAACTGCAGACATTTGGAGCCACTCTAGCAGTAGGGTGCTCTTATCTAAATAGTCAGCGAACTGGAAGGCCTCAACTAATGCCTGCAGGCTGTAGACCCCAAAACAGACCACTACATTAAAGATACATCCCCTGTTTTCGAAAGTTTACACAAGAAAATTACAACATAGCTATACAAACAAAGACATACCATTAAATAAAAAAAAGTATGAAGTATCCTGCTAGAAATAGCTTTTAAAGGAAAGGCTATATAGTGCAAAGAAAGCAGGAAACTCTTCCATTTTAACTTCCAGAAACTTCTCCTTGCTCCGTGCACTCCTAGTTTGTACATCTGTGCTCAGCAATGGCACCATGCAGGCATCAGAGCCAGGAACTGCCATCAGCCCCACTCTATAGGTCAGGGCAGCAATGTTTGCACTGTATTTCACAAGAATGTCTGAACGCTTCTAAGCTAGCAGCTTTCCCTCGCTCATTAGTAAACGCACTAACATGAAAGTCTGAATGGTGCAAAGTCACAGGGTCACTTCGGTTGGAAGGGACCTTTTGAGACCATCTAGCCCAAACCCCCTGGGCTCAAGCAGCATCAGCAAGAGCAGGCTGTCCAGGACTGTCCAGTTGGGTGTTCAGGACCTCCACAGACAGAGACTCCACAAACTCTCTGAGCAACCTGCTCCTGCATACAGCTGGACTGTGTTACATCATCTGCACTCTCCCATCTTACAGACGTGAGCACAACATGACTAGAGGTGAGGGGGGCGAGGGGAATCACTGAGCCACATGGCACTTGTTCTCAGTCATCCTCTACAGCACAGCATGAAAAACATCATCTTCCAGCGTGATGAAGCAAGGGCATACCTGCTTTACTAACAACGCTCCACAAGTGAAATTTGGTGGCTTGTTTGCTTTTAGGTTTTTTTCTTTCTGAATAATCTTATTCAAGGAGAAACAAAATGATCATCAATGGAAAACCAAAAAGTAAATGCAAACCCTAAAGTCTCAAGTTTAGTATCATTGACTTTTCAGAGCATAAAAATAATGCAAGATGGCAAAGAACTCAAAGAAAGATAACTTTCCAGTAAGATCAAATTGCCTGGAGTGACCAACATTTTAGCAAAAAGCCAGCCAAGTTCTGCAGTTAATATCTGAAGAAAACATAAACACAAGAATAAAATACTATGCAAAGAAAGGCACTGAAGCACCACTATACCTGCCCAAAAGCATTGTAACCATACGCTGCTACTATTTCATAATATTGCAACCCTGACATTATGTAGCTTTTGCATTAATGCAAATGAACTTTTAACTTACTTTAAAATGACAGGAACATTAAGCAGTATAAATTTTCATGTGGCTAACACTCTTGTGAATGCACAAAGGCAATCGCAGAAGTCTGTTTAGGTGGTTTACACAATACTATATTGGCATTTAACTTTCAGATTTGGCTGGAAAACACTTGCTCAGCATTGATGCTCAGGAACATAAGCCTAACAGCAGTTCTCAAAGAAACACCTACACTCTAGAATATGCTTAGTCATTTTAAACTTAAAACTACCCTTTTTTGGACTCTAATAACAGAATGTGGTGCCTTTTTTGGTGAAGTATTTTCATGTTTTAATCATCTTCTGACCACACTGTAATTTGAAATTAGTCTTATGTCTTTAAAAAATTTACAACCACGTTTTCAAAAAAAAATCAGCTACCTCATTTTGTCAAAAGTCACTAGAAGTAGGAAGCACATTTTGCCAAATATCTCTGGGAATAGCACCCAGTCAGAAAAATATATAATTTGGGATGAGGCCTTGCTTGCCCCATCCCCAACAGCTGAGCTGGGTTAGCAAATTCAAAACTGACATCACTGTCAAAACTCAGAATCCTTAAAAAAAAAAAAACCACCACAAAACAACAACAAAAAATCCCCCAAACCCACAACTGGTAACAAACCCTTCTACAAATACTAGCTCAGTTATTCAGTCTCGGGGTGAAACACCAAATATCTACAGCATATTAATATCTGATGGCCTTAGTAGAAATTCCTCTTGCCCTGTTAGAACTTGATTGGTTCTGATCAGATCTTTACCATGACAATTTTGTAATCTGTTAGAGAACAGAAAATAAGACCATGTTTCTGTAGCTCTTTTAAATAATGTTTGTAAAACTTGTGCTGTTAAAACAGGTCTTCCTAGTTTTCTTTCCCCCTGCTTGAATATTGTTTATTTCCACCTGCACATTGATTCATAGCCCCAGTAGTTTCTACAAATTACCTTCCCTCCAGAATATTATTATGGTGCCCTATAATCATTACATCACTACTAACTACAGTTACCAATAGTACAGTGCGCGGAGTTGGGTTAATCATTATCTACCCAGGCTTAGATGTCACAAACTTGCTGGAAAGAAATAAATTATAGATCAATACTACTGGAACTGGAATGATCTATCCCAATTAATTAGAACTACCATATTTCAGTACATTTCAGACAACAGTTACAAAGATTCAGTGAATTACTGATATGAAAAAGTCAAACCCTTAAATAAATCTTAGTAAGCCCAGTCCCTAAACTACCATTCCACAGAGACAGGGGGTTTTTAATGCACAATCATAAAATAATTTACTAGTAACAGCATTAGCAACAGCTGAATTTCAAAGCAATAGCTCCATATACAGCCAGTATGAAACATAAAACCTTCACAGCCTTGCATGAATGGACTGGGTTGACTAGGTGAGAAATTGTGCCTAGATTTCTAGCAGTTTACCTCAAATGTCTTCACAACATAACTCTGTGTCAAGTTTATCCCAAATTTTGGGAAAATCCCTGAAATAGTTAAAAGGCTTCACTGGAGCAGGTATGCACCTACTAGCATATCCACCTAGTATCAAACTAAATCTTACCATTGGAAGCTGTGACAAGTCAAGCATGAGACTGATGCTATAAAGTAAAATAAATTTGGATGAAAAAAACAAAGCACAGATATTTATTCACCCTAGTTGTTACTGGAAGAATGGATGTTTTAGTCTGGGATTCATCTAGGTGATGTATCTATTGTCCTCTTATCCTTGCAATCAACCCAAACAAGTTTTGGGTGAGAATATCATCCCAAATTGAGTGGTTACTACACAGAACTGGAACCTTGCCCAGTGGAAGGACTTTGTCAGAGAGACAGGTTGGTGCTTCCAACAGGAGCCCGAGACACTCGTTCTGTTTTACAGTGCCACTGCCTGACCAAAAGCCTGTCTGTACGTCAAGGCTGTAGCTCTGTGGAAGCAGCCAACAGCCTCCCTGTTGCAAAGGGAGGAAAGACTACGATGGCATTCTGCCTTCTTGCCTCTTAAAAGTGCTGCCCTTCCTCAGCATGAATGGTCTATATCTGCCAAGATCCATTTTATGAACTGAACTAGCACCTCCAGAATAGCCCTTGGGAGTGGATTTGGTTTTAATTTGCCTGGAGGATGTCATGTGCTGCTTGTTGCACAGGGGAAGGAGCTGACAGCAGCATTGTTTTGTTACAGATTATTTTTCAGTGCAGTCAAAAGGATGAAATCACACGTATTATCTAATTAAACCAAATGAATCGGTAGTTCTGTCTTGCATGCTGCTGGCATATCATCTTACAAGATGTGCTTTTGAAAGCAAAAAAACCAATTTTATTTCCCTTTGAGAAGCTCCACAGAGTAATACCATCAACCATTTTAGGAATACCCCAGCAGGTCAAACCAAATCTATTACTGTCCATCAGACCAGATCTAGAGTAGTCTTAAAGGAAGAAATATTTAAATCTATCAAAATATTTTCTTTAGTATTAATTTAACATTTTAAAATACTTTGATTTGCCTATGTCCACACAGGGACAAGCACTGTGCATGGCCAGAAAAAAAAAAAATTAAAAAAATGCTGGAAACAGAGCTTTTTATTTAGCTTTTTGCTACTCAAAAATATAGCAGGAACTTCTGGAAAACAATCCATTCTATCTTCAGGAAAACAACTTTGCATATGGTTCATAAATAATCAAAAATCTTAAAAGATATCCAAAGAGTACTGAAATTTTCTCCCTTAACAGAAAAGCATTTAAGGTATGTGTGTGTGGGGGGGTGGTTTACATTGACTGCACAGACCTAAAGGTGCAACAATACGCAAGCTTCCCGTACCATTCACGCAGCTGAATGGAACTGAACTGAGCAAAGATAAAAATTGAACTGAAGTGTTTGCATCTCTGCCCGTGTTTGTGATTGAGAAATATATTTGGGGCAATAATTACAGCTGCTTTGTTCCTTCACCCTGCTGATCACTGATTACAAGAATGAGTTTCTGGGGAACTATTTGACTTCCCCAGCAGTCTGATCTCCAGACTGAACGTGCTGATGAGCAACGGAAAACACTGAAGGTGTGGCAAGCTGGAGGCTGCCCACAGAAATGCAGTTATGAACATAACAAGTGTATTGTAAAACATGCTTCCCGTTTTTCAAACTTGATGTAAAGTCTATCACTCGCCAATTTCCTATGACAAGCTGAAAAGCTTAAGTTTTTTCCCACTTTGCAACTGATCCAGCAGGACAATGAAGAGACAAAAAATTAAATGGATAAGCTAAGAAAAAAGAAACAAGGAAATAAGAAGGGGCAAAAATCACACACTGCACAAGAAACAGGAGAAATAATAAAGGGCATGTGTTATCCCAGAAGTGGCACAGTATTCTTTCAAGTAATGTTTCTGAATAGTATTTACACACCTCCAAATCATATCAGAAGAGCAGCAAGGGAAAAGAACATGTTAACCCCTCCAAGGTGTTTTGGGATGACATTGCTTTGTTTAAATGAATCCTGCAGAAAAGGCACAGGACGACTCACGTGTCCCCACGGTGTTTCCTGAACCCTTCTTTGAAACGTTTGAAAGTTTAATGACTTAAATTTGCTCACAAGTATCATCAGAGGTATTCTAGGATGGGATTTCAATATACTTACTGTCCTTTCAAAATATTGAACAGAAATACCTCAACAAAATAACTAATTACAGTAAAACAGGAAAAAAGTATGTTTCTAATAGCACTTAATTGTTTTGCATGACATAACACCAAAAAGAGGAAAACCAACAACCAAAGCACTTTATGTGAACAGACCTGCCCAGAGTACCAAACCCAGCAGTGACTCTGCAGTTAAGAGCACTAACAAGACAGCTACAAACTTCCCCAGCCAGTCCCAGACCTGGCAGGAGAGAGGCACAGGTGGGACAAGCCCCATCACCACCTCTAAGTTACTCTCACCGTACTAGAGGGGAAGCCTCAGATTTGGACCCAGAGCTCTTAAAGGGAGCGCGAGATGAAACCCATATCTGGGACACAGTCAGCAGGGATATTTTCAGACAGTAGCTTCTGAAAAGAAAGTAACTGTCACGTGCATGGGCTAATCCGATACAGAATTGGTTTCCTGATAATGCCCAAAACTCAGCAAAGACCAAGACCCTTTTGTGCTCGACACCGTACAGTTGCTGCAAAGTACTCTTCACCCTCAAGGTCTAGTTCCTTCAGCAGGTAAGGCAGCCAAGCTTTTGGGAGGGAAAAAAGGGTACCCCGAGATTAAAAAAAAAAGTTTGGAAGGTGAAAAGAACGGAGCAAGGAATTAATTCTTAGACTCCTGACTAAGAGATAGGCAATGCTACCTCGGCAACGGAAACGCTGTGACTGCCTCTGCTCGCCTGCCAGCCTCACCACATCGAAGTACACGAGGCTTGTTACTTATCACAACTCGTGACGCCCCCCGCGTCACCTGCGTGCCGTATCCCCCTCTCCGCCAACCCCACCAGATCCGGGCTGACGCTAACCCCACGATGCCGCGGTCCCGCTTTGC
>NW_010972528.1:9480350-9491019 GCF_000737465.1 Haliaeetus leucocephalus | reverse complement strand
GGGGGCTTAGGCGGCAGGCGCCGGGGCACCGCACGACGGCGGGCGGCGAGCCGAGGGTGGTGCTGCCGCCTCCGCCAGCGCTTCCCGGTCACTGCTCTGCCTGTGCCCGGCGGGGAGAACGGGACTCGCCGCAGCGGCTGGAAGCGGGGCGGGGGTGGCGGTGTCCTCCGCGCTGGAGGTCTGGCCTGGCAGGCTGGGGGAAAGCGGACTCGTTAGTCGAGAGGTTCTGGGTTTTGCTTCTCTTCTTTTTAATATTTGATTCCAAGTCGTCACGAGTATGGTAGCACACGTTCATGACTATAGAGTTAAGGGCATTTGAAAGGCTGCTTCCTTTTGATGACTCGGGTGGATATTTATTTTGCAGTTGGGAAGATGCAGGAAAACTCCGTTTAGTGCAGTAAGGTATTTAACCGAGGGGCATCAAAGCAGACACGTGCAGTGAGAACACACGGTGTGCTTTATACTGTTGCAGAAAAGCAGCTCTAACAGTGAATTTGCGATGCCAAAACCATAGCTGTTTTCCTTCTTGGAATTCCTGTATTTCCTCCCCAGTTCATGCAGTGCTCAGAAGAGCGTCAGCCAGGTAAAGGTACTCCCAAGTCATCCTTGCAGAACCTGACTTCCAGCCAAAGGGCAGTGCTTCTCCATGAAAGGGACAGATTTGCATTTCATGGAGAACTGCTGTCCTGCTCTGCTGATGCTGGGTATGCAGCAACAGTTTGCTGCATGCTGTTACAGAGGATATTCATATAAGTCTTGGAGGTGGCAGTGCCTTGTGGAAGATGATCTGTAGTGTTTAGAACTACATACTTCCCCTGGTCCTCAACTGTGAAGGATACGTTCAGGTGAAAATTCTACAAATCTGTAACTAATATAGCTGTCATTTAGTCTTAATTAACATCAAGCACGTTTTTCACTGAATCTAAGGAATTTTTAGAAGTTAGTTGTATTGCGCGTTGCTAAACATAAAATATTTTTAGCGTTGATACTGAGATAAATTAGTATGGTTTACTCTCTCAATTTTGAATTTCAGTTTAATTTCTCTGCAGTTAAAATCCTACAGCAAATACCTTCTCTATGCTGAGTTACTTGTAAATAAAGGCAAATATTTTCCCTTTTATATTGCATATAAATCCCTGAGAGTTATTTTAAGTACTTGAGAGAATGGTTTTTATGAACCTTTGGTAACTTTGCACCAACTGCTAGACTAAATAGTTCTTTTCACATGAACAGAGGTTGCATTTTGGCGAGTAATATGTTCTGTCTTTGGCGTGTTCTTTTCTTTGGCTTATAGATTTTCACTGAGGGAAGCAGCTTTCTTTTGCTGGAAAAACTAATGGAAGGCCTCGTAGCCGTCACAGCTTGTTAGTTTAGCACACATGGGACTCCCACTTGAGAGGCTTGGGAATTGGATAGTTATCCAATCCTTCTGTGAAGTGAGCCTGGCAAATAGGGGACTGCACGTTTAAAAATTATTTACTGGTACAGTTAGCTTTGACAACAGTTGACTCTAAAGGGGGATGCCTAATACTTAACCACACACTTAAGATTATTAAAGGCATAGAACTTAGGTCAAAGAAAAGCACAAAAGTGTTAAGCCATAGATGTGCAAACTTTACTAAATCAATTTTTTTCAGGGAAACATTTGAATGGAAAACAGGTTTGTCTTGTCTTAGCTAGTCATGGTATCCTGCAGGAGTTTTGCCTTGAAGTCTTCTGAAAAAAACAGTTCACTTTAAACCCAGAACTTCTTGCAGATTCTTCTGCAGCCTTATCAGGCTTTGTGTAATTTTCAAAGAATAGGTAAAATAGTTTCACTAATCACCTGCTTATCTACTAAAAATACCTTCTGAAAACCATTTTCCTACAGCTTAAAATTGAAAGATCTAATTAGTGGAATCCTACCTAGACTTTGGAATAACTTTTACCCATTACTCCAAAAATGCAATTTAAAAAGTACAACTTAAAATACATCATAATGTTTTTTACTTGAAAGTGTTGTCATTTCATATCCTTTTTCTTGCAGCACCTGCCAGTGTTCGTTGGGTCCATAATGATGTCGTGGTACCTGACTTCTCTGCCTATCGTCGTCAAGACGTGCTAGATGCCACCACATCTTCTCAAAGCAGCAGTGAAGCTAGAAAAGGGTTTTCCTACCTGGTGACTGCAACAACATGTGTAGCAACTGCATATGCTGCTAAAAATGTTGTCACCCAGTTTATTTCCAGCCTGAGTGCCTCTGCTGATGTGCTAGCGTTGTCAAAGATTGAGATCAAGTTATCTGACATTCCAGAAGGCAAAAACATGGCTTTCAAGTGGAGAGGGAAGCCCCTTTTTGTGCGTCACAGAACCCAAGCAGAGATTAATCAGGAAGCTGAAGTTGATTTGTCTAAACTGAGGGATCCGCAGCATGACTTAGACAGAGTAAAGAAACCAGAATGGGTCATATTAGTAGGTGTCTGCACTCATCTTGGCTGTGTACCCATTGCTAACTCTGGAGATTTTGGCGGTTATTACTGCCCTTGCCATGGGTCCCATTATGATGCCTCTGGCAGAATCAGGAAAGGTCCTGCTCCCTATAACCTTGAGGTTCCAACTTACCAGTTTCTTGGTGATGATGTAGTGGTTGTTGGCTGAATAACGAGGTGATTGCTCACTTTCATGTTCCTGTGAATGTACACTCAAAAGGGTTAACAGATTCTGGAATACCGTAAAACCAGATGATCCTAAAAACATATTAGCTGTGTAGATTCTCAACCAGAAGTATGTTCGAATACTTCCCTGTGTTCAATTTTAATAAAAACTTGGAGTAAGCACTTGTTCCTGACTTGTGTATGGACTTCCAGTGTGTCTAGTCAGAGAGATACTACAGCAGACCCAGAATATGTTTATGGAGCCCTCCTGAAGGGCTGCAGATTCAAGATAGACACTGAACCACAAAGCCATTGTTTCCTTCATATCACATGTTTTCATTATTTTTATTTTTTTGTTGTTTTTACTGCGTTATGGGAAGGAACATCTAAAAAAGATCTTGCTGTGAACTTCTAACAGTGTTTGGAGTAAGTTTCAATATAGAATCCTATGAGATGTAATCCTTCTCCTTTCAATGTATTTTTTTTGTTTGTTTTCAAAGGAATTGAAGGAAAAAGTAAATAAAAACCTACCTAGAAAGAAAATTCTTTTATGTTGTTCAGAGGCAGCTTATAATTGTTTAACTAGAATGATAGCAATGTAATTTTATTATGATGTGGACAAAAATAAGCATGTTGTGTTAGAATTATAAAATTATTTTTTTACTTGCAGATAAGGCTTGATCTTATGCATATCTAAACATCAGATCAGGTGCTTAGGACACTGGAAAATTTGACACTTTTCCAAAAGAAGTAAGTTGAGAGGGAAGTAGAATTGGAAATCCCAAGTTTTACAGAAGGTGAAAAATAAATCATATGAACAACTCAGTCTGGACTAATCTCCAATGTTGAACATGGCAAAAGGTTGAGATGCCATCAGAGGTATTTTAAGACTCATTGATTTGTGTGAAAATTATCATTTCATATTGCTGTCGTGGTTTAACCCCAGCCAGCAACTAAGCACCATGCAGCTGCTCACTCACTCCCCCCCATCCAGTGGGATGGGGGAGAAAATTGGGGAAAAAGAAGTAAAACTCATGGGTTGAGATAAGAACGGTTTAATAGAACAGAAAAGAAGAAACTAATAAAATGACAACAGTAGTAATAAAAGGATTGGAATGTACAAATGATGCGCAGGGCAATTGCTCACCACCTGCCAACCGACACCCAGCCAGTCCCTGAGCGGCGATTCCCCGCCCCCACTTCCCAGTTCCTATACTAAATGGGACATCCCATGGTATGGAATACACCGTTGGCCAGTTTGGGTCAGGTGCCCTGGTTGTGTCCTGTGCCAGCTTCTTGTGCCCTGGCTGGAAAAATCCTTGACTATAGTCTAAACACTACTGAGCAACAACTGAAAACATCAGTGTTATCAACATTCTTCACATACTGAACTCAAAACATAGCACTGTACCAGCTACTAGGAAGACAGTTAACTATATCCCAGCTGAAACCAGGACAATTGCCTACAGGCTAAGCCCACTAAAGGCCAAAATTTTGGCACCCCTCTTACCTTGACGCTGACTCTGAAGGCATGGAGAAACAAATGCAGCCTGAAATAGATCTTTTAAATAGCCTTGATCCTGCCAGTACAAAACAAAGCTAGCAATTAATTGCCTACAGTATATCAGGAGAAATAATGTTTGCTGTGACCAGAACAAGCAAAAAACCCAAAATGACACCAAACTATCTTGTATTTCCTGTTTGCTTCCCATTTTTTACTGCTGTTCTGTGCATGCTTCTGTTTTGCACTGCATCGATGTGCTCCCTCCTGTTGCAAAATAGAAAATACAATCCTCAGAATTCCCTGGGTCTGGAATGTTTAGCCTCACATATATCTCTAAAGCTGTGATGACAGTTGGGTTAAAGCTGAAGTTTTAAATAATCAGAATATTGATGCATTTGGCTCACCTGTTCTCAGACAATTTAGTGAAAAGATGACCATAGATAACTATTACAGAAATTCATAGGTATGCATTTTACACCATTTCATAAATTTGAGCTTTACACCTTATTACTATGTCCACAAAAACATTCTCAAGAACTTTTTTTGGTATAATGAATCATGCTAAACCAATACTGATGTTCCCAAAGTTGTATCTAAATAATTGGTATTCATGTATGTGCCTTGTATTATAGGGTTGATATTTCCTCAGATTTTCTATTTCAAGGAAAAAAGCTTAGTAACTCCTAAAGTAACATTAGAGCATTGTTTATCTGCTCACAAGTGGCTACTCTCACCTCATCCTAAAAATGTTTTTTTAGCCCACAGGTACATTATTTAGGCCTAATCTTTGTTTACATAATCACCAAGTAACTGTGGTACCAGTAAACTTGCCCCCTGTAAAGCAAGGAATGGCCAGGGCTGTTTCTGAGTTGGCAAGTGAACACAGTGAAAGCTATAGAGTAGTTATGTCGCAGCTGGGCTTAAAGGGTCATGCATAAAATTACTTGCACAGAATAAGCTGTTACTTAAATTAATCAAACTGACTGGACCAAATCTTGCCAATTACAGCTAATGCAGCACCATGACATTGAACATGTTTGAGAACAAACTGGCAGCTTTTACTGTGAACATGAGATGCCAGCAATACCCTTATTCACCAGACTGATGACATAACAGTTGAAGCTGAAGTATTGCTTATATTATAAGCTTATAATATAAGCTTATTGCTTAGTGCAGATCTGATAGTCTCCATCCTCTCTTCAGTTCAAGACTTTGTTCTCTTTGTAGTGACAAAAAGATCATTCCTAATGGGCCAAGCGTGCCCTAGAAAAGAATCAGGATTAACTAGAATTTGAGAATTAAAGAGTTAATAGCCTCAAATCTCCAAACCCACTCAGTTTGGTATTGGAAGTATGGTTGCAAATTAAAAACCGTGAAATTTCATCTGAACACGTTAAAATACTTTTTTACTGTTAAGGTTGTGAAACACCGGAATAAGTTGCCTGGAGAGGTTGGGGAGTATCCATGGAGATACTCAAATCCAACTGGACAGAGTCCTGAGCAAACTGCTTGTGTGAGGGAGTTGGACTAGATCATCTCAAGAGGTCCCTTCCAACCTCAGCGATGCTGTGATTTGCAAGGAATAATGTCTAATTATTGTATAGTCTTCTCTGGGATCAGAAACTCCAGAAGGCCCAAACTCCTTGAGGGGGAAGCATGACTCAAGCAAGGGTAAAACTCCACATAGTTACGTGCTGATTGCCAGTAATGAGCTCATAATTACCCTGTGGGCTAAGACATCCTTGGAAGGAGGTCTCGCTACTGCTACTAATTACAAACATTACCACCATACAAATGGGTAATGTTACCCTTTTCATGGCTAGTGTACCCCGTGGGGCTGGAAGTACAAGTGTTCAAGTACACAGAAAAACACTTTATTAAATTCTGAAGATTCATTGTATTAATAAGAAGCAGTGGCTTGCTGGGCTTTACTACGTCTCTGTACTTCCACTTTGACTCCCTCCACTTCACTAATGGCCTTAACGGGGCTCTGTTCCTAACATCAGATCCTTTTCACTTAAACCGTTTGCCAGCGAAAACAAAAATCAAACTCGGGAGATTTCACCTAGCTAATAGGGCACCTTTCCCCTTCCAGAAATGTATGAAGCCCCACTTCTCTCTTCACATCTGGGGTTTCCTCATATTTGTGTAAGACAATTCTGTGCTCTGTACCATTTTCTTTTTGAGCAGCAGTATGAAGTCACACTTTCCCCTGTGCCTCATACCGTCAGCCATATGATCAGTCTGCTTCAGCCAGCCTGGCCAGCAACATTCGCTGCTGTTGACTTGACATGGTGGCAGGAGCTAAAAGCAAGGACAGTCTGATGCTGGTACAGGTTTGCCAGGTTGATCAGTGTTAAGGCCTGATGTTTTTCAGCAGCAAAGTTGTAAAGCACAAGCCTATGCCAGAGAGAAGAGCTGCACTGACTGCCTTTCAATTGTGTGCCTCTTAGGAAGGAGCAGCCACATGTCTGTTTCTTCTCATCTAGCTACTTTTTCTCCTTTAGAACAGAACAGTCTTTATGAAGTTGCTGACCAGAGTTCATGTTTATTTAATAAAAAAAGTTCTTCAGATAAGGGGAATAAAGATACTAAAACCAAAACATAATTTTTAATATTTGACATTTCAAAAGCTTTGTCTTTCCTTATCTTTAGAAGAGGGACAATATTTGTAATTAGTGCAGAGACTCTAAACAGAAAATCAGAATATTAAGTCATTTTCATGGCTAAATAACACATGGGGTTTTTAACCCTTCTGATTTGTTAGGACAGTTTCCCACACTGTACAGTCATTAACGTATGTTCTTGCAAACCAAATGAGGCAGCATTCTCAAAGGCCATGCTGCACAGCAGCACAGTTATCAAGGACACTCTTGCCACTGACCACCAAAAAAATCTACATGAAGGAGAAATTCCTAAGCAGTTAAGGTATAGCTAAGGAACACAGTAGTCAGTTCCCCAGTTAAAGGAGCATTCAGCATCCAAGCAATACATTTCTTATCAGTAGAAGTGACAAGTGACAGAATAATAATGACCCTTCTCCAGCCCTGAAAAAGGAAAAAGTAAATAATTTATAGAGGAAGGAGAGAGTTTAAAACTACTGGTGTCCTCCATGGATAAGATTTTCTCAGCTAACTACAGATGATGTTTATTTTATGTGTTAATTGCTTTTATCCTCCACAAGCTGGTAGCACCATGCATTATTCAAATGATTCACATTCTAAGACAATTTTTGATTATTTATAGTGTTGGGAAGCTCTGGCTGTGATCTGTATTAACTGTGCCAGGTTTCCTGCTTTCAAGTAATTTCTTTTCCTTATGTTTCAGTAATAGTTTTGAAGAGATGGCTAAATGAAAAATACCCTTCATGTTAATAATGCAGGTGATCCTGACTCTGAAGGACTTTAGCACTTCATGTCCATTAAAGTCTTGCAGTTTTGCTGACCAGTATACATTCTGCAATCACCATGAAAATCCAATTTTTCTCTTGTTATAACCTTTTAAAAATATGCCATTTACACAGGCTCAGATCAAAAGTATCCATTAATCTGGGGGCCTGGTTTGATACACCTAGAATCTTGTGCTGATCAGGGTGGTTCCCCAGGCTGTAGCACCTAATATAGAATAGAGTTCCCACTGATTCAGCTACCATTGAAAGTACTTGACAGTCCACAAATCATGATTTTAAGTTAAAAATCTGGAAGAGGAGAGAGAAATGTGATGACCACCTGCAAACAGCTAGAGCAACTGCAACAGCACACAGGAACCACAGCACAACCAAGGATACACTCACGCCTCTGGAGTGTCATTCCGGAGCATCCTTCCTTTCTTTTCCTGCAAGCTGGGAATTCACCCCAATGCAACTACAGCAGCAAATAAAGAGGGAACAGCTTCCAAGAATTACTTTTGTCCAAAACCCACCAGTTAGGGGCAAATGTAATATGCCGCACTTGACAAATTATTTAGCATAATTATGACATTATAAAAACTACTGTAACAATATCAATGATAACAGCCTTTATTCTTGCAAAAAATATTTAAATGGTTGGGGTTTTTTTAGAGGACAATACAATTTTTTTAATGCACTAAAAGCAGGGGAAGAAACTATTTGTGTAATTAGAAGGCTTTATCAAAACATGGACACAAAATGATGTCATATAAAGCCTATGAGGAAATACTGACCTCAACATTTCAAAACTTTTAGATCTCAGCTGTGATTTCAACTTTTCAAATGATACCATTGCATTATACTTCTAGAGAAAAACAAATAGAATACATATATTTGTCCTGCTTGCGAAGTTGGTATCTACTCCCAAGATAAAATGACACCCTTTCTGCATTCTCATACTCTTCCTGGGAATCAAAGAGGCAAAACACAACATAGAGTGCTCCAGTGGATGTGCCCAGGGAGCCAGGCAGGCTCACCTTTCAGCCCACTGGATTTGTTTTGCATTCCTGGCTATAAGATGTGTCTGCCAGGGTGCAGACAAGCTGAGCCAGAACCACAGCGGCATTGGGCACATCCCAACTCTGGTATTTCTGAAATCTTTAAGCTGCAGAATACCTTGTCATTCAGTGATCCTAATCTAAGCTGCCATCAAACCCCAAGATCTTCAGTGTTAAACTACAGCCTACAAACCTTCCCAGCTTTGGTTCTTCTTACTACATAAAAGTCCAACAGAAAATTTTCAAGATTCAAGTAGTATAAGCTTATTCACTAATAAAATAGTAAAATAAAGAACTCAGATTCATAGAATTAAGCAGTACTAACCAGAGACTACAATGTGGTCTGACATAATGCTGATATCTGGATATATAGAGCCAGAATTCTGTCTGACACCAGCTTTACAATAAAAGTGTCATTCATTTCAGGGACTCTGTCTCAATTTATGCAAGTAGCAGTCAGTGAAAATTTAAAACCATTGTGTCCAGCCTATTTCGTGAACAACCCACATCCTATCTGCATGCAAATATTAATTCTAATGTATAATTTTCTTTGTGCTTCATGAAAGAAGAAAACTATTAGATTGCTTTCTCCCTCTCCTTTTCAAATGGATTCAGACAACACAAAGTTCCTGTAGTTGAAGCAAGTGGACAAGTACAAGAAATGGTGTGTTGCCCATATTACAATGGGCTCAGGATGTTGAAATGTGTATATGGTTCAGCTGAGGCACCTGATTCTGCCAGATGAAGTTAAAGGCCAACCCCACAGAAAGATACTGAGATTCTAAATCTGACTTGGATACCATAAAGTCCCCCAAGAGGAGTCTTTCGTTGACTACTGAGGAAGCCAGGTTTGGGTAGGTGGTTAGGGTGGATGCTTGGAGCTGGTAGTGCAACTGTTCCATTGACTACATGCTCTTACTCTGACTGAACATCCCCAGCAGATGACGGGAGTCTGTGTGGTGGGTTCTAGAAGAGTCCATGCTGCCAGAAACAAGGGCAATAACTAAGAAATGTTAACCAGCAGCTATATTTAACATAACTTAGCCTCAGATATTTGTGTTTTAAAGAGAGAATTTTTATTTTCCACATACCTAGCAATTTAGCAAAAAAATCAGCTATAACTGAGAAGTCGGACAAAACTGATAAACTCCTCCTAGCAAACAAGGAAATGTCATCAAGAGGAACGTGGTTTCAGAAAACAGTTTGGTCATGCTTCCATCTCCTAGCCCCAGCCACTGCTAATATACTTGCCTTGAGGTGCATGTTATCAAATCCTGGGTTGGTAGAAGAGGCACAGCCAGGTGCAATTTGCTGATTCCCATTCCTACTGGATGTATTGCAATCATTTGTTGATAGTGTTTGCAATGGGAGAAGGAAAAGGGAGTACTGAGTACTTCAACAAGGCTCACTGTATTTAGAAAATTTGTGTAGGAATTGTAAGAGGACAACAGCTACAACCCATAATGCAGTCCCTTAGATGAACAGTTGCATTAATAATAATTTTTCAAAATTAATAATGCTTCAATTTACTAAAGCCTTCATTCAGATTTTGTGCATATTAAAATACAAAATAAACCTATAATCCTATTTGTAAGCAGCTAGAGTACAATAAGGTGATAAGTAATGGCCTCCATAGATTTATCAAGAACAATTCACGTCAATGCAATCACATTTGTTGCTATAATAGGATAACAGGCCTTGGAAACAGGGCGATATTAGCAACAGATATCAAACTTTTAAGTAAGATTTTCACGCCATCTCACAAGACATTCTCATGTCTACTAAGAAACCTGATATAAGTGGAAGTATTGTAGAGTACAACTGCTTCAAAAACAGTCCTTATAGATGAACTATCAACAGCTCCCTGTGTCCTGGTTTCAGCTGGGATAGAGTTAACTGTCTTCCTAGTAGCTGGTACAGTGCTATGTTTTGAGTTCAGTATGTGAAGAATGTTGATAACACTGATGTTTTCAGTTGTTGCTCAGTAGTGTTTAGACTATAGTCAAGGATTTTTCAGCTTCTCATGCCCAGCCAGGGCACAAGAAGCTGGCACAGGACACAACCAGGGCACCTGACCCAAACTGGC
>NW_010972528.1:9434288-9479989 GCF_000737465.1 Haliaeetus leucocephalus | reverse complement strand
ACCATGTGTCCTGGTTTCAGCTGGGATAGAGTTAACTGTCTTCCTAGTAGCTGGTACAGTGCTATGTTTTGAGTTCAGTATGTGAAGAATGTTGATAACACTGATGTTTTCAGTTGTTGCTGTTGCTCAGTAGTGTTTAGACTATAGTCAAGGATTTTTCAGCTTCTCATGCCCAGCCAGGGCACAAGAAGCTGGCACAGGACACAACCAGGGCACCTGACCCAAACTGGCCAACGGTGTATTCCATACCATGGGATGTCCCATTTAGTATAGGAACTGGGTAGTGGGGGGCAGGGAATCGCCGCTCGGGGACTGGCTGGGTGTCGGTTGGCAGGTGGTGAGCAATTGCCCTGTGCATCATTTGTACATTTCAATCCTTTTATTACTACTGTTGTCATTTTATTAGTGTTATCATTATCATTATTAGTTTCTTCTTTTCTGTTCTATTAAACCGTTCTTGTCTCAACCCACGAGTTTTACTTCTTTTTCCCGATTTTCTCCCCCATCCCACTGGGTGGGGGGGAGTGAGTGAGCGGCTGCGTGGTGCTTAGTTGGTGGCTGGGGTTAAACCACAACACCCTGTTAGACCAAAGTGACATGCTGTGAGGAGTTCTGCAAGAATCTGTTTAGGTCCAGCACTGTTCAGTATATTTGTTAATGAACTAGATGTCAGAAGAGAGAATGACCTTTATAAAGTTTACATGTGGTAGTAAACTGGGTAGAGCTGCAAATGTTAATGAAAAAGGATTAGAATTAAAAATAACCTCAACAAATAATGCTCTACAAAGCTAGGATGTGTTGTAATAGGAAGTAATAACTGGGTAGCAGATCTGCAGAAAAGGATCTGGGGTTATAGTAGATCACAAGCTGAAGATGAGTCTATAGGACCATAATGTGATGAAAAAGGCTGCCCTGTTGGGATGGAGGCTTGTATGGAAGATGTGAAAACCCACCCTACTTTATCACTGATAAAGCATTACCTGAAGATGATGTGTAGCTCGAAGTGCTTTATTTAAAGAAAATTGTGGCCCAACTAGAGTAGTATCCAGAGGACTGCAACGACTATGCTTAAATTTACATACAACTGAAATATAAGTGGAATAATTGGAAAAGATGGAGAAGACACAACAACACTTTTTAAACTATTTCAAAACAAAAATATAAATAGATAAATGTGAGCTATTCTCTGTAACCTTTGGGTATAAGCCATGAAATAATAGGCTCGAATTAGAAGCAAAGAGATTTAACTGAGACTCTGGGGGGAGGAAAACGAGTCTTTCCAACTGTAGAATATTTAATAGTTAAGAATAGTTCAAGATAGCATACCTGAAAAGAGACGTGGAATGTCTGCACTAGAAACTGTGAAGAACACTTGTCTGTAGCAGCTCAGACATCACTGATGGGGCTTTGGGGACCTTCCAAGGTGGCTTCCAGCCGTACACCTCTATGAATGTATGAAAACAGAAGAATAGATAGTTTGTAACATTTTTAATGCATCATATTTTATCTCTGAAGATTAAAATCTGTGGGGATAAAATATAATGTTGAAATGAATGGTATTCTTGATACAGGAATAGGGTAAGCTGAGGAACCCTCATGCTGAGGGACTAGACCAATCAATGGAAGAAAAAAATGACTGATTACAAAACATTTCTCAAGTCAGGAAGTTGCAAGATAGGGAAAAAAATGAGGGAAATATCACTGAATGCATGCTTTATTCTCACATTCTTTCCTTAGTATCTGCTTATAACCACTGTTAAAGGTAGGATACTGAGCTATATAGACTTTTTGTCTGACTTATTAGAGTTGCTCTTATATTGTTTAACATCCTGCATCAACCATGACTAGTATCTAATGAAATGCAAGAGAGAAACAACAGATTATAACTTGGCTTGCTTAAGGAAAACACAGAACTGTTGGCATTTATTGTCCTAACACAATTAGCAACCAGTTTGTGTCACAACTATGATATATTTTCTTCATGAACTATTTCGCATTATAACATTTTAATAACCTCAAGACATTAACTATGACATTGCCTTGTTCTAGCAATGCATTCTCAAAATGGAATGTACCATATTGTTGCTACATGCACTTTTTTTTTCAGCATTAGAAATGTATAATAAGCAATTCTGGAATTAAACCACATTAGAGATGCATATGTTATTTGGCTTTACCTAGCTTTTACAGGAGCTAGAAACATGGGACAGGGGTGATTCAGAGAAATTGACTCAATAGTTTGATTAACTATTAAGTAGGTATTCTTTATTGGCAGCGCTGGATGCATGGGGGATCGCTCCACCTATCGTGCACACCGTCAGGTCTAATTGTGCAGGTTAAATACATGTTCTATATACATATTCACTAGATTTCCGAGAAATGTTATACATATTCATTAGTTTTCCGGGAAACTATTAGCATATGCAAATGTCCTTTACGCAGGCGCATTGAAGGTCTCTGGTGGTCTTCCATAGTCTTCCTCACTCGTCCGCTATTTGACCCCTCTCAGGTGATTCTGCGCAGTATGGTCTTTTACATGTTTTAATACATCAGTGCTCGTTAGTGTTCTTATTATCTAAGTTCTCATTAGTGGTGTAAAAAACCATATGGTTAGTTTAAGCTAAATTATCTACAAGGACGAGAACAAAGGCAGGAGTTCTTATCTTTTCTGGCCCTATCTATTCAAGCAAGGCCTCTACTTGAGCCTTCTCGACAAGATCGTAAATTTATCATACATTTAATTAAGTTTTGTGATTGTTCATGGTTCCTTCTTGCTCATCACTCCCAAGTACCAGTCTCTGACAGGCTTAATCCTTGACGAGCACTAGTCTTTGGTATGTAAAGTTACAGAGAGACAATCATTAAGCAATTAGCAGTTCGTTCTCTATATCAGGGGAGACAGTCTTTTCTGCCTATAAATGGCAGTAAAATTAGTAGGGGAAGATAACTTCCACTTTTAACAATATTACGTAGTAGTGATGGCTGATGTCTTTTGTCAGCCAGCTACAGAATTGGCAATTGTACTAACTTCATCCTCTCCCATGCCAAACAGAAGTTACACACCTAGAGGCAGAGCTGGGATCAGAAGGCAAACAGTACACAATAGTTAGTCTTGCTTCAGGACTTAGCATCAGCCTGTATTTGAGTGATCTTTAGTAGAAAATTCTGTAGTAAAAATCACCAATATGCAGATGTCTGTACATAATTTTCTGCAAGCAATCTAATAGTAGCATTGGACAGAACTGGTTTACTCCCACCATGTAACATGGTAACAGAACTCCAGATTTTCCTCTGTGAGCCGTCACATAATTTGCAAGTAATTGCAATACGTCAGCCTCTAGTTCCTATCACACATAAAAAGTGCCAGCTTCCTGCAGAGATCTATTGGTTTGCACAGCCCTAGGACAATCAAAAGAGCTACTGAGAAATGCATAATTTCCTAGCAGGTCCAGGAACTTATATATGTATAGGGTTTTAATGGTTAAAAAAGGACACTTAAAAACATAATGTAAACCATGTGAATATGTGTCCCAAGAGGATAGACTTTGTGTGTACAGAGATTATCCTCCCTTGTCTACATTTGAAGAAGTTAAAGGAATAGCAAGAAGCAGCTAAATGAGGTTAAGTTTTATTTCATGTGTTAACAGTGCTACTTTTTATTAGCCTGTGTTTAAACCAGGAGGAGGAGTATACCAAGCAGTTTATTTTGTAACCATAGCTGCTGTGTATAACTCACATATAGTTGGTGACTGATGACAGCACCCTTTAGGTAATGTTGCTATTTGAAAAAAAAATAAATGGAGCTCTCCATTTGGATTGCAACAAGTGTGACAAAGCATTTCAGATGTCGGTCTGAACTGTCACCTGTAGGACGTCACCCCTACATACAGAACAGCCTGTCAGTTGTGACAGGCTATAGCTGGGTTTTTCCCCTCTATTTTCAGTTCCAACTGAACTGTAATTTTGAATTAAATAGTTTCAGGAGTTTCAGTAGCTTTTCTAATAGTTTGCCTGGAATTGTGTATATACCAAAGGTCTAAAGTACATTGAGGTTTTGTGCAAGCTGGAATTTAATACACACAAGATGTGGCTCATAGATTTCCTACTGAAGTACCTATAGTGGCATGAAAAATTCTGACCTAGCAATTATTCTTTCCCTATAATGACATCAATTTTGACTGCCTGATATAAAAACTGCATATTTAGGTCAATGTGTTTTTCTTTTTACACTTGTAATATGCTTTGATTTAGATGTTTTTATTTGGACTGTAATGTTTCCACAAGCAGAAGCCACTATTTACTCTTCTCTCCAGTTCTTTTAATATCTCTGCTTCAGACTACAGTACAAAATAAAAATATCTCTCTCCTAGTCACTGTACTAGACAGTGATTAGAAAGATGAATAACTGCTTCAAAACATTTGTGTTGCTTCTAACTAAATAAAACATTGCTATTAGCTCCTAAGGCATATCTGACATTATATATGTGATAATCAAACTCTTGCATTATGGTACAAGAAAAGAAAAAAACCTACCTATACATATATATATTTCTACATGCAAATGAGTATATGTCAGACTCTTGGAATGTAATAATTTAACCTTTACCAGGGTATTTTCTATATCAGCTTTTAGAAGGTTGGACATTCATCCAATAATTTTTTTTAGGCCATAATCACAGTGCCCCTCAGCTTGTCCTGCTCACTTTTCTTAACCTACTGGAAGAATTGGTTGTGATCGTTTCATTTAATTGAATGTGACAAAGATCTTCTCACCTTGTGCCAATCATTTTTCAGAAACATTTGGTTTTGAAGACAGTTTCCTAATTTGACAGATAATCTGTCCTTACTAGTAATTCATATCAATAGATATGGGCCATTCTTACATACAGTCTATAAATCATCAACCTTTTTCAGCCTGAATTTCTTGTCATCTCTAGGCTGCTCCGCTGAGGTCACTAAAGGTTTCCATTGCCAGTGCTATTTATCTTCCAAATTTTTTCTCCTCTCTACCTTTTCATTTCATTTCATTTCCCAGGCAAACATACTTCCACTTATGTCAGCAGGTCACCTGCTCTGCGGTAGGTTTCACATCCATACTCTCGTAGACAGGAGTGATGCTCCATGGGCTCTGCACTGCGAGCATACTTCCCAACTCTGGGTCATTCACTTCAGTTGCACTCATAACCCCAGTGAAAAACACAAGGATTTATCAACTGAGTAGGTTAAAAGAAGTCTGGAGGATTTGTGATAAAATCATGGAGTCATGGTCTAGCTTGTGGTTATGGATTAAGCAGGCTTTATGTCCAGAGCCCATCAGTCTAGAAATAATTATTGTCTTAATTAATCCAGTATTCTTCTACAAAGGAAGCATAATATCTTCGAAGAGATCTAGAGTCAGCATGAAATAAGTTGTTGCAATTGAAGCACATAGCACACAGAAGTAGGTATATCATCCTACAGGTACAATGTTAGCCTAAATCTTGTCTCATTTTATGTACTAAACTGAACAGTGCTGTGGGGCTTCAAAGTTAAGTGGCAAAATAAGTGCACCATGAACAGTAATGAATTACAATTTCCTGATTGCCAAAGCCCCACTGCATACAGCATGGCCAGAGTCACAGCCTCTGGACCTTTGGTAGAAAAGATTTAGCAACCTATGTAGAAAAATCTCTAATCTGTGACTGCATTTCTCCCCATTATGTTTGTGATATTTAAGTCATTTTCCCTTCCATTTACCTTCCACAAAGCTCAGAGACAGCAAAAATTGCCTCGTTCTGTGGTTTTTAGCTGTCTTTAGTTCATCAGTAGTCTATCATCAGAATGTTTCTCCCAGGTGTGATATAATCTATTAACATTTTTGGCAGCTTCCTGTGTGCTGCTTTTTTGCTGTCTTTACCCAAGCGAGCTTTAAGGGAATGCTTTTTAGCTGATTTGTATTTGTTTGGACAATACAAAACAGTTTTCTCCATTTTCTTCTGTAATTAGTTTTATCAGTATCAGTTTGTTCTTAATGAAAAAAAAAAAATCTATCTTATATTCTTTAGACTTAGTTGCAAGCCATTCTTGTTTCCTGTGCAGCTTTTGGAAACATTAACATTTATCTGTTGATATTTCTATTTTGAAATAAATTACAACAATTAAATAATACTGAAGTCCTTGACTAGAATTATCTTTCACAACTCATTTAACTAATGTTTATGAAAACACTTTCATCTAAGGATCTTAAAGACTGCTATTACCATTATCTTCTAAGCTGCATCCCAGTTGCACTGCAGTGTGTATTCCTGAATGACACGCTGCTTTGAAGTCTTTAAACTACACAAGAAAGTCATGGCTTAGGGATGTTTTTGACAACTAATTGTAGTTTTTGATAAAACTCTTCCAACTCACTCTGTGAGAACATAAGTCTCAGTGTTTTCATTATTCTTGGTTCATATTTTATTTAGGCCACGATTAGCTTGTCACTCACTCGTCTCCAATCTCTGACTCCCCAGTAATGTCCTTCAGTGTAACCACAGAAACCCCTCTATATGCAGCATAATTTACTTCTGTTTCATTTATGTACTAATCTTTGATATATCCAACTCATTCTGCCAAATGGTTACACTTGTACATAATATTTTTCAGATGTGTTGTTTTAAAGTCACATTTTCTTTCAGCTGTGAAAAGCAATTTCGTTATGACATATCTACTATTTAGACACTAAGCACTATAGAAAAGTCCTTGTCCTTTCCCCCATGACCATTTTAACCCCAGCAGAATGACACCATCTGATAAGGAATGGCAATACTCAGAATACAATTACTTGCAGAACAGCATGAGTAACTTGAAAAACTGATTAGCGTGATGTAGTCCACCACTAGCCAGCTCAATATACGGGTTATACTGGTTCACAGGCTCTGTAGATTCTTCACAGACTTGCACCAACCTCCCACTGGGCCAATATATTTGATCAGTGATTGACCTGAATTTAAATTCTTTTAAACTCATGTTTCATGCAGTACAAATCAGAGGAGAACAGTATAGCAAGAAGAGTAATCGTAAGAACATATGTTAGAAGTAGGCTACATCTTCTGCTGGCATAGTATTTAACACCACCCCCTTTCTCAGCTTATAAATTGTAATTGGATGAGTCTCCCCACACAGAGAAGGAGAGTAAGTGGGTGGGAAGATGCTCAGGAAGCATTTTACAGCTCTGCAATTGCACAGGAACCTGACTAACACTGCTCAAAACACTGCTCTTTTAAAGACATATTTAAAGGAGCAACAGAGAATTTTCTGGTTTCAGGATGAAGCACATCTGCCATAACACAGATACCGTTCAGCTACCAGTTAAATCTTTGCAATGCACTATTTAGATCATCTCCCAAATTAACAACGAATAAAAGGGCAAAGAAGGAATAAAAAGCATGCAGAGAAATCATCAAACAACAAACATAAAGCAAAAGAAAGGAAATATGGATTACACACAATATCATTGCTTCAGAATGTGAGGAAGGCAGAAAAGTACAGGTAGTTTAACAAGGGCAACAGAAAATTCATAAGGGAAGGTCCATCTGTGGCTTTTGAACACAATGCTCCAGGCTCAGTCTCTGGTTCAAGAGAAGCTTACAGCAGATAACTGCTGGAAACTGGGACTGTAAACCCAGAGGAAGGACAACTCTAGTCTTGCATGTTTCTTGTGCTCTTTCCAAAAGTATTTGCTACTGGTTAATGCTGTAGATAGGGTGGGCCAGCTGTGACCCCATACAGCATTTCTTACGCTCTGAGGAGAGCAAGGAGCTCAGTGGCACCGGTAATTATCTTTCTCAGTGGCAATAATCTACCCCTCATTTCATGCTATCTGTGATGAAGCAACAGACTTCTACAGATTTATTTAGGGCTCTTGGAATAAAGTACCCTATATACAGTGGGTGACAGTTACCAGTAATGTTATTGTTATTATTATTATTACTGTAGAGAAGATTTCAGCATAAAAATGTTTTTAGAGCCAAGGTTTATACAGACTGATTTCACATTGCACTTCCTACACTAAAATACTCCACTGAATAGAACAACACAATAATTCTAAGATACGCTGAATCCAGAGGTTTGAATAGCAACTGTAATGGCTCCCTTAAAGCCAAGCCAATTCCAAAGCAAATATATAGCTCACATTTCATCTCCCAAATGAGACAGGAAAAGGCCAGTAAGAACATTCCTCATAAGCAAAAAGGTTTAAAACTTGAATATAGACTTTTAAAACTTGCATATATTTTAGATTATGGGTACTTGGCTGCTCTGTAATAAAAGCTATGGTCAATAAATATCTCTGGGCAAGATAAGGATGATCTTTGATATACCCAACAGCTAGGAAGAATATCAGCATAGGATACTCTTTGGGTTTGCATCAATTCACTTTCACTGTGCTCTTTGGCTTATGTTCTGACCTCTGCTATCCCAAGCACCACAGGTAGTAGTATCTGAAATATCACAGACTTCTCTGAATTTTTCCAAATCAGCTTGTATCCATCATGGTTTAATGTCTTCAAAGTACTCGTTTTTAAACAGAGGCTGTCACAACTATAGCCAACATGTAGCCTTTAATCAAAGTAGCTAGAAGATAATGCACTCATTTGCTTAATAACAGTTGTTGCTAACGTTACATACTGATGGACCATTTCATTACAGAATTCGCTAAGTTAGGTCAATATATTATATAAGTTGCTTATGAAAATAATTGAATAAATCTTGGACCAATCCACAGTACAGCACCAACCTCCAGATTAAGTGGGAAAAAACTTCACCTAGTAATACAAATTTGTAGGAACTGGTCCGGTGTTTTGAAAGTAAAGTATTTTTTTAAACTATTCATTATTTAATCAAGCCTATTTACTTTAGAATGATTATCTACTTATTTAAATCTTGTTATAACATTTTTTATTCTTCAAGCATTTATGAAAAATAGGTAAGCTATCTGATTCATGTAAATAATATATTAATTAAATTTTCTTCACAAAAAATAATTAATTCTGAACAGTAACACTGCATTATAAAACAATTCCTAATAAAACATGCTCTAATTATAATTCCAAAGCTCACATTATTTTTGAAACTTGTGTTGGCTTTTTGATAGATTATAATAAAAGCAAATTATTGTATGTTTTAATAACATAGTTGTCAAATAAAGCCATAATGCCCAACTGATGACTAACCACAACGTATAATTCCCCATAAAAGCTAATTGACAATTGATTTTCTTAAATACTGAAAGAATTCATCATGATTAACACTAGTACAATGAAATCCAAAGGAATTAGAAAAGATTTATCTCTAATTGAGCATTTCTGTAAATATTAGACCTACTGAAGAGACTAACAAAGTAGGTTAGAAACACAGCATCCTCTTCCCTGGTTTGTAGACAGAATATGAATTACAAGGATGTAACTGAGGAGCTTGGTGATTTTTTTGTAGGTGCATCACGGTTTATATACACAGTAGCAGCATGGTGCATTGCACTCTCAGTAGTCAAGCTCTGTCAACACACTCAGCTCTGGGATCATCATCTCGTCGTCTCCAAATCCTCAACTAGATTTGCTCTCATAAAGAAAATTTTTTGGGGAAAAAAAAAAGTAATGAAGAAAAGAGTAACCTTATGGAAAACAAGATGATGAAACCAACAGAAGCTATGCAGATAATTTTTAAAGGTAGTTGATGTGACAGCCTCAGCTGCCCTCTAACCACGTGGATGGATTTTATGCTGGAAGGGAGCTGACAAGGGAGGCACACAGTTCCTTGCTGCTCCGCATCAGCCCCATGCAGGAGGCATGTGGCCTGAGGGGCTTGAAAAGAAGCTGTGCTGGAAGCAAGTGTGCCAGTACCCAGAACGAAGCAAGGTAATATCAAATGGAAGCTAATGAGGGAGACAGGCAAAGACCCCCACTGCCCTTAAAATTGGATAATTGGAGCAATAAATTTTTCCATGCCATGTTAAATACAAAACAGGAAAGCCAGTGAGCATGATTATTATGTATCAGCTTATCCAGGGAACTTTAAGCAGTAATTAAAATAAAAAGACATTTCCCTACCCTGGAGAATTTTTGGTGTGCAGCACCCCAATGTCGTGGTGACAGGCAATTCATGTCCTTCACTAAACCTCAGTACTCATGGGGAAACTTTAAAGTTGTCACTGTGGGATACATCAGAAGGTACAAGTGACACAGAGTAGAACATAATAAAAAGGTAAAAGGCTATTGCTGTATGAGCACATGGCCAATTTAAATTAGTCATGCACACTCAAGACAGCTCTGTACAGCCCAGAGAACTTGCAGCCCAAGGGCAGGAGGCTATTAGGCTGGCTTTTAAGCTGCTTTACCTTCTTTTTAATGCTTCGATACTAGAGGAGCTACCAGGGTCATTTGGACAGCCCCTCTTCTACCCAAAACACTCAGATCTTCCCTGGTATTTAACTACAAATCTTTTGCTTTACACTTTTTACAGCGTGCATTTCATTCCCAGCTATTGCATTGTCAACTTCTTTTCTATGTTACCAGATTTTTTCCTTTTTTTGATTAAAACTAAAACTAAATGAGAAAGGATGTTGCTTGTATTAATAAAAAAAAAAAGGCAAATGAGATTGTTCTTGTGCTTTAATGAGAACATAGAAATGGTAAGCTAAGTCATATAAACTGGAGCAGTTTTGAGAGAGATGTCTCAGTTCAGTACAACTATATAAAATTAAGCAGGAATATCAAGTCAGGTAACTGTCTCTACCTAATTAATCCATCTGCATTTACCATGGTTTTACCATGTACAAACAAGTAAACTAGAGTTTTAAAATGACATTTGTTTTCCTTGCACCCAGAAACAATGATACCAGTTTAACAGAAGAAAAAGACATTAAGATTTTTTTTTTTTTTTTTTGGTGCTTTTCATACCTAACACATTGTGAAGCAGCCTAACACTGCAGAGGTGGTCTAGGAGATTCTGTCATTTGTGTATACCCAGCTCACCTGGACTAAATAACAGAAATGGTTTCACTAGAGAAGAAACATTATTCCTAACCCACAATTTTCTTCCGCATTAATTTGAAAACTGCTATGGAATTATTGATGACTTCCTCAACAATTAGTAGGAATTACCAGATATTTGGATTTAATATCCAGCTTCCAGGTGGCAACTAACCTTTGTGTAACCAAGTTGACTCTGACAATGAGTCTATTCTGCTCCCTGATTGCTTTATGCTTTCCCTTATTTGGTCTAGTCACACACCACAGTAAAAGACCTCTTACTGAGCCTGTCCCATCATCCCTCCTACTCATTCCTCTGCCGATTTCCTCCCCCCTTATGAAGAAAACTCCTGATCTCATCTTAAAGGGCTTACAGAATTTTCTCTACTTGAGCTTTCATCTCCCTTCACTCCTATCATGGTGCATTCCCTTCCAGATCCCTTTTCTCTGCTGCCTCCTTAGGGCTGTATCACAGAGCTCCAGGTAATGTGCAGTGTGTGAAAGAGCAGAAGTGAAGAGCTGGCAAGACCGTATTTCAGGAGCTTTGGCCTATTGGTGGATTTTCAATTGAAACAAGTGGTTATTCATCAACATGAGAAATTACACATGAACATATCAGCATTTACAAGTTCCCACAGATATGGAAGCTCACTGTTTCTAAACTTCCAGATATCAAGCTGGGAGTGTAAGACATCTGCAAACTTCATACTAGAAAGCCAGGTTCCCCCGAGAAATTGGCTTAAGCTGCTCACATTAAGGCATCCATCATCACAAAGCTGTGATCCTTGAATCCAAACTTGGAGTCATAATTTGCTTCCCAGTGCAATGGTTTAGGCTTTCTGGCTTCCCTTTAGCTCCAGCAGATCGCACTGGAGTACAAAGCTAAGCCAAGCTGGTCAGAGCCTAGAAGCCATATTCTACTTTATTATGCACAAACACATCAGTCAATAAATTATGTATGTGTATGAAACAAACAAACAAAAAGCCTTAACCAACTCCATTAAAAAAAAACCTAAATGGTAAAATAACTTAAAGAATGCAATTATTCAACAAAACCAATCTCAGCATGCATTTTTGAGATAATAGGCTAAAATGTAACAGCAAGCACACCATTACCTGTTCAAAAGCTAGTCTGATAGGAATGCTAAACTGACAATAATCCAAATGACTAATAATCCATTTATGGTCCAATATTCTATAATGAACAGTTACAATGGTCAGATCCTTTGGAAAAAGGTATAGAGCTTTGTGTAACGCACTAACTATAAAACGATAATCCTATTTACTATTTTCCATAAAACAAGAATATGAGAGCATTTGCTTAAATGAAAAGCCACACATATCTTTGTGAGCTATGCATAAATGGATAATGACAGCCAGACTTCTAGACTTCCTCTGCCTGATCAGTTCTGAGGAACTGCCGTCAGTATGAAAAGTACTAAATAATACACATTGGCTTCTCTTCTTTGCATGTACTTTTGCATCTATCTGTCACCAAACGTGAGGAAAATGAACCCTGTTTTAAATCTATGGTTTATGACAAATACTGGGAAATGCTTAAAAAATGAAGCAAAAACCAAAACACAGCACAATATAGGAATTGCTTGTGGATGTCGCTGTCAGAAAACAGTAGTGAAGGGAGCAATTTATTAAGTTTAGTTAAAAGGAAGCCGAACACTGACGATGACTTCCATCCATGTAGAATAATATTAGCTATTTAGTACTACCAGGAATTACCAAATTAAATTGGGAGAACAGTGGTTTTCTTTATTTGGCAAAATAACTCGCTTGGGTAGCCTTTCTGTATCCCTTTACTGGAATCAACGCACTGATCTTGCTAGAATTACAGTGTGATCATCCATGGACAAAACAAGAATATCCTGGATTTACATTAAGCTGGGCGACAACTATAGTTTGTGCATATGTGCATATGTCTGTTTACGCATATGCATACATACAGTTAGAGAAGTAAGTCATTTAACACAAACGCTGCTCATGTTACTCTCTTATACTGAGGGGTCAATATGTGTGCAAATAGGAATTTCTAGTTTGAGGACATGGTTGCATATTTTTACAAGAGGATTGCTACCCTCTTGAAAAAAAAAAAATCAGACCTGCTATGTCACATGAATCATACACGTGGCAGACTGCACTCATGCTTCCACATTTAGATTTTGTTTTCATTGTTCCCTGTAGGTTTTTTTCTGGCTATAATTAGAGTTAATCACATTTCAAAGTACCAAGATAATTATCTCCATGTCAAATTAGCTATTTTCAAATGAAAGACTATTTCTGCTTAATTTTTCCCATCTTGAAAGCAGCGATCCCCAGATCTTTTATGTCATTTCTTTATGAACATCAGGTTACGATAAGCTACTTTCTGAACCACTGCTTGAATGCAATTTATTTTACATAGCTTTGCATAATAAAATGGCATTTTAGATAACTTATTCAAAGGGCAGATATTAATTCTCTGAAGATTTCATTAAATCATTCTTTTCATGTTAAATTAATGTGCCAAGTTAATTTTGGAATAAACAAACCAAGATATTTAATTGCTTTGTGATAAATATGTACTGCTCGCTTAGAATTTTATCATGCAGTTTTACATTTTAAAACTCCATATATTTCTGTGTGTCTTGAGAGATTTAAATTTATATATTTACTGATACACATAATAAGATGTATTTAATAAACTGGTAACTCCATGTGCATATCAGACATAATTTTCTCTTTAATAATTATTTTGTATCCTATGTTTTCCTAAAATATGAATAAATTACAGAAGGGGTTTTCCTGGAAGAAGTCAGTTCTAAACAAATTGACAGGAAAAAACTGAAGGATAATGATCAGCTTTGACAAACGGGAACTAACATTAAAAAATGCAGCTGCACAAAAGCAAGACAGCAAAACTCAGAACTGAAGCCAGACTTTACCTCAGATTTCACAAGACCACTACCCTCTTTTTTCCCCCTTAAGTAAACGTAAAGGTGCGCTCCAAAACTGCACCATGTAAAATACAGTTAGTTGGAAACTAGCTTAACTGATTTTTGAGTTTGAGTTTCAGAAAATGGTCACCTTTAAGTGCATGCAGTCAAATCAAAACATTACACAACATCTGCTCCGTTTTAAAAGTCCTAAGACACTCCACGCGGTTATTCCATGACTGATCCTGCAAGTGCTTCTTTCAACCTTTATCACTGGGTAAACAAAACCACCACCTACTAAATCTGTGGTTAAAAGATAAGTATGCACTGCTAAACAGTAATTAATGCAGCATCTTTAATAAGAGGGAGATTTTGATGAGCTTTACTGGTACAAAATAAGCTGGCAGTCCAGCAACAATTATTTACTAACACTCTTAACAAGGAGAATTAGAGGTGAAGGGTACCTTTGACAACTGTCAGTAATTATTATTATTATTGCTGTAACAATATGGTTGGATGCATATTTTACTTTATTTCTTGGTAATATTTCATATTACTTTTAAAGGATACAAAAATCCATTGCAATACTAATATTTCACACTGATTTATGCAAGCATAATGTTGGAATTAGTTCTCTGATGTTTTCTTCTGATAGGGTTGTAAAACATTCTTGGGTGTTATTTCAATTCTTTTTATATCTTTTCAAGAAAATTATACTCTGCTAGAATAAATTATTTCATTTCTTCAGTTATCAATGAATAACAATCTTCTCATTTAGGGTAGTTTTTCAGCATGTATTACAAACTGGGAAGGAACACCTATGTTGAACTGTCGTATGAATACTGATAGCACATTTTTAACTGGAAAATTAATTATTTCACAGTTTTGTAGCTGAAAAGTTTCTAGTGAATCCTCTATAGTGAAAAAGGTTCATACATGCTTATATTCTAAGTAGATATAGGGTCTAGGAGAGCCCCCCTTCCTTGTGTATCCACCCTCATCCAGTTGATCTAGCTGCAGTCTCTTTCGCCAGGTGGGGGACACAAGGGTAAAATGCACCCAGTCAGGAGCACATGGAGGAAGGGAGCCAGAATCTCAGCATCCTTCTGAGATTTATGTTGCCGTTGTTCTCCTACAGCCTACCAGCCTCTCAGCAGCTAATGTGGTACTAAAACTATCCATTTTACTTTGCTTTTCTGTGTGACATTCACTGTGCTCTAAGGATGTTTACCTCAGTAACACACGCAGGGAATGCCTGCTTGATGGATCACAAGCATACTTAAGCATGATCTACATGCCAATCTGCTCTGTTCTGGTGGGTTTGGGTGTATTAAAAAGAGCAATGAGTTTCACAACTAATTGTTCTACATTAATAGAAGAAAGCACTTGGTATAAGTTGCATTTGTGAAAGTTCAGTGAATTTTGTTAAAGGGCAGGAAAACCATAAAGCAGAGACATTTTATACTTCTTAACAGGATACACAAAAAGTAAGTTTTTAAGCTCTTTCAGGACAAAGTTAGTCAGCATTATGATAGATAGTAATCCCCTATGAGAAAGAAAAAAAAAAAGCTTAATTTTAAGCACAGACTTAAGCCTCTTTACATCCAAGACTACTACTCACCAAATTCAAACAGTTAGTAAACTAACAACTCGGTATAAACTAAACATTACTGAAAGCGAAGTACCTGCCCAAGTGCTTTATTGACTCAGGGTGAAATAATGTGTATGGGGATCTTGCAACTGGTATCACCTTGGCTTTTTACACATATATTTGTAACTTCTACAAAAACAAACAAGTATTGGTCAAAATATTTCTTTTTTGCCAGTGGTAGCAAAGTGTGCATGCATGTCAAAATTTGGGGATTGTGTGAAAAAGCGAAACCTGCTTGTTCTCCATCCTCCACATACTAAAGCAAAGAGAGTGCACTCTAAGTGGAGCACACCTATGGGAGTACACCTTATTCAGATAAGTCCTCAAAGGGTTAAGCCCCTGGCCCATTTTCAATGGTTTAAAATTCTCTTCTCTTGATTATAAGAAGTCATTATTTATCTGAATTAAGAGGAAGAAGGAAGAGTAGATGGTCAAAGCAAGAGCAGAAAGTATACATGCTAATATGTGACCAGGTCCTGATCAGCATCCAGCTGTGAACACCAGCATTTCTCAATGGGATGAAAATTTGATGATAGGTTGCATGTGCAATTGAGCAACACAAATACCTTATTCTCAGCCACACTAAGGGCCAAGGCTGCACTTCTGAAAATAATTATTTTTTTGGAATACACAATTTTGAGGGTCATTGCCCATGGATTGCTGAAAATGCTCTCTCTGGGAATCTAGACATATTTGTTTGGCCATGAGTTTCTATTTCACAGTGCAAGATAAGGCCTATTTGCTGCTATTGCCCATCACAATGTAATCAGCTTCTGTTATTATCATCAGTTTATTCATTCCTCTGTAGCATACTGTGCTGTACTCAAGTTCAATCGGCAGAGATTTATTGTAGGAATGATTTGTTTGTCGATTTGCTTGCTTCCCCTCCTCCCAGACAGCACATACGTGGAGGTATGTAGGTGGGCTACAACATTTTAATCGTTTCCTAACCCTAAATTGATGGAGCTTCTGGAAAAGTCTTTAAACCGATGCCCAACTATAGTGTCTAATTCTTGTTTTGCAGGGTAACATTAATATCTAGCAACTTCTGCCTCTTCACATTAACAGAAATTGTTTCAATGCAGGGTAAACAAAGTGAGAAAATGAGGGCACTGCTTCCTACGTTTGGGAAACGCTGCCAAAGGCAGCAGGCCAGGGCCAAAAAGAAACTCAATCCTCCTGCAAGCAGTCGTCTTGTGGAGAGGTTGGTTCTAAGACAGCCTGGCTGAGCACACTACAATGTTAGCGTAAGTGGAATTTTCTGCTGTAAGTTTTATAAAACTGTAAGCCTTCTTTCCTATATTAACAGCTACCCAGGCACTTTTTCCTATTACCAGAAGCACTTCAGGGGTTTGCTAATGCGTTGGAAGCACCTTTCTGATAAGCCAACATAAATAGGTACAGCAATAAATCAATAAGCATTATGCTACTCCATGATATGGAAGGGGATCATTTCATTATGCTGATAAAAAAAATGAAAAAACTATATGAAGGGCCATTTCTATGTACAGACAATCTGAGGTATATTATACCTTGATAGGAGAGGAAAACAATTACAGGATATGCTACTCACCAAAAGCAATCAGTACCACGTGACAACTGTCAGGATAGGCTTATTAGAGAGGGTTGCATTAAAAGACAATATGCCTTATGAGGAAGATAGAGGTATTAATAATATGTAACACACATGCAGAGTGATGCATGTGTTACACAGTGGCAAGCTAATGCTTCCCAGGAAAATATATTGTTTTAAACACAGCTTTAATTAATTTCCTTGTTCAAGTGTGCAAAGCTGTAGCCAAGAAAGCATCTCCTTCCATATCAGTTTAAATAGCACCTTTCTCCTATTTGTTGGTAGCTCCTATTTAATATTCTATTGCCACAAGAAAAATAAAAAATAATTGCATTAATAAAAGCTAATTGCATTAATTAACAGATGTTTTGCTTTTAAATTTCTATAGTAAAATGAAAATTGTGCTTGAGAAGTTGGACTAACACGTTAATGGTCCTTCTTTTCATTATTTATTTGGTACACTTGTTCAATAAAATCAGTCTCTTCCCCTAATTAAACACATTTTATACTTTTATTGCCATTGCATAAAGTCCAAAAGTCACAACAGGGACTACATTATAGAGCCATTACACACTTCCTAGATGACTGAAAGCACTTAGTTTCACCTCAAATATCACAATGCTGTAGAGAAGGAAAATATGATGGTGATTATTAATATTAACAATCACTTAGTAGTGTGCTTTTATGTTGACAGTCTCCCAGTGACTCCCACCAGCTCTGGATCCAGCTCACCATACCCTGCAATTCAGCCTCTACCGGCAGCTTGTACCCCTGGAGAGCTCCCTTGCATGGAGAGGAGTGTCTGGTGTCCTGTGCTGCCAGAGCAGCTTCTCTCCAGCAATCGGGACAGAGGCTAGATTTTGGCCGGACCCGGCACCAGTCAGGCCTCAGCTCAGTTCCAGAGAGTCCTTAATCTTGAGTAAATTAAATATTAGGGGAAGATAATACTGTTCAACAGGCTTTGTGCCTGATTCAACCAAACTGAACACTGAAATGCAGAGATAAACCTAATGCAAGCTGTTCTTGCCAGCCCCACAGAATATATGAGGTCCAGAAAGAGTTTCCTGAACACTGTGAAAGGCTATTCCAAACTAACACATCAGCATGAAAGGAAGCAGGAAGAGACAAAGGATGGAGAACATTATCCAGTTTTTGTTTTAAGATGCCTAAGTCCCAAGGCACAAAAACCCACACAGTCTACCTAAGTCAGTGATACTTAAAGTATTTCAGTGTGAGCTTCAACATGTAAACTAGCTTTATAGGACAGCACCAGAGGTTTGTAGTAGCCCATCCCACTCAGTGCTGTAACTCCTTTATTTTCATTATCTGAAACACAGTGCTTTCAAGGCCCTTCCTTCTTTATTGCTTCTTTCTACACCAAAGTCTGGGCACTATCACTTCTCTCTAATAGCCTTGACATTTGGGATGGTTAACCAAAACCACCTTATATTTCCCCCCCCCTCCCCACTACGAGACTCTGTATTTCCTTTGGCTGTAGCACGTGAGTTTTCCTCTGTTCCTCTTCAAGTTGTCCATTAGTACTACTCATTTTTACAGCCTCCCATGTCTGCCACTCAGTCTTCCAGTTGAAGGACTTGCTTCCCATCACACCCCTCTCTATTCCGTTCACCTGCCCACAAATAATGTAGATGTTTGGACAAGCTCAATGAAGCTGTATTTTCCCAGTCACATCATTAGCGTATGTGCTCACTGGGAGACATGACAGAAGTAAAAGGAAGGGAAATAATTTCAGTCAAATTGTTAGGGCTTGGTTTTGGTTAAAAAGAGAATCTCTGAAAATGTCTATATCAATTATAATTTAATCTCCTTTGCAATCATTTAAAATTCCATCCAATTAAGGTAGTTTTTGCCATATACCTCAGAAAACTTCCTATGTGCAAAACTTCCTTCTATTTATGTTCCCTGGTTCTAAATGCTGCTTCTCTATTGATTACTATAATTCAGCTCTAATTGCACTTTTACAAAGCAGAATGAATAGATTACAGTTGAGCTAAGAGAAAGCCAAACATCAATTATTAATATAACAGAGCTGGCCTTTACCATGTCTGTATTATTTACTTTGGGGAGTTTAAGAACCTGCTGAATAATATTTATTCTCGTAAATTAACCACTTCGAAATATTTGTTTCCATTAAGGAAAGCAACCAGACTAATAAAATACACTTTCAGCAAATGCAAACAAGCCCTCAGTGTCTCTAATGATACGTGAAAACCCAACGCACTTTCTCAGAAGGAGGCAGCCTTGGTATTTTAGAAAGCAGCCTACATATTCTTCACCAAGAATAAACACAGCTGGTTGATCTCCAGATTAGCTTGCAGCACGGGGTCTTTGGTTACTGTTTCAGTCGTTATTATTGTTAGGCTATTTTAGCCTCGACAGGGATCCAAAAAGCAGACTGCTTCAGTTAAGGAGAAAAAGGTAGTGGTAAAGCTGGTATTTCCTCAGTGCAATTTTTTGTATTTACAAGGCCATTCCACCAAGACCTCTTTCCCAGCCCCATTTTGGCCAGCACAGTGGCCATAGCCCACCCCACCCCCCTTAATTCCTGGCTCCCTCATTGGTCCCACTTCTTGCCTGTGCATCTTCTGCTTCTTTGCTCCAGCAATCTGCTTTTCCATTAACAGCTGCTAATATTGACAGAGTTTAGTCTCTAACCTTACGGCCTATGGCTCTGGCCAATGATTTTGCTATATTAATTTTGTCTTTCTTTCTTTCTTTTTTTTTAAATATATATATATATTGCTAAGCAAGAAAAAATTTAAATTATGCATCTGACCTTTGTCTCTTCTCTTTGTATACTTCACCTGCCCAAAAACCTTTTCTACCACTAGTTTGGTCATCTGCAGAATGATCTGGCTTGGTGCAGAGCCTACCTGGCCAAAACACAGGGGCTGGCAGTTTGCAAACACATGTACAGACCCATCAAGAATTTCACCTTAGGAGTGAATTTCAGAATTGTCTGCAGGCAGATGGTATCAGCCACAGTTCCCCTTCATTATTTAACTGCTACTTTGAAGGTGGCTCACATGCTGCATAGATTCTGTGGTTGTTCTGTAGGTAGAGCTGAATTTCCTCTAGTGAATAAGTACTACGCTTAAAAGCAACTGTTTCTCAGAAATACTCACCAAAGCTAATTCTGTAAATTTCCACTGTATCATACTCAAGAACTCACTGTACAATAATTAATTAGCCATTTGCAGCTAGAGCTGGAGGCATTCATCATCTTTCCAAAAGCATGCATATCACCATCTGTAACACCCACTCAGTGTTTTGGCTCTGAATGAGATAAAACATTTAACACATTGGCTGCTAAAAGTTAGATTTGCTGCAGAACCATAAAATGTGAATTCTGTTGTGCTGCTCCTTTGAGAGTACAACCCCAGCATTTGCCACTATGGTATAGTCTCTCATCAAAAAGCCTGGAGGGAATCCAATGAAATCTGTGCACAATGTTCAACTGCTGTTCAACTGCAAGAGTGTTAATCCAGCTCTTTTCTCTATCTGATTAGAGGAAATCAGCCCTTTCTACCCATTAGGCATCTTTTATATGCTCCTGCAATATGTATGTTTTTATTTCTTTTTAATTCTTTGGAAATAATATCAGTGCAGTAGTAGTCTAGTAACTGTGTGTCTGTGATATAAGTTAGGACTATATTGTACCTAAGAAAGAAAACAAGATGCTCCTCCTTCTTTGATTTACCCAGGAACTGATTAGAAACCCTCTGAGCAACACAATCCTTGGAGGTAAGGAATCTCATCAAGGAAGACTGATAGCTCTGGCTTGATTAGATCCCTCTCCCCAGACATGCTGTCTTGCAAAGGGTTCCCAACACCTCTGAGCCTTCCAGTTGTCTCCTCCAATGTATTGATTGGCAGGGGCCCACAGGCCATCTACAACCCCTACTCCTTAGTCTCCACATCTCTAAACATGTTACAGGCAGATTCCTGATTACTTCATTTCAGAGTTAGAGCTTTCCAGAATATAATCCCTACTGTGCAGATAAAACTGCACTGCTTCTTCCTGGGTGTGTAATTTTGAATTTGGCTGTGCTAAAGCCCAAGGGAACTTGCCTAACCAGTGAGCAGCATCAGTAGGTGCTCTGTCCTCGATATGTACCTCAATCTTGAGTCATCTGCAAATTTTATCATTGGCAATTTTATATTTACTTCACAATTGTCTGTAAAAATGCTGAACAAGATTAATTTTGATACTAATTCACTAAAACACCCACTTATTGATTTCTCATTAACAAATATTTGTTGTTATCTAAGGGTCTGGCAGTTCTTCAAGCACTTCTACATGTTTTAACAATGTTGTACAGTGTTAGTTTTCCCTAAGAAATCAAAACCTTAAGCCATCACTCTGTGTATGTCAACCAATCTCTTCAAAGGTTTTTGAATTTATTGACCAATTTCATGGATATTTTATAGTTCTAGAGACCTGAAACATGTTACAATCCTATAATTTCATGAAAATCAGTAATAAAAATAAGTAAGCTCTTCTAAAAAAACTATGAAAGAAGAATGTGGTCCAGAGATGAGCTCTACTCCTTAACCACCAAAGAAATCACACAAGGGATCATACTCAAGACAAAAATTTCATAAGAAGGCAGGTGTATTGGGTTTGTGTGGCAAGGTTTTGGTAGCGGGGGGGTTACAGGGGTGGCTTCCATGAGAAGCTGCTGGAAGCTTCCCCTGTGTCTGACAGAGCCAATGCCAGCCGGCTCTAAGATGGACCCACCACCAGCCAAGGCCGAGCCAATCAGCAACAGTAGTAGCGTCTCTGGGATAACAGATTTAAGAAGGGAAAGTTGCAGCAGGCACAGAAACAGCAGCTGGAGAGCAGAGTGAGCACATGCAAGTGAAACAACCCTGCAGACCCCCCCAGGTCAGCGAAGAAGGAGGGGAGGAGGTGTTCCAAGCACCAGAGCAGAGATTCCCCTGCAGCCCATGGGGAAGACCATGGTGAGGCAGGCTGTCCTCCTGCAGCGCATGGAGGTCCATGGTGGAGCAGATATCCACCTGCAGCCCGGGGAGGACCCCACGACAGAGCAGGTGGGTGCCCAAAGGTGGCTTTGACCCCATGGGAAGCCCGCACTGGAGCAGGCTCCTGGCAGGATCTGTGGCCCCATGGAGACAGGAGCCCACGCTGGAGCAAGTTTTCTGGCAGGACTTGTGACCCTGTGGGGGACCCATGCTGGAGCAGTCTGTGCCTGAAGGACTGCACACTGTGGAAGGGACCCATGCTGGAGCAGTTCGTGAACACCTGCAGCCCATGGGAATGACCCACGTTGGAGAAGTTCGTGGAGGACTGTCTCCCGTGGAAGGGACCCCATGCTGGAGCAGGGGAAGAGTGTGAGGAGTCCTGCCCCTGAAGAGGATGAAGCAGCAGAGACAACGTGTGATGAACTGACCATAAACCCTATTCCCCGTCCCCCTGCGCCCCTGGGAGGGGGGGGTTAGGTAGAGAATCTGAGAGCGAAGCTGTGCCTGGGAAGAAGAGAGGGGTGGAGGAAAGGTGTTTTGAGATTAGGTTTTATTTCTCATTACCCTACTCTGGTTGATTGGCAATAAATTAAGTTAATTTTCCCTAAGTGAAGTCTGTTTTGCCCATGACAGTAATTGGTTGAGTGATCTCTCCCTGTCCTTATCTTGACCCATGAGCCCTTTGTTATATTTTCTCTCCCCTGTCCAGCTGAGGAGGGGGAGTGATAGAACGGCTTTGGTGGGCACCTGGCGTCCAGCCAGGGTCAACCCACCACAGCAGGTTGCACTGGCTTGACTGTACACCAGATCACCAGATCAACTGGAATATTGTGCAGCGCTAAGTCAGGAGCTATCAACTGTATATTTAAATAGCTATACAGATACTTTGTACATAAAGAACAAAATCAGGTTTATTTGAGAAGATCTATTTTAAAAACATAATGTAAAAGACATCTACAAAAATACCACCAACAATTAATCTCAGTCAATGAGAAGTTCTCTCTACCAGATCCATATGTTCACGTGTTCCCTTTTTCTTGCTACTCCCTCACATAAGATATCACTGACTTGATCTGGACATAAGCTTTCAATGCATTTTTCCTTTTTTTTTTCCTTCTTTTTTTCTGATCTTTCTTATAAGCCTTGAGGTAGTATACAAATGTATCTGTTTAGTAAAAACTTTCCTTTTCCTTCAAGAAATGGAGGTGAAATCCACTCAGATGGAAGGGGGGAGACTTTAGTCTTAACTTCAAAAGAGAAAAAAGAACAGTGGAACACCCATGAATTTATTTAAAACAAACAAACAACAAAACCCCAAGAGATATGTCTTTGTTTAGGTGATACTGTACAGAGCCTTTAAAGACACTTGCGAAGATTCACTTTTTCACGTGACACAAGCCACATTTATTGCAACATACAGTAGCAGCCTGTTACATCTTGAACAGATATAATGTTATTAATAGCAAATTTCTCCTCTCCAATGAAGTCCTGCCATGAATATTTATCTACATTCAAATAGGAATGTCTCTCATCTCTGAAAAGAATTCATAAACTTTAATACAACTTCAGACAATTTGATAGGTTTACATTTCCCTCAAGTAAACAGCTTCACATTAGCATATGAATGTTATTATCTATCCTTTAACTTTGCCAGACACTGACCACTTTGTTGCATTTTTAATAGCTTACCCATGAGTTTTTTCATTAAACATTTTTGATCCATTGTTAGCTTTGATGTCAGCTTGAGAAAGAATTTTGCCTGTTTGCACATCGGTGAGTTAAGTTACCTAGAAACACTTTATACCAGCCTAAATTACAAAAAAGGCCTTACACAGCTAGACTGACTTCTCTGTTACAACACAGGTATCTGAGGAAAACACATTAAGTACCATGAAGGATGAAAAGATATTAGAATATGAACTGCATGTAGCATCATCCTCATTCTTTCTTACTGCAGTAGTTTTTTTGAAAATCAGAACGCTCATTTCGCAGAAAATGGTATTTTAACATGTTTTTTCTGAATCCCAGGGGAACTTAAATTAGATGTATTAATGTGAACTTACATATAAAGAGAGGAGAGAGATGGAGAGATCCCCTTGATATCTTTGAAGATCAAGGAACATTATTTATTTACATTTTCCCATTATCTTTGCTATTATTAATGAACAAAACATGCCTGATACCAGAGTGATGGACAAAATTTTTCCTGTGTGAAGACCTCAAACGCAGTAACTGCTAAAGGTCACTGATGGATCTTCAGCACCAGAAGAGATTCTGCTCTTCAAGTTTCCTATTAAAAGTGTATATTGAAACTCTTCCTACAAAAGGGAAAATACAGGGATAAAGACATCCTTCCTTCCCTCCCAACTTTTTTAACTTTTATTTTGACCTTGGTTGACTAACCTAGAAAACAGCAAATAAGCGCCTTTTTTTTTTTATATATATATACATGAGAACATAGTTATCATGAATTGAAGACAAGGCTATGCTGGACATCTTTCATCTAAGTTAATGCATACACTCAGATTATAACAAAGTCTGTATTTTTACATGCTTGAGAAAACATCTCTTCTATTCAGTATTTCCATCAGTTTAAAAAGTGACTCCTACTACGCTAAACAAGTACGTTCTTATGTAACACACCTTGTGCTACATTGCTTCAAGTCTCAGTCTAAGACGTTAATGAAAGTAACTCCCACAACAAGAAATCCTACCTAGCAGACGTAAGCAAACAGATGCCTCAGAAGGTTTAAATAATTAGATAACCCACCCTGATATAGGAAGGGATTTGCATGCATTTGTTTTTACACCTACTGTGACAGATGTAGCCCCAGAGCTTTCTTGGACTAACTCAATTATTCATCATTATCTGTTTATCAGTCTACTTATGTCTGAAATGAATTTCAGAGTAAAATAAAGCAACAAGGAACTTGCTACCTCAGTGGACTGAAACTGTTCACGAGTGCTTCAATTCCTAATTTACACAGGGCAAATGGGAATTGCCATGCAAGTCAAACTAATGGTCCATCTCATCCTTTTTCTTACTGTATCCTAGAAAGGAACAAAATGCTCTACAGCAGGAAATGGTGGGTAACCATTTAGAGAGGCAGGTTTCCTTCCTATCCCACCCTCCAACTGAAACGCTGCTTCCAATTAAGTGTGAGAGTTTACACCCTTTCCAGAAGAAAGTCTAGAGTTGAACTGTGTTGATAACTATTATGACTTTGGCTAAGAGCAACTGCAGTTCCTCTCAAAGTTTTTCACACCTGCCAGTTTCCCCTTCTACTCAATATTCCTTCATTATTTTCAGTACTGGTCTAGAAGTTAATCTTCCAGGATGTAGATCAGACAGTTGTTTACTGTGAATTTTTGCTGGTTATTTAGCTGTTCCTGTACTTTTAAAATGTCCTTAAAATCAGTAAAATCAAGGCAAAAACTTAATAGAAACGCTTACTTTTTCCCAGTTAGTTCTATGTGTGTACCTGGCGAGATCCAGCGTGTGTTCAGCTCTCATAGCTGTCACCAGGCTATTTTAACTTTATCTTAGCAAACTGTTGCTCTCCAATATGTACTGACAGTAGGAAGAGTAAAGCAGCTAAAAACGGAAGTCTTCTATAGTGATTTTAATTAAGAGTCTGTCACCATCTGAATTATTATTACTGTTACTTTAGGAATTACATTGCAGCATAAATTATTATAATAAAGAAGCCTGGCAATTGCAATCTTAGCCAAAGTGCCTGGAACAGGTTTAGCTTGCATTATGCCTTTGGGGCCACTAGGGAAAAAGAAATTCAGAGATTGCTTCCATTTGGAAGAGGAGCTGTGACGATGCCAAATTCTTCCATAATTAACTGCTGTTTAGTTATGGAGGCAATAGATGCCCTGTCCCCACCTCTGAAGCCCATGGCCTTCCCCATGGCACTCCCACAGTTCCTCACCCAAGAGTTCCCTCCCCGGGGTCCACGCTCACTCTGTCACTGTGTCTCTGGCTCACCCAACTCCCCCCTCTGTGCTCTCTCTCTTACAAACACACCTCAGCAGAATGAAATCCAGACAAAGCCTCACGCTCCATGTGTACACCACAGATACATTTGTTTGAAACATGAGAGGTGCCTGTGCTTGGGCTGAAAGTGGCAGATGTACAGTTAGTTGATGTTATAAAACAGCACAATTATCAACTGTTTTAAGGGGAAAAAGCAGACATTCTCAACCCATAACTGTGCTTTATCAAACCATGAGAAAAATCAGACAAAAGCCAAAATAGGAGAGTCTCCAACCAAAGACTTCAACACACATGGTCCCCCAGGAGTGACACTGAGTGTGAGGGGGTCCCTCCTGCTTTGACAAATGCCTGTGGATGGTGGCAAGTGGCTGCTTTGCCAGCTGTGGCAGGGCCTCCCGACAGCCATCTCATGGCATTACTTTTACCCAGCCACTCTGCCATGGAGAGAGAGTAGAAGGAAGCTGCCATTGCTACCAAGCACATGGGGTACAGCACAAACACCCACACAATGCTGCGACTTCAGCGGATGGGCTGGATGCACACCATGTGGAGAGCTGAAACAGCAGATGGGCTGGATGCACACCATGTGGAGAGCTGAAACGCCGCCTGCTTCCAGCCTGTGATGAACCTGGAAAGTCACACCCCAATGCCACCATCCCCGCTGACCTCCAGTGCACTCAAAGGATGGGGTTCTCTTTTTTTCCACTCCTTATAGCTTTTAGAGAAATATAAGCAATGAAACTAGGAGGAACTGGGTCACAGCTGTACCTAATAACTACTTGCGTGACTCGCTGATAACAGCAGCAGCCCCACACTCCACCTAATGCAACGCTCTGGAAAAGTGAAGTGATGCAAGAAGCAGAACTGGATTGTGATCCTTAAGCTCCCCCTGCCTGCATCTGCAGCTGTGTGGCAGCACTCACTTAGCTAAAACAGCCAGAAAACCGCTTCATGTGAAAACCAAACAAGGGAATTATGTCCTACTCGATTCAGATTTTCCTCATATGTCTGGGTTGAGATTCCTTTCCCTTTGCAGCAAAACCCTCAGTTATTTAATTTACAAAAGCATGTGTCTTGGCAAATGAAATGCAGATGCAGCTGCTTTTTCAGCAGACGGATGCAATGTTTTTACTGTACCCTGAAGGCCAACCAAAACTACAACAGAGAACAACTGAGCATAATATAAAATTCAAACCCTAAATAAGAGAGAAATAATGTTGGCAGTGGGTTAAGTAGAGTTGAGTGACTAACAAAAATGTTTTGAGAAGAATTGAAGATTTTAATTTTTTTCATATTTAGAGCTTCATTATCTTTTTTGCTAAGCTGTAATTATACAACTTTTCTAATTCTGGGTATGAATTTTAAAGCCCATGTAGGATAAGTCCTTAAAAACTGCAGTTCAAGTTACAGCATTTAATTCTAGATTTTCAGCAATGCAGCCTTCAGAAAATACAAAGCTCTCAGGTGAAAAAGTGTGACTACCTTAGGATAGGGCCAGAGTTTCACTTCTGCATATAAAAATAAAATAATTTACATCATTTGTTTCAAATTGCTGTAACATGTCAGGATGTGGAGAGCATTAGTGGACTAATTTCTTTACAAATTAATATAAGTATAAAAAAAAGATGGAATCTTACTGTATTTTTCACCAAGAAAAAAAACCTTAAACAACTTATTTTTTTTATATGCTTACCCAGGCTTCACCTTATATCATTTATTGTCTGAAAAACAACCTGTTAACATTCAAGACACCTGGGGCCTGCCCTGCATTACTTGTGTTTTGTTCCAAAACCAGCATTATGTGTTGGTTAGAAAACATACCAAACTATGTTTGTTCAACTGATGTAATTTTTCTCCAGCATGGGTCTGCACTGTTCATACACATCACCACCATCATCATCAATTCACAGGTCTCGCTACAAAAGGTGTCTGGCAAGAAAAGCTTTAAGTGCCTTTAGAAAAAATAGAGCAAATCTTCACCTTTCACAGCTGGGTCTTGTCCAGTAGATCTGATTAACTGGTTTGGCAGCCACTCTACCAGAAAGCCACACGCACAGCATAATGCAATGGTACTCTACAACTTTATCTTAATGTAAATCATGAGATAGTTTACAGATACTCAGAAAATGATAGATACTCTTAGTCTTCAGTTCAGAATCTCTTTCAAATGAGCATTAAAATAATGGCTGTTTTCTCTTTTACAAACATATCCAGGCATTGCTAAGCCCCCAAGAATGAGAGTGAAATCCACCCCGATGCCAAGGACCTTCACTGCAACTCTTATGTGTAAAATGGTGCCAAGGCCTTGTACTTCCATCAAGCATTTTTTCCAAAGCAGTACCTCAATATGCAACTCCAGATGTATATCATTGCTAAATGCTGTTCTTTCGAAATCTGTCTCAAACCACATTATATGCGTGGGCAAATTTTCTGGTTTGCTCTTGTGCTTCACCCAAGGGACAGCTATATTTGAACAGTGGTTGAAATGACTCCTTTGTGTATGCTGTGTACAAAGCAATATGGCATCTTGAGTAAATTATTTTTTCATATTCTCACATTTAAAATGTAATAAAAATAATTCCAAGGAATAGGATTCCTACTCGGGTCTGTATGGCTTGGTTTACTATTTTTAGAGAAGTATTTTTTAAAAAAAGAAAACCCCAAAGTACAAAATCATTCTTTAAACTGTTCTTGTTCCTTGTTTTCTGTATAACTCCAAAGACCTTGAAATATAAATAGCACCAGAGTAGTCCAGGCACTGAAACATGCACTAACTCTTTCTGCAGGCATAAAGAAAACTTACTTACTTATGACAGGTATATCCATTTGATCATTAGCTGAAAATATTCAGAACATGCATCCCTGGGAGACAATGCATCTTGCTAGGGCTGAGGGCTGTCATATTTTAGGCAACTCATGTCTTTAGTGAATGAAGATTATGACATCCACCAATCTAAGCCTGAAAGCGGAATCATAGTAGAGAACTAGGCTTTAAATTTTCTCATTGTAAGGAAGTCAACAATTTTGTTCTGGACCCAGAATCCCCCAAAGCTACAAGGCGTTCACAGTAAATCCTCTAGTACAGCACTCCCTGCACAAATCTGTTATATACTTCATTCTTTTAGTTCCAGAAGTTTTTTTAGTTCCAGAGTTCTCAAACTCAAGTCCTGTTACATAGGGAGCATAGAACTTCAGTAAAGTAGGAAGCTGTCTAAGCCAGGGCTGGATGTGACCACAACATGAATGATGAGCAATCACGTGGGCTTTCTCTGTCCCATTCCAGTCGCACATAGCCTGCAGGACTTGCAGGTGGCTGTGCTTGCAGTTCCCTGAGACTTCCCCAGAAATCCTCATTTTTATATCCCTGATCCCACACCGCAGAAAAGCAGCATCACAAGAAAGTTAACACATCTGCAAAATACCCGAATCCTTTGTACAGGCACAGACAGACCAACAGGACAGCACACAATAAGGAGTAGCAATACGAGGCCCAATCCTGATTTCCAGTACAGAAACTAGGAATCCCCAGTTCCCCAAACATTAGACCTATTTGATCTCTAAGGAAGGAAAGAACAGATTCTGCACTTAGCTTTGCGTTTAGCAGCATTTCTGTCACAGGCTCAGCAGGTATTCCTGGAAGATTCAGCACTGACTAGCTACGCTGGACTCACACTAAGTAGCAGAAGGGGAACAGGTGGAAGGAACATTATCGTTGTGCTGCACCTGTAGACTAATCTAATCAGATTCTCTCTCAGGAACAGGTTGTATACAAAAAAGCCAGTCTGGGTTTACCAGTCTATTTAATCTATTGCCTCCATTTGCATCTCCTACCAAATCTCATTGTTACAGCAACTGCACCACCTATGAATCCCTGTCAGGCCAGCTACCAAGCACCAGATTATCGACCTCTCTTCTCCACCCTTGCACAGGAAGGCTGCCATGATCTTGCCAGGGCTCAGCACAGCCCTCCAGCCTCAGCACTTCCGCATCCCTTTGGAGCAGTGCTAACACAGCCTTGTTGTTTTTTCCAGAAACAACTACCTTCTACTTGTGGGGCCACCTGACAGCTGGAGGAATCAGAATGGGCTTTTTCATCTGTGTCTAGCTCTCATTCATTACTTGGTTTTATTAAACATTTTAGGAGGTAAGGGCTGGGTCTGCTCAGAGAACCACTGGTTTCAGAATCCCTCTAGAAATCAGCCGAGATCTGATGGGACATTTGTCCCTTCTGCCCTCAGCAATCCCAGTTCTTCATGTGGAGTCACAAACTAGCATATATAACTGCATGACTACCTATAGGTTTCATAAAAATATCCATCAGCTACTTCCATTTGGGAGTTTACTTTTCTTCCCCTGCCCTGTCCACTCTCCACTCCCTCTAGCCACCCTCCAAGTAAGCTGGCAACTCCTTTGGAGAGAAAGGGTTAGCTCTGGCAATCATGTCTCTAACAACACTGCATAAATGCTTGGAAAAATATGGAAGAAGTGTTTACAGTAGCTGCATATCATAAGAGAGATTTATAGGCCTATTAAAAATTATTAGGCTTTACTTCTTCTTCAGTGACAAAGCTGCTTTCATAAACTGCTCTCGACAACTTCATATCCAGAGTCTGCAGGATGTTTATTTCCACATTTTCAAAGTGCCATATTTCCTTCACCATTAAATTTTTTGTTTTGTTGTTTAAAACAGCAATTCCCTCACTCTTCTGACCTAGCAATTCAGTTTAAAAATGTATGTTACCCTGGAAACAGTTTCAAATGGTCAGCATGACTGCAGGGACTGTTGTAAGCATACACTGTAAAATGTTCCCAAGTGCCCAAATAACCAAAATGTATATGTCACAGATCCACGTATGCAATTGGGCATTGATCATTGATTCCCGTTTCAATTGCCAATACATTTTGATTGGACTCAGAAACCTTATTCACAATGGGAAAGTCTTTACCCCTGAATGTGGCAAGCAGGGAGGCAGGACAATGAAAACACTGGCTATAATACCATCTCTCACCCTTCCACCCCCTGACCCACCAAGAAATAGAAGGGTTAGTAGTGTCCTTTCATACTCGTGATGGCCATGATTCCTTCCTTTAGCATCCACATATCAATACCCAATGGCTATAAGGAGAAGTCTGAGGTCTCTCCACTTACTACAGGATCATAATCTTAGATTTTGTTTCAGTTGATTAAACTGATAATACCATTTGCAAAGATACTTTGTATTAGAATTCAAAAACAGGGAATCATGGCTGCTCTAATACATGAGCCATAGATGATACAGGTGGACAAAGAGAGTTCAATTCAGGAGCAGTTTCATAATTTTGTTTTAATCTGCGCAAGTTAAAAAGAGGAAAAAGATCGAGATTTTCAGAAATTTGAGCTGAAGTGATAGACTGAAATCACCCTACCTCCCAAGTTTCATTTGGGTTTGCACAGGAAAAAAATCACATCAAAACTTGCTCAGCATAGAAAGGCCTTTGGAATGGGCCTTTTTCTACTAACAAAGGCAGTCCTTTGTGCGATACAGACATTTTGAACAACAAGCAAAATGACATTAAAAAAATAATCTAGCTGGAATCTATCACTTGTTTCCATAAATGATAACAAATCACAATACCGTTGCCAAAAGTAAGATTGTTTCTATTTCTAAGGAGGATACCAAAGCTCTGTATTTGCTGTCAAGGCATTTGCAAAGATTTCTGTCCATCACATCCCTTGAGTCTTCAGCACTGGACAGGTACTCTACGTTATAGACAGCAGTTACAGTCAAACCGTGTTAATGAATTAAACACAAGGCTGTACAGAAGCAGTCATCTAATTTACAGGATAAAATGGTCAGGTGAAATCTCAGTGGTAAGTCATGAGAAAAAATGGTTTATTCAGGCTAGTCCTCGTTAAACCATATAAATTTTTCAATATATCCCAGTGGTCTTTTTTACAGAAAAGATGAATGTGACCTGAATAGAAGACTGATTTCAAACCTAGCTGAACCCATTCACAAAAAGAGGTAACATAATTCCAAGCCAGCAGGCAAGAGACAAAACGATTTGAAGTTTTTCTTCAGAATTTCATTTTTATGATAGATGGCCCCCACTGTGCAATCTAACCTGCTAAGACTATTTGGCAATACCAGCAAATCATCACTGACCAAGAAAGTAATTAAAATTCAGCACTATCCCTAGTATTATCTGCTGTTTGCTATTGGCTAAAACAGGAAAGATGCTGAAAAAAGAAATGCTACAATACTCCAAAGCAGTGGAGTTTGTAAGCAGAATGGCAATGACTTTCAAGATACTTTGCTATTAAACAACTGGGTGGGACCAATTCCTTTGTTTTTACAGAGCTGAATACCACCTAAAACTGAATGAAGTGGGGCATCATGCTTTACTGGAGCATCTATTGTTTCCAGTGCTAATCCACTGGAAGAGAACTATCAGCCTGAGATGATCTAATGTGCACCCAGCTTCATGAGAAGTTCTATTTTTCCTTTAAATGCAAAGGAAAATTAACATCTCTAGAAAGGTTCTCCTGTGTGCAGGGAATATGAGAACAAACTCTTTTTTCCCTTAACTAGCTACCTCGGAATGGTTTAGTATCAATGAAGAAAGTGAGGGGACTCATAGGAATAATGATTTTTATGGGTATAAACACTATGCAATCAGGACTAGAGCCCACAGGCTGCATATAATTAATCCCAGTAAGTACATTGAGGAGTTTCTAACATGCATGTTTGGAATATATAAACCCACACTTGTATTCCTTTTTTTTGTTTTTTAAGTTATTTTAAGCACTGTAGCCATAAAAGTATGAAAGCTATTCTGTGCTGTGTCCTAGGAAGTACGCTGCATACAATGAGATCACAGTTGTGAAACAGAGAGGGCTATGCTTACTGAACGCTGTTAGGGCCAAAATACATACAAAGTAAGGTTAACAAAAGAAAGTAATACCCAAATCAGAAACATTTGCAAAGGGATTGAGACTTGCAAAAACTCCTCCCAGAATATTGTCTGGAATATTATAGAACGTGGAAAATCTTGTAGGGAGAACAAACTACCTTAATGTCAGGAATCAATCACTAAGTTCTAAAGTAAGAGCTTGGATTAGATAAATACAAAGCAAAGTGACACCCTATGCTAATTTTGTCCATATGTATGGATATTAAGAATGTACACCATAAAAAACATTAGCAACTAATGCTTCATAGCAGCTTCAGATAGGTTCAGTTTTATTTTTCTCCCTGCCTGGAACGCATGCTCAGTTATACCTACTTTTCTACACATGTGCAGCAAGTTTTTTGACTGCACATATGGACCTTTCAATACAAACTTTAAATTATAGTTAGTGGCACAATTGCTGTTTCTCTCAGCCATCTAACAGTAAAAGAAAGAGAAGCAACAACTTTTGAGATTTCAGTATTTTTCACAAGCACAAATAGTGTCCTCACAGCATTTGATACCAGCAGTAGTGACCAAATGATCTTGAACAATAATTATCTGCGGTCAAAGCTGAAGCAGATAATAGAATTAAATGTTCCATTTCACTGAAGAAGGTAGGTAGCTAACAAAATCCCTCTGTAGGTGTAAATGATGAACTGTCCAGGAAAAAGAAAATAAGGGAAAAACAACCACAACAGCCATACAAGCAGTAATATTATCTGCAGACAAAGATAGTACGGAAGTGTGGAACGCAAGACCAGAAAGTACTTACTATTTCTTCCCCTCACGTCATGGTCAATGTGTAGTACACCAGCTACATATTTCAGATGGGTCCACAAAAAAAGTTCATGCTTACACAGCTTTAGGGTACTATTAAATAAGTTAAGTAACAGAAGTTAATTTAAAAAATCCAATAATCTAAGCCAAGACAAATATGATGAGAGCTTGCAGATGGCACACAACAGCCCTGACTGCCCAGCACCTGGATAACATCACTGCAAATATGCAAGTCTGAGCAGAATCCATGTGAGTATTGAGAAGAATCTGTGCAAGCCTACAAGGAAGGGACGAGAGTGCCACAAGAAGACACAGCCTTTTCTTTCTTTAAGCACTGTGTGGGTTTTTTTCCACCTCATTTTTACCGCAAACAATCTTTTTTCACCTATTCCTATCTGAGGGAAGTGTTCATAATCTAATACAGGACTTTGTGGCTAGCTTTTTTTCCCCCCTTTATTTGCCATGATTTCTCCCACATTAATTACAACAGCAACTAAAGACATAAAGGGGAAATTTGTCAAACATATTATAGAGCTTCCTTTTTCTTTCTGAAAAAATATTATTCGCACACTATAGTATCAGATTAATATAGATATGATATCCCCAATAAATTACAACAGGTAATTAGATCATGGACACCTTCAACAGCAGCACAATTTTACATTGTCTGCAACTAGTAGTTAAGAATAGCAGATAAGCTATTTCTAGACAACTCTAATAAGATTGTGGCTTTATCTGGGCCCAGAGATATCCTCTTTCCTTGCAAGTTGCATACAACTCAAGACCTGACAGATACATGCGTTAGAACATTTTCATAATTCCAGTAATGAAAAATAAAGTAATTATAAAGGCAGCCAAGTGAGATTTGTAATGCCAGCATTTTAAAGTAACTTCTGAAAACACTAAAAGCTTTGTCACTTATCCATACCCTGAGTCTCTGAAGAATTAGCAAATAGATAAATTTTCTTAATTACTCTACCTTCCAACCAAATGCTATCAGTGCACTGGAAGATTACTAGATGCTGTTTCAGTTTTCATAACCAAAACCTTTGCACTCTAAGATGGCTTCCTAATTCCATACTTCAGTAACTGGACATGGTGCTGAGCCATGAGGGATACTCTCCAGGGTTGTATCCCATGGGATTCTTCCAAGCAGATCCCCGAGCAGGCCAAAGTCTGCTCTCCTGAAGTCCAAGGTTGGAATCCTGCTGTTTGCCTTTGTCCACTGTGTCTGGATGCTAAACTGGACCAACTCACAGTCACTACAGCCAAGGCTGCCCCCAACCTTCATACCCCCAACCAGTTCTTCCCTGTCTGTAGATACCAGGTCCAGCAGAACATCTCCTTTCATAGGTGCTTCAATCACCTGTGTTAGGAAGTTATCACTGATGCACTCCAAAGACCTCCTAGCTCACCGGTGTCCTGCTGTGTTGCCCTTCCAGCAGATATTTGGGTGGTGAAAGTATACCACAAGGACCAGGGCCTGCAAACATGAGGCTTTTCCACATGTCTGAAGAAGGCTTTGTCTATTACTTCTTCCTGACAAGGTGGTGTGTAGCAGACAACCACCACAATGTCACCCTGTATTGGTCTGCCCCCTAAACCCTGAGCCATAAGCACTCAGACAGCTCATCACTTTGCCCATGCAGAGCTTCACGTTCTCCAGCTGCTCTGCCATATATAGGGCAACTCCTCCCCTTCCTAGCCTGTCCTCCCTCCCCTAAATCCTGTATCCATTCTTCGCAGCAAAAATTATGCAAATAAGTAATTTTGTTTAATTTTGTTTGTATTATTATTAATACCACCACAGTAACTGCCTAAACTGAAATGGAAAACTAAAATTATAGGATTTTGCAAATTATAATCCAGACAAACTGTTTGAAGCATTAAAAAAATTTATTTGAAACTTCAGCTGTCTAATGACTGATACAGCCTCACACTAACCTTGAGAGGTAGCTATGGGAATACAATGGAAGTTACAGCTGCTAAACCAGTTATTGGATCACTTTGTAAATAAAGTCAGCTGAGTAGTATGTCAAAGAAAAAGTAAACTTCACGCTTCGAATATCTGAGTAAGGCCTTATTATCAATATTGCCACAAAAGCAAACAAGTGTTAAGCATGGCATCACACAGCAGGAATGCTGAGCGTGTAGTCCAAGCAGACTCATGAATATTCATAATTTGCAAATGAAAAAAGGGGAAAAAGGGGCTCCAGCAAAGGGACTACCATTATTACTTACCAGTCACTCATTCCACTTCTTTTCTTCTGCAGTACACAAGCAATTACAGCAGTTTGGTCATGCCTCCCTGAGCTCCTGAGTACTTGAGTGCACCACACTCATCAGCTCACTTTAAGGAAAACTCCTCCTTACCACATGTATTCAGGTGACCCCATGCTCTCTCCTAATGAGCTGTGTAGAAAAACACATTTATCCTAATTAAAGGACAAGGAAAAGAACATAAGCATTTCCTATGCCTTAATTACAGATCTGACTTTTTGCAGCTATCACTCGATTTCTAATTGTGTGAATACTCATACAGCAAATTCACAAGTTCTGTAAATGTTTTTTTAATCTGATCTTCTAAGCAGGGTCAAACTCAGAAAGACAGAGATCAACACAAAAGCTGTCTTGCTTTTCTTAGCAAGTGACTTGTAATCAAGGCAGTAAAAAGAAGTAACAAGAAGAAACGTTGCATCTGAGAACAGCTTTTGCCAGTTTACAGTCCACTGGAAGCACTGAAGATTAAACGCCAGTTCCCATAATCACGGAAAGTCAGAGAAGCAAAGCAGCAAATACTGCCAACCACTGCCCGTCCAGGGAGCGGCCTCAAAAGCAGCTTACATTAGTAGGTGAAGGGAGCTGAAACCACACCTTCTGATGCAGAAGTGAACACAAAACAAGGTGCAGAGTCACTCTGTGGCAGCTCCAGTTAGGGACTGCACATTATACTTCTTGCTGAAAATTTAAGAATCAAATCCAAATATTTTACAGTGTGAAAATCCTTTAGTGAAAATCAATTCATTAAGACTAATGCTCCCCATATAGTGATAATGCATGGGTTGCACTTCCCTCTGTGAATCCCAGATTGTTTAATGAAGGCTCAAGGAACTGAGCATTCCAGCTAGAGCTGGTCAAAGTCTGCAATTCCCGGTGCACAGCAGATTCTGAAATGAACCAGCTTGGGTATATACCCTACAAAATTAAAATCTTAAAATTCCTGTCTTAATAAAATAAAAACTCCCTAAATACTTCATTCTGATGTTGCTTCCTTCTCCCTTGATATTGTAAATTATGTCACAGCATATACAGTAATATTTTAAAATTACACCTCAAGCATACAGCTTGTCAAAATTCCTTAAAGTTATTTAAAAAAAAAAAAAATCAGTCACCACTTTTTTAGACCATTTTGGTATCAGAGAAATGGTCTTTTCTAAAGAAAAAAAACCCACTTTATCAGAAATTTTTTTAACAAGTTCTTTCTCCAGCATTGAAGGAAAGAATAATCCCAGGCTATAAAAGCAGGCCCAGAGAAAAAAAAATCTCCCAGAGCAGGTTCCTATGCACAAACCAGCAGTCACAACGTAGACCTTTCATGCAACCAGCTGCATTGCCTACTGGTATTTCTTTCAGAATAGATAATTATTCATGCCCTAACTAGACCAAGAAGCACCCCTCTGAAAATGAGAAATTATTTTTCATCAAGTTTTATTTCATGTACTAGGAAAGAGAACAGCAGTAAGTATCTCACACACAGAGATCAAGTGTGGAATAGTGATGCTGTGTTTTGTTTACATGGAGCTCATCTGCTATGCCTTGCTGAGAAACAGCTTTAAACAATTATTTCAAAATTGAATTTAAAATTATCAAATTACCGTCAAAGTCTGTTTTCATGGGTACACATGAACCATAGATACATACTAGGAACACATCACATAGGGAGAAGTCAGATCACGCACTATTAATTTTTTTTTTTGCCTGCTTAATACAAACCTGGTTCAGCCCAACAGGCCAGGTCACCATGTAGCTGCTCAAACCCCCACTGCTCAAAGAAAGGGGACAGTGGATCGCTCTGCCTCTTTGGGCAACTTAAAGCCTTCATAAAACTATGGCTATAAGTTATAATAAAAGAGGGGATGAGGTTGAGGTAGGGGGAAAATGGGGAAGTGACACGGGCCACAGGCTCCAGTGGCTGCTCTGTGCGCAGACCAGGATTAGAGACTGCTGGAAGTGCCAGCAGCGCCCATAGTGCTCCAGTGTCTGCCCCCCCACCCAGTGGCTCAGATATGCTCATGCCACCGTCCCTCTTTTTGCTAGCAGGCTCATGTCTGGCATCACTCACGCATAATCGTTCACAGGAAAAAGAAAATCACACTCCTGCTGAACTGAAACCTTTCCAGAGCACTGTAACATTACTCTTATTGATTTATCTATTTAAAGTAATGACAGGATTTTGTCATTAATATTTGATTGGTATTTTTAAACCCTTACAAGAATTGCACAGACCATAAAAAGGTGTTACAGTAAAGCACCATAGGCAGAACAGCATTATCCTAAACCACAGGGGACATTGGCTGGCACTATCTTCAACATCTTAAAGCTCTCGCAAGGTGTCAAGACACCATTACGTCATTGCCAGGACCTGAATTCTCAGCACACATAGATTTAAAAATGAGATTAAATAAAAAGACTAAAAGTGGCAGAACAAAACAAAGATCTAAAGTTACAGACTTTCATAGAATAAAAAGTAGTATGATGTGTATTCATTAGTCAAAGTAAATTCAACATAGTATGCACCAAGGATTTACACATTTTAGCAGGACTTACTACAGTGAAAGGCTTGCACATAAGAATGTACCATTATAAATGAAAAGCTCCATCTTGTTTCTTCAAATTCAAAGAAAAATAGATCTTGGGGTACTTTAAAAGGTGTACATTACCCCAAACATATTTAGTATTCTGAAATCGTAACTCACAACAAAAACAATCATGCTTCTAAAATCAAGGAGAAGATCTATGAAGAAATCTCATCAATGAATTTATGCAAGGCCTTATACACAAACAGAATTAAAATGCATTGGTTCTTCAGAGTACAAAAACAAATTAAAAATGGTGTCAGGAGAATAACACAGCCCTGAAAGCTTATTAGCAACCTATCCACACTAATGACCTAAAGGCAAATTCAAGCTGCCAGCATTAACTGCCCAAAGAGTTGGCAAATGAGCCCAGATGCCTTTGATGGGGAAGCATCTCCCATAGCTTGACATCTGACACCTTGGACCATCATGCCAGAGTTACATGTTTGATAGAGTAGAAGGTGTTCAAACTTTTAGCTATGTTATTAAAAGCATATGGGTAAATACACCAGGTTTTACTTATAGAATAGGAGTAATTTTTATATCAACTCTAGACAGAGGTGGTAGTGCTACCTAGACTTTAAGTAGCCTGAGTCATCCCAATGTGTGACCCAACATTACATAGTTTGTAACTTTGGTAGGCTGAAGTTTTCCACCCTGGGTATCTGCTGCAGTCTTTGCTTTCTAATAAGTTTCAGGTATGAATTTTGGAAAAGTTCTGAAGTGAATTTAGGAAAGAACTATGTTCTTTATCTATGGTAAAAATGCTCATAGCTTTTCTGTTGAGATGTTCTAGTCCAGTATACCTGTGACCGTTAGCAGGGACTTGAATTTTGGCCAGAAGTGATATCCTGGTTTCTAGGCAGTTGCTCTATCACTCAGAAATTCTCCCAAATGTGATCAAATTATAAGCCTCTATGATTCCTCATTTTTTACCTTCACAGCATTCAAAATACATGAGAATCTGGAAGATCCACACATACTGCATTTTCTAAATCAATACTACAACTTGAGCACTAATTTATGAAAATCTAATATAGAAACAAAACACTATATTAAAAATTTAGTTATCACCAGGGATTAGAGCAGGACTACAGGAAATCAAGACCAACTAATTGAGCCCTAAGTAGATCACTCTGCAAGTATTCCTGAAATATGTAACAGATCCTGTCCTCTGAATAACAAACAAGGGTTGGCAGAAATACTGGAAACTCTTGCCAAGTTCATAAACTCTTGTGTCTCACTGAGGTTACAAAGCACACAGCTCCCAAATGACAAACTACATACCCTTGGGTGTGATAAAATTTCCCACAAAAGAGAAAAGTAGCTGTGGTAGTTTGAATCATTTCTGCAGTTCAGGGTCAAACCCGCTCTCCTCCCAGATGTTCACGGTGTGTGCAATGTCAATGGGAACTTACCCACGCATCCTAGAGTGGAACTGAGTTTTAAACTATATAAAACCACCACATTATTGTCTATTATCATAAAGCCTGAGACTGCTATTAAATCTACAGTATAAATAAGAATAAACTCCTCTGAAGTCAGTGGAATCAAAACTCTAAATGCCAAGAACAGAATTAGGTCCTCCGCTCTAGGCTCTCTACCACATGGGCAGAAGTGAAGGACTGATAGAATTGCATGTGTTTCAGAAAAAAGTCAGCTTTAAGAATTATACTGCCAAGAAAAGCATGTTAACAAAGTCATTAAAGACTTTTCTATAAAAATCTATTCAGCAGAGAAAGGCAGGAAGAAAAGACAGACACATTTATAGTGGTATGTTTCTTCGTGGCCAGTAAAATGCAAAATGAAGCAGGAGAGATTCTTTGTAGTTCATATGAAAGAGCATCTGCCGGAAAAGATGTTCCCTGATAGGAAAGCAGTGGAAGTGGCTTTTGAGAATTCTGATCAAGAAGTGCTCTAGTTAGTATTCAAGATGGCCATGATGATAGATTAGATGAATAATTTTGGTTCTTTGTCAGGATTTGGATAATATCTGCCTACAATAATATATCTGTATCAGTGCACCCTTAATTACTGAGTAAAGGACAGACAGAACAGCACAAAACTTTTCTACACATCCTTTATGCTCAGGTAACGACAAGGTGATGTAAATTATGGCATATATTACAAAAGCAAACACTATGCTTCTTTTCATTATCACTCGCTATACACGTGTAGTATTCTGAAGAGCTATAGGTAGAGGGTTGTTAAACAAGACTCATCAAGTTAAAGAGCAAGCTACAGGATCTGAGATGATAAAGGTCTGAGGACTGAACTTTCCATTGTGCATCTTATGGTAGTTACGTAGAACAAGCAGCAAAATTTAGATTCAATCTGCTTGTAGATAATTGATGGAGAAAGAGGTTGAGGGAGTAATAGGGTGACACAAAGACATCAAATTGTTCTGCAAGTTCTTTCCCTGCGTTCTTTAGGCTTAAGGCTTCCTGTCTGTCCAGGCTGACGAACAGCAAAGTGCAGAGCGTCCTCTGTATAAAAAACCCTGCCTTCCATTGTTTCACATCTGCTCTGTATTTACATATCCATTTAGTCACTTCATGCTCCAGAAAAGTGCTTTTGCTTTGGTGGACAGTCATCATCTTAAGAACATCTGTGTTTTTATTTGGCATTTTCCCAACCATTTCAGGAGAACATAGGCTTTTAAGCTGTTCTCCTCCTGTGACACACAGTTTGGCTTTTGGTCTTTTCCCCAAAATTTTAGGTTTGTTCTAGTCTTGGAAGGTGGCTTTGTGGGCTGCAGTGCATGGTGAGAGCTAGAGTAAGTGTTATGTGCACTCTTTAGAGCTAAGGCTTTTTTGTGCAGTTCCTGTGGAGAATTTAATCAGATGATTTAAATCCTATGCTCCTATATTCTAGGTTTCTACCATTTTAGATCTCAGCATCTTGACTTGTTGCTTTCCCTACAGCCTTATTAGGTTTGCCTCAGAGAAAGACTATTTCCAAAGAATTCTAGATTCTCTGTTTTAAATCATTTACCAGATTTGCTGCCACTGAGTATCATTTCACTTTAATGTATGCTTCTTAAGTACCCTAATATTGTGTATGCTCATTGCTTTATTGTTTATACGGGAAAACCCAAATTAATGATCAACATATCTGATGTAACAGCCCAGATGCTTGGTACAGAAGTCTGAAAAATAGAAGATGAAGCAAGAAAAAAACCCAAGGTAGTTCTAAAACACCTGTATTATGATATTATATCTGCTGTGCATTTGTGCAATAGAAATTGTTGCACATCTCCCAGTGTACAGTAATTGATACAGTGAACTATGGGACTGGAAAACTGCTATTGAAAACATATAATCAACCTTTTGAACTCTATAAACCCAGAGAGATGCGAGATGCAATTCTACTTCCTCAGGTCACGTATGACTAGTCAGTTTAGACTTCAACCTCAGAAAATGGAGGTGAACAAATTGCAGACAACCGCTCTTAGAGATAAGTTTGTTTAGAATTTCATCATCCCATACATTTAACATAAACTCTTTCTGGACTCTAAGTCTTTTGAAAGTATATAGACCATGTAATGACATGGGAACTGCAGATGCTGATAATTTTCCACCACCCCAGAAGTACTAAACATTTATAGAGAGATTTAACATATATTCATATATAAAAAAAAATGTAGAGTTTTGGCTTTTGATTCATCTGCCTTGATACAACTCAATCTGCATTGCTTCTGTTTACTGATAGGTTGTGATGCTGTATTGCATTAAGAACTATCCAAGCACCTATTGGGTTGAGTTGCTGCTTTGTTTTCCCCTTTGTACACACACTCTGCCAGGGAATTCTTTTGCATCCAAGGTTAAATCATAAAAAGCAATTCATTATTTACCACAGATAGGAAAAAGAACTAATAACATACATAATTTACCAATCTGTATTGTCCCATAGTAACGGATCTAAACACTTGCCATTGAAAGGCATTCATCTTCAATATACTTCCATTGGCAAAATCCATGAACTAATGATTGATTGTAATTTGATGTTTGAATATATTTGTGCAATGATTAAATCTACCTATATCATTTTTAGAAAAGCATCAGGTTAAAATTCCTCTTTTCGTGCCAAAGTTCTAAACTTGACCTGAGATATGGTTCCTAGTTGGGCTTCCAAACTGCCTTCTTCAGCAATTAAAATTGATTGAAAATATTGATCAAAAGGTATAGTGGTTTGGGTTTTACTTTTTATTGGAGTCTCCCAATGTCATCAGTAGCTACTGAATCTGACCCTAGCAGAGGAACTGGGTTACTGAGGTGAGCACGCTTACCCACTCTAACACCTTTGCCCTTTTCAAGTGCTAATTGCTTCAGAAGGCAATGACTGAGATAGCATTTTCAGAATTATCTTCTTGAAATGTCTTAAAGTTTTTGGAAAAATGCTATGCACCCACAGGCAAAGAAAAAAAGAACGACGAGACTGTATCACAGAGTTTCATCTGACACTCAAATGTGTAATAAACTATATTGTGCTTCAGATCCTTATAGCTCTTGCTGTTAACTTAGGAATACTCAGATCACCAGATCAATAGTTCTTGGGAGCATTTTACTACCATCTTAAAGAGAAGCTGCTTTAAGATATCTGTTCAAAGAGTATGGATTTCTGGTTCCAATCTTTATCTCTAGGCAGACTCACACTGAGAAGAGACAATCCTGTTTTAACCTACATCCAACTCCTCTTAAGTGGTCTTGAAAGTATTGCACTTGGTGGCAAATTTGAGATGGGAACTAACTTTTGATGAAGATTCTTGGCAAAAGTCTCTTTCTTTTGTGCTAAGGCTATTTTACTGCTATCAAAACCTTGCATTATCTCAACCAACCACAACTTGCTGAGTTGAAAAAGCCTTTTTATCTAAAGATAGAGGTATGCTCAGTGTGACAGGTTTCTGGGGCAGTGGAGGTGGAATGAAAAGATCCTATAAAGGTAAGTACTTTAAGATAGAGTTCATTCAGTAACTCAGCATTAAAGGGTGTTCCCAACTTAGTGCATGGGTTAAAAAACTTATTCACTGCCTTCTGATCCAAACTCCCCACCAAGTATTTAACATCCTTTTTTTTTTTTTTTTTTTTAATACCATAACTTTCTCCCCAGATGTCTGCTGCTTGTTAAGCTCATCAACATCTCTGATAAACAGTTAGGAAATTATTGCCTAGTGACAGTGCTGGACAATTGTAACAATTGTGAAGCTTGTAGGTGTGCATTTGCAGATTTTCACCTTCCTTTCAGGCACATATTGTAACATCTCTCCATGTTTGCTTAATCTATAGGAAAAATGGCTCTTCAGACCATGCCACATACTGATATGACTGGATCAGACAGGATTTGTTCAGATTCTGCTCACATTTTCTTCCAAACTCTACAGATCATAACTTCAAAATGCATCATGCATATAAAAAATTTATGCCCATGTATGAAGTTATCAGAACTTACTTATGAATAGTTGCATAATAAAATAAAAATGTTCTGGGCTCTTGTTAATTTATTTAAGGGAAAGCTGTGAATTAAAACTATGAATTTTAATTGCTTTTGAGAAAGTGAGATGCATGTAAAAATGAAGATGAAAAGAATGCCACCAACTCCATTAAGTTTTGGATGAGGACATCAGAGCTAGGAAACTTCCAAAAAGTCAGTTTACTCCTCTAATAGGGTTTATACAACTTTATCCTTATATTAACGCTACCTCTTAATGGGTGAATATAGCAGATGGTAAAACAAAATTCAGTCCTTTTGTACTGCCAAGGTCATTACAGGGGCTAATATATTCTCCATCTCTCAAATGGTCCACAAGTAGGGTGAAAATGTAAATGTGATATTGCTACATCACCCCATGGTTGTCAGAGGTGCACCCTAAAAGCGGGTCCATGAGCTCCCACCAATATATAAGGGCTGTAAATCTGACAGCCTATGCCTACGTCCATAAAAGTATCTCTGTGCATTTACTGTTTCTCTGACAGGAGTCCCACTACAGGCTAGTAACTGGCCAGCGTGCTCTCAAACTGCAAGGAAACATCAATGAGTCAGTTTACAGATAGTAGAGCTTTACAGTAAATTTAGATCATGTTATCTGTTAAAAAAAGTAAAATCTGTATTTGCTATTATGCATGAGCAACATACTAAAACCAGAAAAGTTCCCTCCACTGAATTAAGTTGATATAGAGGTAAATGGACAAATGAGACTAGGTAATAAAATATATCATCCTCTCAGGTTATCAGCTGAACTTCATAATACTATTGCATCATGGGTCATGATTACCTTTTTTTATTCCTAGGATGTAACTAGTTCTTTCAGCAGCAATTCATCTTGCAAGTTTGGCCATAAAGCTAGGTTTAAGTATACCTTTTCTAGATGAATGGTTACCTGAATTTATTTTCCTTAAAGCAGACAGCAATACTTCATATCCTATCTCCTCTGCCATGGATTGTGTTAGCGGCTATACTGACTAGTAAGGTAGGACACTAAGTCTATATTTAGCTCATAATGACTGCAGATTGCTGTGAGTGATTTGTAGAATGATACATGAATGAAGTATGCTGTGTTTCACCAGTAATCAGCTTCTAGTATACATACATAAACTCAAGTGAAGCATATATTTTATTAGTTAGAAATGGTTAGGAAGGACTAATAGGAATTAAAAGTCAGCACGCATAAGACCACCTATATAATCCTAAATTAAGTGTTCTATTTAGTGCATGTATAACATCAAGCAATTTTTAAATACTTATTTTAAAGGGAACCAGTTTTTAAGTGTTCTAGTCCAACTTTCATTAAAGATAACATTCCAACTGTGTTCAAAGGCTGCTTGATTTGGATCATAAGTGTTTTCCAACAATATCCAGGCCATAACATCATTAGCCACTAAGGTGCTGATGTCCTTGGGCTCACATAAGAAAAAAGGAGGGTACCCCAGAGAGGCCTATATTATAGAATCATAGAATCGTTTAGGTTGGAAAAGACCTTTAAGATCATC
>NW_010972528.1:9433798-9434278 GCF_000737465.1 Haliaeetus leucocephalus | reverse complement strand
CTTTGTTGCCCTTCTCCGGACACGTGCCAGCACCTCAATGTCTATTCTGTAGTGAGGGGCCCAAAACTGAACACAGTACTCGAGGTGCAGCCTCACCAGTGCCGAGTACAGGGGAACAATCACCTCCCTGCTCCTGCTGGCCACACTATTTCTGATACAAGCCAGGATGCCGTTGGCCTTCTTGGCCACCTGGGGACACTGCTGGCTCATATTCAGCCGGCTGTCAACCAGCACCCCCAGGTCTTTTTCTGCCGGGCAGCTTTCCAGCCACTCTTCCCCAAGCCTGTAGCGTTGCATGGGGTTGTTGTGACCAAAGTGCAGGACCCGGCACTCGGCCTTGTTGAACCTCATACAGTTGGCCTCGGCCCATTGCCTGTCCAGATCCCTCTGTAGAGCCTTCCTACCCTTGAGCAGATCAACACTCCCTCCCAACTTGGTGTCATCCATAAAAACCACCTGTCATGGTTTCAGCCCAGCCGG
>NW_010972528.1:9431819-9433022 GCF_000737465.1 Haliaeetus leucocephalus | reverse complement strand
GCCTGTTGTCAGGGTTGGGGTAGCCACGGCGCCTGTTGCCCGGTTTTCCATCTTTTCCCCCTTTTCCCCCTGAGCGTGCTGCCTAATATCAAGCAGTGTTTGGTAGATACTGGCCAGGGCCCACCACAGTGCAGCAAGTTGTATGTCTTTGGAATAGCCACAGCATTTTTCTTTCAAATATTCTACCACTTCATGAGGGTTCTGTAGTTGTTTGGGAGCAAACTTCCAAGCCACTGGAGGTGAGAAGTTCTCTAGATACCTGCCCATATTCTCCCACATGCCATGCCACCCATGAATATCCAGCTTTGGGGTAGATGTCTCTTAAAGAGCCTTTCTGTAGCCCTAAACAAGACCTGAAACATATTCAGGAGGCATAGCACTAACAGCACACTGGCTTGCGCATCCCAAGGACATTCAAAATTCTCAAAAGCTGTTGTAATTAGTCGGAAGGAGAGAAGGGAGGCGAACGGACGGGGGGAAGTATTCCCCCCTAACTTCCCCATGGATTGGGTGTAATCACCAGTAAAATCCGACAGAAGGTGCCCGAAGTATGGAAATGATACCACTGCCTCATACAGATACCAGCTTAACCTCATGACCAGTGATGTAATCATTTCACAAGTCAACATTGCCCAGTACAGCAAAATGATAATCCCAATCACTTTCCCAGAGGTGAGAAACGTTTAACTACAGGCAATATATAGAGCATATAAGAACTTACAAAATGCCACCATGTAAACAAATGAACCAACATTGTGACTAACATCTATTTATCTAGTATAAGAAATGCGTATGACAAATTTGTTTCAACACGCTCTGGCCAGATCTGTCGTTATCTCAACCGTTCGTGCCCCACGTTGGGCGCCAAAAACGACTGTCGTGGTTTCAGCCCAGCCGGTAACAAAGGACCACGCGGCCGCTCGCTCACTCCTCCCGCCCCCCTCCGGTGGGATAGGGGGGAGAATCGGAGGAGAGAAAAAGAAAAAAACCCGGAACCTCGAGGGCTGAGATAAGGGCAGTTTACTGGGACGACACAAAAAAAAAAAGAGAAAAAAGACAAGTTACAACAACAACACTAATGAAAGAGTATACAAAAAGAGTGATGCACAGCGCAACTGCTCACCACCCGGAATCCGACGCTCCGCCACTTCCCCCACCGAAAGTCCAGAGACACCCCCCCCCCCCCCCCCCCCGCCCCCCTCC
>NW_010972528.1:9257791-9431809 GCF_000737465.1 Haliaeetus leucocephalus | reverse complement strand
CCCCCCCGGCCTGCTCCCCATTTATGTACTGAGCATGATGTCACATGGTATGGAATAGATACTTGGCTAGTTCAGGTCAGCTGCCCCGGCTATGCCCCCTACCTCCCAGGTTCCTGTAAAAATTAACTCTATCCCAGCTGAACCCAGGACACCACCCCGCAAAACAAACAAACAAACAAACAAACAAACAAACCGGTAAAACCACGCCACAAAACAAATAACCAATTTGCTGGTCATTGCCTCAGAATAGTAGAACCCACAAAACAGTAGATGGTGAAACCAGTATGCTTCCTAAAATCTAAAGGACACTGGCAAAGAATATTTGAAGTAGCATAAAATTGTGCTTAAAGTAGCAAGAAAAAAAAAGGGTTGTAAACCCCAAATCTACTACAGATAGATAAATGTGCTACATGTTGATAAGCAAGACTAATAGTTGAAGCTAGTTTCTCCATAAAAGAGCTTATAAGATACGTGCTAAGAACAAACTGCTGCTTCTCTAGAAGACAAACCTAGTTTTGCTTAGAAAATATCTTTTTCCTATCTTGAGGTTTAGTTATAGTTCTGCTTCTCAATAGTTAGAATTCATTTTTAGAAGATACCTATATTAAAGTTGTATAGAGCAGGAACACTGCTTTTTGTGAATGCTGCAATTTAGCGGACCCTGTTGGACAGAATGCCCATGAAGCAAGTGCAAACTCAGTGACTTGACACATCATAACTGGCACAGGAGAAAGGCAGGTGGGGTGCAGGAGCATGCTGCAGGGCAGCCACCCCTAAGGCCAGGAAGCCCTCCCGACATGCAGTCGCAGCACTGGCAGAGCCCCTTTCCCCCCACCGGGAGCCTGCTCCTAGCAGTGACACAGAGCCAGCCCAGCCCCACTCCACTGCTGGCATGCCTATCACCATGTGGCTGCTGTGGAAGAGAATGCTCAAACTTTTTAAAATTGCTTCTGATTTTTAGCTATGACAAACGATCCGTGGAGTTAATAGAGCACTTCCAAAATCCATCATAGTTATTTGCTATGATATTCCTCTTCAGACTTTTCAAACAAGTAAAGCAATGGAAGCCCCACTGGAGGATGATGATAGGTGTAAATACCCATGCAGCAGCTGCACACACAGACTGGGTTTGCAAGGTGGGGTCTTTGCCAAAGAAACCCCTGCTTTGCCATGGTGGAAATTCATCGCTGCTTGGATACCAGCAAAAAACCCAATTTTGTGATTTGCAGGTTTTAAAACCAGGAATCGTTACTTGCCACAAATCCATTATAACAGGAGAAAAAACTGCTTTCTTTTCTACGTTCAACACCATCTTTTCTCTAGCATGTGGCTTACACAACAAGAAATACAAGTACGTGCCATTCACTGTGGATCTGCACTGGTAAAAGTAATTTCAATATTGTAAGAGTTGTTTTAATATAGCATTGAATTGATGTAATATGTGGTTTAGAAGGAAATTATTTTAAATTGAGGCCAAGAAGCCAACTGAAATCATAGCTACACTTAATGCACATGCTGTAAACACTTTTGTTCTCATAAACATGCAGCAATTTGGTTTAAAACAAACTTCTCAAGTAGGGTGATCTTAATCATGTTTTCCTGCAGCATAAAGATTGCTTTTTTCTGTAGTCTCTGGAAAGCAGTATGTAAGAGTGACCCAATGTGGATTTAAATTAACTGGAGCTGAATTCCACTGATGATAATCTGTGGTTTTAATTATTCTTGTCTCTTCTCAAATGAGCTCTGTAGGTTTTCCACCCTATTGTAATAATTTTCTTAAAATTATAATTTAATAAGCCTAGTGGCATAGCAGCAGTGCATAAAGCTGCCATGCAAAAAGCTGTAGTTCCAAATACACCCTTGGGTTTTCATTAATGGCATTTACAACTTGAGATTTTACATTTCGATGGAAGGTAAGAAAATATATTGTCTCCACTTTTTTTTTTTTTTAAAACAATCTTGAAGACACATTCCAGAACTCCAACTTTGCCACATATGTAGTAGATAACTGCTCCTGAAGCCTCAATATTCTGGACTGCTGGCAGGAAAATTCAGCTACTTCCCCAAATAAAGGTATAGGCAACAAGCACCCTGGCAAGACATTGTTAGAGTACATGATTTAAAGAAAAGCAGCTCAGTAGGGCACACATGTGCACCAAAACTGAAAACGTGCTTAAGGACTATGTAAGCATACCTCAGCTAAATTTAACCGACCTACATCTGCTATCAGTAGCAACAACAGCGAGGTAGGTCACTTTGCTGTGGACTTGAGCAGTATCTAGAAAGCTGCCTGCCAGCTGGTTTTCCTGGCCCATCCAAAGCAGGTGTTTACAGAGACCTGGGGAAGAGAGATGAGAAGCTAGCAAGGCTGTGCTGGACCATGCTGCAACCACAGCTCCAGCTGCTATGCAAAGATATTTCTCGGTTTGAGATAAAGTGTTTTATAAAGACCCTGAAAACACCAGACATCTAAAGGGATTGTTAAACCTAAGGAGATCTAAAGCGTTTTGGTCATTCCTGCTTTTGCCCCACATTGGCTCTGTTTGTTCCTGACTTCACTAGAAAATTGGCTCACATTGAAACACAGCTGCGAAACATCAGACCAACACCATGCTGACTACCACAGACATACAAAAGGGACAATCACATTTTAAATCCTGCCTGATGTGTGAATCCCCTCACTACAGAGGCAACGATACAATAACAACCGTGCACCAGTTACACAGAAAATAATTCACAACAAATTATTTGTAGAAAAAGCCTCTCCTAAAACTCACCATAAGACTTGCCCATCCCATAAACAAAATGAGCACTCTCAAAATCCTTAACCAGCCTGTCCTCACCCACTTTTTTTTTTCCCTCAAGTATGTTGCTGTTCCTAAGGAACTCTGTTACATATTTTGTATATATTATTAAAATTTCAAGGGCAGATTTTAGTCTCCTTTACCCTGACTTAAATCCAGTTTAACTTCACTGTGGCAATTCAAAAGGACCAAAATTAGGCTGCAGTTTTCACTCTTAAGGTTGTGGAAGAAAATGAATGCCACTTTGGCTTCTGTGAGAGTTCCCAAACTTAAGTTTTCTTTGGAAGTAAAAATGTTACTATTGTCTGCCTATTTTGCAGGCAAAACTAAGGACTAATTATGAAAAATTCACTATATTTTTTTAAAAAATGAATTATGACATTTTTGCAGATATTGCACATGTTTATATATATGCATATTATCTTTACATTTTAAACCTCATTTGCATTTAAAAAATGACACTATAATTTGCTTTTCCCAGATGTATCACTCTTAATTAATCATAACAGCTACCCAGCTTTTTTACATTTCTATTATCACTATTTAAAGTTGAGAAGACTTCTAATTGATCCAAATTACATATTCAAATTAGCCTTTTATGAGCTCAAATTCACATACCATAGACATTTTATTTAATTTGGTCCCCAAAATGTCACCAAAGTAATTTCATTTTAATATATTAATTAGTACAAATTCACAAATTATTAAACTATAATAGATTCTTCTATCTGAATATTCCTCTTCAAATAGCACCTCAAAGTAACTTATAGCCCAATACAGTGTTATGCATTCACAAGTCTTGCTTCCTCGAGTTCTTTAACATTTATTTATGCTGATGCACTTCTGTGTGTTATCTCACAGAACTAAGAAATTAGAAGAAGCCATTGGGATTCTCTGTCTAGGGGAGTTAATGCCTTAAATCCAGGTGTCGGGAGAGTGCTGGTGGTGTTGGTTTGGGGTTTTTTTTAACATTTTATTCACACTCAGAAGGTTGAAAAGATTAAAGAGCTAATTTTTTTTTTCCCCAAGATTGTCTTATTTTAATGAAAACATTTAATTTTGGAATTTTGTTTTCTTACTTTGTAAGTTTACCTACGGTAGGAAGAACCATGCATTATTCCATACCTTCTCAGAGCTCCTCTTTTACCCTAACAGAACACCTGAAAGATCTCCAGTGCAGATGGAGAACTCAAAAGGCATTCCATTGCCCCCACTGCTACCCACCCAACCTTAGTAGCATATGAAGTTAAAAAATGTTATTTGCAAGACCAGAAATATATGCCTGTTTACTTTTGAAAGTTCCTTTTTTCATTCTTTATTACTGGAAATTTGCAGTCTTTCAGAACCTGTCCAGTGATCAGGCTCTGACGTTAGTCTAACACACCGTTGCATTTTCCCAGATCTATCAAACAATTTCTCCAGTTCACTAACTCTTGGATCTAACTCTTCATAACTGGAAACAGAACTCTGGATAGCTGTTACCTAAACCTGTGGTGTGATTCACTGCAGAACAGTAGTTATTGTTGGGTACACCTGTCCAGCCACTTATGTCTTTGTTTAAATGACCAACAACAAAATCCAGTCCTGGAAAACTGGGAATCTTTAAAAAACAGATCCTGGCTACACTCTGGCTCTGTTGAGGAAATGCCATCAGTGACTGGTTTCATAAGGAATGCTTGTCATTACAGAAGTATACAACTAACTGTTAGCATCCTGCTTCTATCTGTATTAAATTTCAATTTGAACATTCGAGGCTAAGTTCAGTTTTCACACATAACACAAGTCCATTATTATTTTACCCCCCTGAAAACTGGCAGCTTTCCCAAACATTTGAATAATGTATTTTGTTTAGCAGTTGGCTTAGCTGAGTGACGGCCTCACCTGCAGGAGTTATCTGCTCCCAGAGGTGAATCAACTCTGTTTTCCTCATGAAGTCATTCATCTGCAGAACCTAAGTATACTTCTCTTCACAAAAGTTCAACTGTTTGTAAAATAAGACCTATAATTTTCCCCATTGCTTACTAGTACTTACACACCATACAATACAGATGAACTTTTTTATACTGAATGTAATTCCTCTGTTGTTGCACAGTTAAAAGCTTTGGGCTTTTTATTCTTTAGCTGAAGCATCTATGCATGTTAATCACTCCAGACAGTAATGGAAACATGGCAGAGGTGAGCAATCTCAGCTGTGAATGAGTTTGCCTGGAGATGGACCCGGCCAGAATTCTTCATTCATAGCAAGTCTCAACAGTCCAACTTAGAACTAAATCAAATTTTTTTTGAAGCTTATTTCTTAAAGGAAATTCTGTATGTTGCATGCTCTAAGGAGGCCAAAAGTTGGAGTTTTCAAAGCACAATGTTTCTTAGATTCCTCAGCTGCTGAAAGACATTGATGTGACAGACAGCACTAGTTCTTAGCCAAGGAGTGTGTTCAATTCAGTCATGTTCAGTACCAAATCCTGTGGCCCTAGCTACCCTATCTCTGTTTCTTACTAGGTAAGTGTCTAGGGGAAGTGAAGATTTTCTACATTTATCCAGGACTTCTAGAACTTCAGCTCCACAGGCCCTCAGGGCACAGCCTTATGTGAAGTTCACTATGAAGCAATGCTTAGTTTGTAAAGTGAAGTTACTAAATAAAAAGCTGTTGGTCCCAAACGCTCTCAAAATACTGTCCAGGTGTGGACTGATCACCACACTGAATTTACTGTCAGGTGTTGTGTGTGCGCACAGACATCAGCCTGGGAAATGCTGGACAAGAATGTGCTGGACAAGTATTTGCGTAGGATTGTTCTGCTGCATCACACTTTGTACGCTGTTGGCTGGGCCTGGGCTTGCAGAGTTTCAGATGCATTTTGTTTAAAACCGGAAATTATTATTCAGATGTAACTGAAGTCCACGAAAGAAGCAAAGAGGTCTCTTCCCTTCAGTATTTCCTGGGCTACTGCTCTTTTCCTTACCGTATTTAGAGTCTATGAAGTAAGTAAATATGCTCTTAATGAATATAATCCTGGAGAAAAATATTTTCCTTCAATTAAAAAAAAAAGTATCAATTAACCCAGAAAAGGACTTTCAATGGCAAAAATCTTCTATTAACACTACGTTGCCATCAATTCAACAGCCCCTCCCAGAGTTTCTGCTCAGAACATGACATTTCTCCAACTGCTACATGAATTTACATACAAATAATACATTGACTCCTAAGAAGTTCCTTGTTTATAGTATCAAAGTATGCACAACTTTAGCAACCTTGTCTACCTCTAAAATACCTCTTTCTTCAAGGAAAGCTTTTCAAGTTCTTATCAAATATCTCAAGTTTTATGGCAGAATAAGAAATACAAGCAAACTGTAGCAAATGTTCACCTTTCTGCTATCACTGGATCATAACAAAGAAAACCACAGTTCTGCTGAAGCAAAGTGTATATGCTTTGTAACTGAGGTGAGGGAAAAAGTGGAATATAAAGCCTACAATGCCACAAGCCCAGAAAATCAATAAAGAAACTGCAACAGAGAATGATACATGTCAGCTGATGTTTTTGAAGTACAATGGTAGAAAGTTATTTTTTATAAAAACAGCTCAAGTGGAAAAATACACTTCTCTGCCCACTTCAGGATTATATTCAAGCTTCCTTGAGTCACTGCCTTTTGGGGGGGTTGTTTTCTGAAAAATCTTACTCTTGGGACCAACTCTCAGTCCCAAGATAACCCATCTTGATTTCAACAAAACTCCTCCTTTGTAGACAGCATTGGGGGTAACTTTTACAGGACTGAATCATTCAAAAGTTTTGAGAAGGAGAAAAAAAAAAATTAAAAAATCACTCAAGTGTAGATACTCCACAGGGGAAACTGAACACAGTGATTGAAATTTATCTTGTTTACCGCTTAAAAACCATTTTTTGTGTCTTTCATTATCTATGCAGTCTATATTGCAAAGTAGATGAAACATAAGTTTAAAAGTAAATCCATCAGAAAAATGTTCAAAAGAAACACTATCAGATATAAAGCCACTGGGTTCAAATCCATCTTTGGTTAGTGCTTCGTTACAGCTCTTTGATAGTTTCATGGTGGAATGATTTGAACTCCCACAAAATTCTCTTAAGCCTCTTTGTAGACTCTTACTCTGCTCACGAGTGAGGAGAGTCACTAAAATAGTCCAGAAAAATGGGAAGTGCATCATCTTAATGAATAAACCATTTTCTCACCATTGAAAAGTAACCCTTTTGCAGTACATTAACTGAGCAGGGCGAAAAGATAAACACGTAGCATTACAACATACACTGTACAATTTGCACTATACAGATCTTCATTCATCAGTATTATCACATTTCCATAAAATCTAAAGTGACTTAGAGAAGAAAACCTAGCTCAAAATGAATCTTCCCAAAAAGCTTACCTTAATCTTTTCTTAGCAAGTTCACATTAAATGTTTTTATTAACTCATTATTCCCTTCCCAAACTAAAGAGCAATTAAGAAATGGCACTACTCTGACAGGCATTTAGACTAGACTAGACTATTTCAGTTGGAAGGGACCTACAATGATCATCTAGTCCAACTGCCTGACTAATTCAGGGCTGACCAAGTTAAAGCATATTAAGGGCATTGTCCAAATGCATTATGATAGCCTTCAGGCATTTGTATATACATAGATATACAGCAGCACTGAAAATATAGCATGTACAGTACAAATATACTGTATATTTTTACTAGAACAATGCTTTTGAGGAGTCAGCTGAGCAACAATAAGCTTTTCAACCTTGAATTTCAGCAGGTAGGTAATAGCAGTTAATCTGCAGTAGCAAAGCTGACACTGATTGTAAAATGATACATATCTGATGGCCATTTTATTTCTTATTACAGTCTATGTTTAAAATTAAATTTTCCCCTAGAAACTAAATTACTTTGAGATCTTTCTCCTTGGACTACTTTTGGATCTGGTATTGCTATGAAATATTATGCAATTCACATTTAAACACATTTATCAGAAGCCACACTTGCCTGCTCCCTAGGACTGGGAGACGCGGGGAGCAAGGAGCCCATTTGCTCCTTATTTCTGATCCTGAGCCCAAGCCCTGCTTTGTTAACATTTCCTGGGCTCCAGGGTTGGGAAATGAGAATCCCTGCTTTATTCAAAAAGACTCACGGGCAATACTTGTCTTTGAATCTGGATAACCAAAAATTCAGAGACTTCAAGTGACTTCGTTGTGTTCATATCTTCACATATTTACTAAATGTATGATGTTCTGCATCAAAATACCAGAAGAACAAAATGCTGAAGACAGTAACTCCTTTCATTTGTAATACATTTACTGAATGACTGAGATTTCAGCTGTTGCTTCCGTACCTTATATGGCTACATAGAGGGGATCTGCAAGGAGAGAAAGTTAACAGAGCTATGGTACTTTAAAATAAAAAAGGATTAGTCTTCCTCTAGATGCATGAAAGCTGTACCTAGAATTTTAATACTGATCAAAATATTTGGCTGGTACCACACAGCCCATCTGAAGTTCTCCAAGGGAGAATTTATCTTCAGTCAGACACCTAAGAAAAACAGCATTTTCACAGCACTGGATGTTACTGAAAGGTGTGTTTTGTTTTTCTCATTTCACAGCACAATCCAGTATGTGTTGTTTATCAATCCAATTATGCGAAAAGCAGCCTACAGTAAATCTGCCAAACAAACTTTTAACAGTGAATAAGCTAAAAATCAGCAGATCCGAACTTTTTTTTTAAAGCCAAATCCTCAAAAGCCAAAATTGAATCAATTTCTTATTACTCAAATTGCCCCAAGGTCTGAATCTTTTTCTAATTTAAACAATCTGGACAGGAAAACAGGTTAATTCAGTATTTTGACTGAATATGATGGTTTATATATAAAATTCTAAACCATCCCATCTCATTTTATTAGTTTGCTGTTCCAATACTTAAATGTATATCAAGTGAACTTTGTTTGTTATTTACTATAACAGAATATAGCTAAATTGATTTATAAGAAACCACTTCCTATTTTAATTCCCAAAACTTGGCAAAAACCCAGAGCTGGGTAGAACTTTCCTTCTTACATTGGTTTCAAGCTATACTAATGAAGTCATGCCTGATTTATATCAAAAACCAGCTCTGAGCATGCAGAAAAGTTGCATCAGTTTATCTAAATACATTGTCAAATAAAAAAAAGCAGTGTCTGCAAACTCTTATGTGTCCTCTGATTCAAACCAGGTTTGCATGAGCCTAATCCATTGTAATTAGCAATTCATGTGTGATTTTTCCTATAAACAATACAGCACCATATAACATATTCATAGCTACTGCGATAAACATACATAACTTTGTCAATTAGATGCTGCAATTGAGCTAATTAAGAGGGCTTTATTTAACTGGGTGAAGTGCTGCAGTGATTCCAGGTCTTCAGCAAGCAACTCTACTCAGTACTGCACCGATTTTGCACGATTGCTGTGTACCATGCAAAAAGGCTGCGAGTGGGGCTGTTTTGAGGTGGTTTTGCTCTTCCCTCATCTCTGGCTATTTTTACCCCCAACATCTACACCTACTGTGTTGCCTTGTCATTTGATGTGACAGTCATTTGGGAGGTCATTTGAGCTGCATCAGGTAATGGGTTACGGCTAAAAATAATCTTAGCAAGAAAGGGAGGCTTTTGTATCGGACAGTCGCTGAGGGAAGCAGAGTGGTTCAACTAAGACAGACAGAAAGAAACAAAAACAACTAAGCTTTTTGGAAGCACTGTGCATTTCTCAGAAAACCAGATGCCGTACAGCTCTTGCTGCACAAGAGGCCTCTGTACGAGCTGTAGAATCCATCGTTCTGTTTGCCTCAGGAGCTGAACAGCGATTCTGTCCCTTCAATTTATTAAACAAAAAGGGGGGGGGTAAAGAAAAGCTCCTTAATAACTTATATACAAAACCACACTTTTATCCTGATCAGTTTGATTTCATATCACTGCTTTTGATTTATACAAGGTGATTTTTTTTCCATTCTCATCATGTGTCCTCTTCAGTCACAGATTTAATTAAGATTAGGAAAATGAAAAGGTACTGAGAATTAGTCAGATTTTTGAGACAACATCTGTAACAATTATTCATTCAGGACTAGCCAGAAAAGATTATGCATATAATATATTTTGAGGGGAGGGAATACATACCATATAGTAATTTCTGATTTATGGAATAGAATGTAATTTTGTGCTACGCAAATGTCAAATGTGATTAATAATTTATTTTTGTGGAATCTCACGGGTCCCTTTTCTGGGCTCGGTTTGTGGAAGATACAGGTCTGCAAACCCCTTTGGATCAGCTGGTTATGTACAAATACATAAACACATTACACTTTCTTTCTTAATGGTGACTCCTCACCACAGGTTAAGATCTCCATTTACTTCAACATTCTCTACAGTTTTCTTTACCAAACATAAGCATGATGGTGCAAAGAAAGCAAAAGGATAAAATTGATCAAAGTTTTTCAAAGCAACAAGTGACACTGCACCTCCTGCACTGACTGAGGACACAGCTGGATGCAGGCTTGGCTAGGTGGAAGCAGGTTTGGCCAGAGAAAGTTCCTCGCGAGTTACGAATCCCTGTTACATAGACTTATGCGGCCAGCCTCAGGAGCAAGGAGCACTGGTAAAGTATTATCCTCTGACAGTGGCACTTATAGGTTGCATTTAGCTCACTTAGGTATTGCTCTAATCAGTAAGGCTTCATATAGTCACACTTTTGCTCAGAATGGTTACTTTTTTCCCCCACTCACATCATGAAATCATTATTATTCACAGATTCAATTTAGATTAGAAAGAACAAAAGATACCAAATGTTTGCAAGTGTGCTCAATTAGGGCTGCAATAATTTTACATTGTAATTCCTTCTCACGTGGTTTTAGGTAAAGGGGGGAAGACCGTGAAACAATAATTGTTCAGTAAAATTGCCCTTTCCAAATTTTTCCTTCAGATGCCCAGTTTGTGGCACAGCTTTTCCCTCCCTCGCAGAGGCTGAAAGCACCAGTGCTGCTAGAACTAGTGCTCAGTGTGGGGGAGCTCAGACCAGGAGGTAACTGGCAGAGGCTGCACCCAGCAGCAACAGGAATGGGGGAGGGAGGTTCAAGGCAGACACCTGTAGACTCTCTCACACCAACACATCCACACCGCAGGGCAGGGTATACTAACTTCACACAAGAATACGGTGATAAACTTGATAATAGCTTTGTCTCCTGTCTTGCAGCCTATGAGATACAGCTCATCTCTGGTTTCTCCCCACTGGGAAGGAGATGGCTCTTCTTGTGAAGAGCTGAGCACAATGAGGCCATTCCCACAAAGTCTCCAAAGTATAGATGCAACCACTTTGGGCCAGTCTCTAAACCAGGAAAGTAAAGATCCCTTGTATTCCCCATCTCCCATTATCTTGTTCAATACATTCACAACAGTGGCAGACAAGCCACTGAGATCCTTTAACTCCTGTGATTTATATTCTCCTGCGCTATAAAGGAGAGACAGAAATCTCACATCTAACATGGGGACATGCAAGCTGCTTAACACAAGATCAGTAGCCATGAAAGAGGAACAAGAAAACCACCACAAATTGATGATGAAAGAAGAAAATGAAGAAAAACACTCAGAAAAGAAACCCAGAGCAGTGAAGGAACCATAATGCATTATGTTCTTGCGCAAACAGAGCCCCTCCACCACTGCTGTACACCTTTTCTCTGCTTTCAGCAACACTTTCCATGCCCCCACCAAATTTTACTCATCTGCACACCACGTGCTGGCAACAGAGATTCCCAGTCATTCCGTGTCCTGACCTGTATCGGAACAACATCCCAGGGTGTGCCCTGGGGTATTGTGTTCACATGAAACTTTTACATCTCCATTTGCAAGGACTTTTACTACTAGAAAGCATCAGTCCTTTACTGCTTGGGTGAACATGGCTATGAGCAGACCAGCTGAAAAGGTCACTTTATTTGTTAAAATCCAATGAGGAAGACTTTGGGGGTAAGCTAACTGAAATATTGAAGATCAAAAGCTAAAATTCAATGATCTATAAAGTTTAACAAGAGTATAGAAATTAATTGTAGTGATCATCCTGTTGAAGGCCTATGGTAACAACTGATCAATATGCATGAATGGGTACAGATACATATAAGAACATGACAAAGTAGTGAAATACAAACATGAAAAGAAAAAATATAAATCTCTACAGCTTTTGAAAGCACATTCACAAAGATTTATCTCGCAAAATCTGTACCAATTTTACATCCAAATTACTCATAAGCATGTTTTCATACAACGGTGCATCTTATTGCTATTTCCCTGTTCTGCTCCTCCTTCCATACCCATAACAGAATGAACATAAAATGGAATTAAAATTCACAGCACACATTTGAGATACTGTGTAATCTGAGTTGCAAACCCACAAGTGAGTCACGAAAGATATCCCCAAACACTTGACAGCTGACTGAAAAAGCCTAACCCCCAGCCAACGCAGATTTGTTAACATGGGGTTTTAAGCATGATGATACCACATGTGCATTACTAGCAGGTTAGAGACATTTAAAACATTAAAACGTCCAAAGAGAAATACCCTCAGGAAAAATAATTATTTAATCAGAGCAGGCTGCTTAGCTGTACATTTAAATCTGAAAAAATCAATGTCTTGCAGTAGAATTTTATAAACAAAGGGAAACTCAGCAAACTGCCATGAAGAGAAATGCTTATGTTCATGAGTCACTGTACAGAATAGGCCCTTTGCACCGTGCAGCAGTGCTGTACTCTCCTGGGAAAGAGCTGTTCTCACAAATAATTTCAGGTTTAATATTTTCTTCTTAATCTAGAACGTTCTGCAATAACTTTCTAGAATTGAACTACAACAAGGGTTTGTAATCTACATACTCACCAAAAAGAAATTTTGTATACAAAAAAATATTCCACGCTGAGCGACAGTGAAGTCACCAATATTTTCCCAGGGAGAAAATTCAAATTGAAAAATTGCAAATCTTCTGTGGAGGAATAATTTGATATACAGGCCTTATACTGTATTTTCCCCTGTAACATTCCTGAGAGGCACAACAGAGTCACCTGCCAATTTCACAGGTGGCAATGCAGGTCCAAAAATAAAGAAATAAAACAATTCAGACAGTCCTTTAGAGTGATAGATACTTTTGAGAATGGCACCAGTGTCAATCCATAAGATAAGATGCCTAAATATGTTCTCTTTGTGGAATATAAGTATTTTTTCCTGTGTTCCCCCAGGAAGTCTGGAGCTGAGCAAGGAGTCTGGGTCATGTCTCCAAACACAGACAGTGCTTTAAAGCAACAGCCTCCATCCTGAAAAACAGCAAAAAGCAGGTCTATAATTTAAAGTATCAAACCTAAATCTGCAGCCTTAAGGATTGTAGCAGACCCATATGCTCTGTGGCTAGAGCACAGAATTTAATTCACGGCACATGTTGAACAGTAAATTAACACAAATATTTTTGTATTCTTATGTTTAAAAACTGCCTCCAAAGAAATATTATAAATATGAATTGTACAAATTGAGTATAGTTTCACTGCAATTTAATCACATAAGTAGCCTGAATGCATACATTAACAGGTAAGAGCTGCTTATTCTGGGGTTCACTAGTAATAGTTCCATATGAAAGACAGCACTCTATACAAGAACGTCTCTGTATCTTTGGGAAGATTATTTCTCTCTATTGTAGTGCTATGTAGTGCTAAATCCCCCTCAGCGATGTTAATAAATACACTGCTGTTAATACTGCAGAAAAATGTTACACCTTCACATATCAAAGTGTGTCAGTTTGTTAAGATATCAGGGGCTCTGTACTCTCCAGAGGAGTGAAAAAAGTTAACATTCAAATTTAGATATGAAATGGAAAGATATGAAAAAACTGGACAGAGAACAGAAGTTTTTATGAACAGATGGATGAGCAAAATAAAAGGTATAAGCAGAGTCTGTAGATATCTAAAACTATCTGCTGAGTAACTTCAGGAGCCTTTTATATTTCTACCAGCACTGGAGATATAATTAGAAAAACGTTTCACAAATATTTAGGCAAGTTAAGAATCAAGACTGATGTTCATAGCCTTTTATATTTGTTTTTCATACATATTTGCCTGACAATTTGTTTGCAGTCAACAGTTCGATCTGGTGTAGTATTTCATACACAGAAGGAGGTAGATTACGAGAGTAAGTGACAGGACAGTTCAATAAAGACACTAATCAAGAGAAGACAATCTCATCAGTGGGCAGATTCATTTTGTAACATTTTTTGAGGATGTAATTCATATCCACTCTTGAAGGGGCAGATCCTGAGCTTGTTAAAACTCCAATTATATAAGCAGAGACGCATCAGTGAGATTTGTCTATTGTTCAGCATTGTGACCCATATTTTTTTCCAGGCTCCCATGCTGTTCAGTAATCTCTCAGAGCTAAGAAGTCTGACAGATCCCAGTTTGCTGCCTGACACCAACTTATCAGCGCTGAATAAAACAAGCCAGTGCATAGCTCAAGTATTAGCTTACACCAGAGCCTCTGGAACTTATCACCTCCTTTATCTACCCTGAATAAAATTACCCTATAACCAGGCAGGCTTCTTCAACAGGGTACTGGAAATTTATTTTTGTAATCATGAAGCCAAATGATTGCAGATACATTATATTACATGCCCCGCCCGCCCCCCCCAAGGGCTCTTCAATATTTGTAAAATTAATACGGTGTTGAGTGTCACAGAGACTGTGAGAATGTCACATAACAGAAAATTCCCAAGAAAAACTATATTTCTATTTCTGTTTCTGCTTTTAAACTCTACAATTCCCCTTCTGTTGTCCTGGACAGGTTACGTCCATTTTTGCTTCCAGATTAAATTGCTGCAATTATTTCTAGGAAGCGTACAACACCATGTTCCCATTGTTTATGGCACTTTCCCTTGATACAGCTGCATTCTCAGCAGGCTACAACTATTGCTTCAAAGCCTCTCCTGGGCTGGGGCAGGTACACCCTGCCCCACTCACATCACACCCCTGGAAACTTCCAGTACCACCCAGGTTCTACAACAGAGGATACACATGAGCAACTGAAGTACCAGGTTTTACAGACCAACAGACCATTTGCTCATTTCATTTTCTTTTTAATTTCTGTTACACAAACTCCTCTGGGAGCTCACTGCTCCAAGTTCAAATTGGTTCTCAGTCAAGCTCTACGAAATCATCCCTTGTTTGCACTTCTCAAACTTTATTGTCAATGCCATGGTTTTTGGATTATTCACAATATAAATTCCACTTCCTTTTGCAATTATCATCTTTACTATTAATTTAGGTTTAATAGCTGAAGGTCTTTCTGCAGCATACAACTGCCAAGATGTCCTTTTTTTAAGCTTAGCAAGCACATGTATTTGTCCAATACAAACACTTTTTCCCAGGATTTCCAAATGTCCCCTTCTCTACACAGTATTTTCCATACCCAGCCTAGGGTTTCAGAAGAAATACTTCTCTCTGTTCTAGTTAAATGTAATATTTGGTGATCCTCTGAGCAAGTCCTTTGATGTGTCTTTGGCTTTTATTTTGGCTAAAGGCCCAGATTCAGAATGAAGCCTTGCAGGCAATCTAGCATAGCAAATGCAACAGGAAAATAGGAAAAGCATTTAGTGGAAGTGGCAGCCCAAGCAGCTGTACACACAAGCTATTTAATACTTTCATGGAAGTTACAGATGCAGTTCTCTCAGGGCGGAACAGAAACAGGAGGCTGTTATCACACCTCAGGGAGGGAGACAAGCCAAGGTTACAGACTAAGCAAGGTAAATTTTTACTAGCCTCCTTAAAAAAAAAATTCTGCTCTAGGATTATTTTAATGTTAATATTGAATTTAATATGCAAAAAAATCCTAATATCATATTTATAACATTTTTAGCAAACCTATAAAGGAGAGACGAATGATATCAACGGGGGGAGGACACATCACTTGAATAGATACAGGAGAATGGACACACGGCATGTAAAAAAATCAAGCACGTCTCCCAAAGGATGAAGGCATTAGGAAATGAAGGCTCCAGCTGCTGACCAGCCGTATAACCGTGCATGTGCTTTTGCTAACAAATTCAGAAATCCCCTAATTCTGAATGACACTTCTATCACCAAAAAAAAAAAAGCACATGTTTTTACATCATCGTCTATACTAGACAGCGGGGGGAAAATGGAACAAACAGCTATTAAAGGCTTCCTTGGAACCATCATAAATACCTGTTTTCACTTCTGGCTTAAAATTTCTCTAGCTCTACTATAAAATATTATTTATCTTCTTTCATTTTTCACATTATCTGTAAATAGATTATTCCCACTAGCGTTGCTGTAAGAAACATTTGTCACAGCTGTAAGAGGAGGGAGTCTGGCTAATTTCTGGATTCAGAAACCAAGATGAATAGCCTCTCTCACTCCACAAACACCCCATAACTTCAGTCAAGCCCTTTCTTCTGAATTAAAATAGTATTTTGAAATCCAACAGGTATCTCCACCTTGGTTTTCTCTTCATATTCTGATATTTAGGTTTATATGTGCCACTACATTTGCTACTAATTACAATGTAAGTTTGCAGAAAAGCAATTTACTTTAACAAGTATTGTAAAGTATCGAAGTATGTGGAAAAAATACTAACACAGCAGTATATAGTTAGACCATTAAATATATTAATATATCCTAATAATAAATGTTTGTCAACTATCAATTTAACTTGATTAAACCCCCCTTCTCCTTTTTAGTTGGTTCACCTTCCAGTGTGTGGAGACTTATTCTCAGGCCTGTCTTGCCTACTTAGATTACAAACTTGTTCTAAAAAAGCGTCTTTCCCAAATGTTACTGGGTCCCCTTTCAGCTGGAGTCACCTGTGTGTATCACTATGCATCACACACTGATGAAAAAATATGTTATATGCAAGATAAAAAACACTAAATTAAGGCATAAGGAATAGACAATCTTGGAGACTTTACTACTGATAAGGGCCCTGCTTAGCAGTATTTTTAAAAAAATGAAAAATGCTCAGTGATTTGCTAATCTGTTGAGTGTCAAACCTTCCTTCAGCACAAAAAAACCTGAAAACAGATAGCAAGAAGTGATTAAAATGAGCCTTTTTAAGGCTCAACCTATTACTAATAGGTCACAACCATCCTGCAGAACTTCATTTGTGACACCAGTAGAAGAGAAATTATAATGCTAGTTTAATAACCTGAAAGAACTTTGCTACTAAAAGACTGAATCATTTCTTTAATATTAAACAGTACATTTACTCTGCAAATGATGAACCAGTATTTCAGCAGAATGCACAGTGTTAGCCAGCCAAGACTTTTCCTTACTAAAAAAGAACAGAAATCCCTGTGAGCTGAATTCCACAGTCCTTTCTCCTACAAAGCTCTCTTTGAGGTCAATGGAAAATTTGGCTATTAAAGAATGCTGAACTCTGACCTCTGGAATCACACAGCACAAATCATATTTGGTTTTGAAAATAACCTCCCATCCTAGGTCTGGAAAGATTTCAAAACAGGAGAAACCGGATATCCTTTTTCTATTATCCTTTCTTTAGGTTCACAATAATCTGAAAGGTTATGACTTACAGTAGTCTGGCAAACCATCTCAGCCTCCTCATTCACTGGCCTTTATTGTTTATCACCTACTTATTTCTTCTTTTAGGATATACAAGAAGTAACAAAGACCATGAATCTATTTAATCTAGTGAGAGCGAAGCAACATTTATCATTAGGCACATAAAGCACAGTAAAAAGGAATACTGTCACAAAGTTTAATGTGCTTTTCCAAACTGAAGCAACTGTAGGTGATGATGAACAAGGACAGAATGCAAACTGACACTTTGTTTTTATTGCTGAGGATATTTTAGGTGAGCAATGTCTAAAATTAGAGTGACAAAACCTCAAAGAAAAAAAAAAGATATGGCAGTAATATTCTGACAGAGGAGATCTAGTGGTCAGTATTCACAAAAAAATTTAAAAATTTTCATGGTACATTTTAGTACAGGCTAAAACCCAACACCATGGAGATTGTCACCTGTATCTTGGAAAGCAGAACCTGTCTGACTTAAGGTTTCAAAAATTCCAGACAACTGCATCTCACTAGATTTGCAGTGCTAAATTCAATATCATATACAGGAATGATGCCATTGGGATAGAGTTTGCATGGCTCCTGTACCTGACAGCAAGACAAGTTCACTTCCAAGGCAACCTCAGTCACATCTTCCATTATGCATGCTCTACTACTTCCACGGCTCTTCAGTCAATATCCTCGTGGATAGCCTCAAGGACACAATTACATACTGCTCAATACACCCAGGGCAAGTGTAAACATAGGCATGATTCAGACAGCATTTTACAAGGTAAAGATCTCTGGCATTGAGTAAAACCCACTCACCTCAACATAAACCTATTTTACGAGGCTTGGGAACAGATGATTTTTTTTAAAACAGAAAGAAACAGTGGCTGAAGCCAAAGAGCTGGGCCAGGAGGTATTGGCAAGGAGTTATTGGGTATATTGTCTGAGAAGGAAGGCCGTATCTACAGTGTTTGAGAAGATCACCCAGCATATGATTTTGCCATGACATTGAACGTGCATTGGAGTTGCTAAGCATACTTACAGGGCTTTCATATGACTCTAAATTCACATTTCATTCTTACAAATGGCATGCTCAAAAATATTACTTCCAAACTCCAGTCATGCTTTCCTACTACTTTTGCCTACTGATTTTCTATATCTATTAAAATAGCAAAGTCTGCAACACTCTTACATAACTACAAATCTGTACGTGACCACAACAATATTCAGATGACTGTAGGTTCACTGTTCAGAAACATTAAATTTACTTCAGATCAACTGAACTTCACATTCAACTCGCGTGTCTTTGGTTTTTTGGTGTTTTGGGTTTTTTTTCTAAAATATATTTTCATTTTCAGTCCTCCACTCTATGTCTAATTTTATAGCTTTGGAAAACTTTCCCATGGTCTCAAACTACTTCCACTCTGCTCAAAATAATAACTTTTACTTAACATGATAGGATAGAGCAATTTAACAACTCATTCTCTTCTAACAGTTAGTTATAGATGATTAATCTTAGTCCTGTTAGGTCTGAAGAGTCCCTGAGCTCATCAGTCGATCCTTTCTAGACACCTAAACTAGGGCTGGGAATACATGAAATAAATGCTTAGGATAAAGGCTGGCCAGAACATTCTATGCTTCAGTAAAATCTGAGTAGTTCACTTTCAGTTTAGAGAAAGATCAAGTACAGACAAAGTCAGAGCAGTCTCCTGTCTTGCCTGGAGATCCCTTCTAATCCAGCAGATCAGGACTGGCAATGCTGGAGCAAAATGCCAGTCATGTTACAGTAAAATAATAGACATAGCTTGTACCCATGTGCTTTGTTCCATCAGTCTCCACTCATGAAGCCAGGGTTTCCTTGTGGCTCCCATTGCCCTCCCAGAGGGAGGGGGGGTGTTTACTACTCTCTCTCACATCTCAGCATACAAATATGATTTTACATAACAGATGTAAAAAGACTTCCATACTCTGTCAGATAGGATGGTTCACCAAGGGTTAAATACGTCTTTGCCTCCCTCTTTCTTTCTTACGTAAGTGTCATTTTTCTCAAAAAAATCACAGGCTTCACACATTACAAAGAATTCCTTTCGAAAATACAGTACTCAATCTCAATGCTGCTCCCTTGGCAGACGTATCGTACCCCGACAGCCTTTCTTCAAATCCCTTCATTTGATCTTGACAGAGCCAGACCAGCACGCACAGCAGCAATCCAGTCCCATTAAGGGCACTCCACCATGCACGCAGCCCTGACAGGAACTGCTGTGTCATCCAGGGAGCACAGGCGTGCGGCTGGGCTGTGGGGCACCTCTCCCACTGACATATCCACATGCAGAACTTGACAAAAAGAGAAAAGCCTTTGGCACAAGCATCAACTAATTCAAAAGTAACTTTGTTTGGTGGTGGGGTTTTTTGGTGTTTTGTTTCAGTTTGGGGGGTTTGTTTTTTTTTTAAGATGTATTCATGACCTTTACTTCTTACTCCCTGTGACTGTTTGAGATCTTGAGCAAAATACGCTGAAAAAACAAACTTTAGTTTAATGTATACCCTTAAATGTCAACTTCTAACAATTGCATTGATTATAATTCATTAGGGGTAAATTACTGCTTAAGAAATACAAGAAAGATACAAATATGTATCATGTGACTTGTGCTCACTACACAATGAGTTATAATGCTTTGAGGAATGATGGTTAAATAATAATAGCGAGAAAAACATTATTTCTGGAATAAAACTATACATAATTTTAGATACATTCTACTTTTTCCTGCATCTGACAGCATTTTGATCTGACATCTTCCAGATGCTGAAGATGAGAAGTGATTTTTAATTTTTTTTTTTTGTGAATCCAAAAAATGTAGGCTTGTCTTTTAAATTGGAATAATCTGTGATAACATTGGTGTGTATATATATGAAACAAGGTTAACTCAAGACTCCAGTTCCTTCCCAAGAGAGCAGGAAAATACTCTCAGAAAATGTGTGCTCCATGTAGTGTGCACGTTTCCCAATTAGGTGGAAGCCAGGATAGAATTTAGGATATTGCCCATTTTATTTCCTTAAACAAGACCACCTTTAAGTCAAAATGTAGGTCCTGCTCTGTCTAGTTTGTGTAGCTTTATATGATCATGAGCTGACTGGCTTTGTCTGAAATACAGACCTGAATTCTTATCTTCGTAAGTGTGCCCCCTTGCATTGCCTGAGAGTGAATTGCATTGCCTGAGAGTGAAATGCTTGTTTAGCAGTTTCCATAGTTGCAGCAGACTGCAGTATGGAAAGGATGCTCCCATTTTCATCCTCAACAGGGAAAAGATTTTTTTTTCTTGGAAAAATCTTGTGTAACATTTTCTTTTTAAATTATATAGAATCATCCTGAGGTTTGACATTAGCTGGAAGGTTTAAAGGTGAGATTGAGGTTTAACAGCAGGTGTACAGCTCACTTTTATCTTTTCAGCAATAAAATTAAGTACTATGCTATACAATCACTAAACTGCTTTCCTTATTGCCGCGTAGTATGGACACATTGACAGCAGCAAGGAGAGAGCAAGACATTCAATATGAAATATATGCATAGCAAAATGAACAAATGGGCTCTTCCTTTCTCTGCTTTCCCTCTTTCCTGTCCCCAGCACGTTTACCAAGCAAAACTTGGGGGATGCCAGTGGCATGCACGTGCTTCCCCCGCATACTCGCAGAGCGGAGCCAGAGGGTGCTGCTAGCCTGGCTGCCTGAGCAGAGGACTCTGCCCTTGTGGTGCCAAGCCCTCCGGTCCTGCCTGATGGAGCCACGTAGCCTGGCTGCCTCCTGCACCCAGCACGACCCAGTGCACAGGGTGATTTGTCCCAGGGTGGCGGCAGCCCTGGGCCTCTGCAAAGCACGCTGAAAAGCACAGGGCTGCCTTCAGATTCACGGGTAACCTTGGGCTACCGGAACTGAACATTGGGAAACACTACAGACTTTAAAAATCCTTAGCAGTAGGTGCCTAGTTACACTACCTAATAAGCCTGTACACTTCCTTATGCAATTCAGAATATATGCAACTAAAAGCCTATTGTTGAATATTAAATACAAACAGTTAAAAATTATACTACTCATATTATGCAAATATATTAACTTAGTCAACCTGAGTATAAGCAAGTCTTTCAAATAAATATTTTTATGCTGCAGAAAGCACTGCACTGCTAGGGTAATTTATGCATTTGTTGACCCTTATTTTAAACGTTGAGCCATAACACCACAGCTTTGTGCTTGCCATAATTTCCCACTCCTCCTTCATCCACTTCTATAAAGAATTTTATTGACTATATCGGCAAGAAATAATCCCCATTCTAACAACCACTTTCAAATTTAAGAACACTTATGTCTTAGATAAGACTAACTTTGTTCACTGTGCATGTATATCAAACACTCCTGTACTCCATCAGGTTAGGAAGGGTGCAGGAGAGCCACCCAAGTGGCTCTGCACAAAATTGCCAGAGTACCAACATGGTTAGAGCTGTTTGGAGAGCAAAGCAGCTGTACGATTCTCTGAGTTGGTCTAAGAGCAGTACTGCTGCTATGTTTGGAAGGTGCTGTAAGTGGTCTAACAAACTGCTGAAAGTTTGGGGAGGATGTCTGTGGTACGGGGATCCACAATTCACAAATATTCAGAGGTAACTGAACATCATATAAAAAAATATTACTCCTCTTGTCCTTAAAAAGGATAGGGTTGGATTATCAAACCTCCTGTTATACTCAATAGAAGCCAACTCAGCAAACACTGTGTGCTTCAGAAATTATTATTACATTTATATTAACTACAATTAAATGTTATCTGTATGAAAATTTATGAGGTAACCTCACAGCCAAAGAAAAAAATTTCTGTGCAGCATGTGGTATCTTAGACTTTGCTCTTTGTAGTATGTTTACTTAGATATCTAATTTCAGAAGAAAATAAGTACCATTGAAGTCAATGAGATTTTATATGGATAAGTTGTTCAAAGAACTAGATTTACTCTAAAAGCAAGAAGGGGGAAACTTAAATGAGTGCATTCAAAATCCAGAAGTTTCAAACTCTGTCGAGAATGATTTAGGTGTTCAGGAATCTGATTTTGGAAACCTATTTGTCTCCTGGCACCTAACAAGCTAAGCTGTTTTTGAAAATAGAACTACGTCAGCTTGACATTTTTGACAATGCTACTCACTGACTCCCTTCAGCATCTTATTCCTCTTTGTCGTTTCAGAAACTTCACAACATTAAAATCCAAGGAGAGAACAGAGACTTCAGCAACTGATAATATATGCACAAAATGGTACAACAACAATGTATAAAACCACCCAACTACCCCAGGATTGTCAGGCAAGTAGCCTATAAATCACACAGACATCTTGCTGCATCTGTTCAACAGACATGAAAAGTAATACATACTCAAAGAATAGTTACCAGAGTCTTCCAGGACTGTAAAAGTAAGGGCATTATTTTCACTGCCAGATCCTCTCTCACAGTTTCATGATTTTTATTGTAAAAGTGAAATTATTTTAGAGTAAAATAATTAATCTCAGTTGTTATCAAAATATTCAGAGGACAAAAAGGCTTGTCAGCAAGATCATAGATACAGCTGCTGAGCATTCCCACCACCTTCAGCAGCCAAACACCCTCAGAACATGGAGGGTTCTTTGAAAGGAAATTCCTCATTTCTTTGACTGCTGAATGTTATTTGTAAGTCACTTCTGAAGTAACCTCCTTATGTAAATTTACGCCACACAGAAAGTGTCATACTGTCCTGGTTTCAGCTGGGATAGAGTTAACTGTCTTCCTAGTAGCTGGTACAGTGCTATGTTTTGAGTTCAGTATGAGAAGGATGTTGATAACACTGATGTTTTCAGTTGTTGCTAAGTAGTGTTTAGTCTCAAGTCAAGGATTTTTCAGCTTCTCAGGCTGAAGGGGCACAAGAAGTTGGGAGGGGACACAGCCAGGGCAGCTGACCCAAAGTGGCCAACAGGGTATTCCATACCCTGTGACGTCCCATTTAGTATAGGAACTGGGGGGAGTGGGGGCAGGGGATCACCGCTCAGGGACTAACTGGGTGTTGATGGGCAGGTGGTGAGCAATTGCCCAGCGCATCATTTGTACGTTCAGATCCTTTTATTATTACTGTTGTCATTTTATTAGTGTTATTATCATTATTAGTTTCTTCTTTTCTGTTCTATTAAACCGTTCTTATCTCAACCCACGAGTTTTACTTCTTTTCCTGATTTTTCTCCCCCATCCCACTGGGGGGGGGGGGGGGGAGAGTGAGCGAGCGAGCAGCTGTGGGGTGCTTAGTTGCTGGCTGGGTTTAAACCACAACACTTACATATAGGATACTATTTGCTTCTTAAAGACAATGGGTCAAACTTTAAAATTCAACTTTTCTTAGGGTCTGCTAAGCTAGCCAAAAGTTTCCAGGAATTCCAAACAAGCCTATCTCAAATAAGCATTGCTAGCTTCATAGACGTAAGGATGGTGTACAGGAAAGACTCGCGGTCCTTGCCACCTTATGTGATTCTTCTGAGGGATAGAGCAGATAGGCAGAGCACACCTGAAATCCAAATAGGCAACAGGAAACATACCTTTGCTGACAAGTCAATAAACAGATTTTTCACTTCTCACATTTCATATAAATATTAATATCTAATAAAATACATTACCCAAAACTGAATGAAAGGAACTATTTTTGTTGTTGTAAGCTGTAAAAGTGTTTTTTCTCAAACGGTTCCTGCATTATCATCTACCACATAAAACTATTCAGTCAGCTATGGAAATATTGTAAATGCACTGCTGTCAAGACCTAGTGTTAGTGAAGAAAGCAAGGCAGGATAGGTATATTTAAACAAATAAACACATTACAGTAGAATGACTACATTTTGTGACCTCTAGCTTCTATGTTATAAATAACAAAACACAATAATATACTACACAATTAATTAAAAATACACTGTCCAGAGTGAACAAAACCAACAACATGCTACACTCTATTAAAGGAAATAATGACTCTCATGAACTGTAATTGCTTTATAGACCACTGAATTAGAAAGTGGGCAGAAAAGATTTATCACAGGAGATGTTTGAGATTATTAATAAAAGTTTAATTTTTAAAAGGTTTTATCTCTGAAGGCTGAGTCTGTTTCTGTATTTATGTGTGCTTCTATTTTTTTCCTAATTTATTAAGAATGGCCATCACCAACCCCACTCCCACTTGAACCCCCTTGAAATATTTTATGCACTCTTAACCACCTTAATGAGACGAATGTAATCCTCTGTCATCTCAATTCAGGAAAGCATATAACTATATCTTAAGTCCTGCTGGGACAAATCCTCAGCTGATACATATCACATTTATGGAGCTCCAGCATCCACCTCAGTAGGACTTAAATGCCTTCTCAGTAGATTGCTGAACCAGGTTATTAATAAGAAATCTAAAAAAAAAATGTTCCTGAAACTGTCATGCAGTATTGACAACACAGAAATGAATATTTGCATGTGGAATTTCATTATAATGATTTTTTATGCAATATGAACATTCAGTACTATATGTAAATGTTACTGTGCACCAGATAGCACAGCAGCAGAATTTTTTCAGTCTAAGGGAACACAGCACTTCCTAAAAGATGTTTAAAGGTCCTTGTGATTAGGCAATCATTTGGTTCGTGATCTCATTTTGTAGCCAAAGCCATTAGGACAACATAAAACTGGTTTCAGGAAAGCACATTAGTTAATTATAAAGCAATCTAAAATAAACCAAAAGGAGAATATTTGATTTATTTTAATTGTTTATAGATACTGTAATACTGTGGTTCTCTAACTTGGTATCTTGTCTGGGGGAAATGATGAGATTTTATAGGAATAGCAATAATATGGGTTTTAGACTTCTACTGACAAGAACTGGTCCAAGTTTTATGCCCAATTCTGCTCATGTTGATGTCAACAACCTTCATTAGGTGCAATATAAAGGTCACAACAATTTGAGAACAACAGGAAATTACAGTTTCACACCAGCTTTTACCAGCTGGTCTGTACAAACTGCTCACATGAAGTAAGGGTGGAGAATCCAGTCCAAAGCTTTCTTAAAAGCACACTGACATGACATCCTTTTCAACTGGTTACCCTGTTGCTTTCTGCAGTCTATCTTGCTTGCTTTTCTTGCCTTCTTACTACATCTTTTAGACCGTAAGCTCCTTGGGACAGAATTATCACACATTCTATGTTTTCCAACTGCATGGAAAAGTGGGGCTCAACCTGTTTGTGATCACAGTGTAAATGCTAAATAAACCAGAAAAGCAGTCATACTGCATTACAAACTGGATTTGTCTATTATTTCACAATATGAACATAGTGATCTTTTCAGCAGAAAATGCCTTTAGGTTTTGCATTTATATAGAACCTACTACAGTGGGGTCCTGGGATAAAATTGAGGCTCCTATCCTCAGGCTTAAAATGTGTAATCATTTCCATTGACTTCTGCCACTGTTCTGGATTGCTTCTAGGATCCTGCTTTAATGTGTACAGGTACCAGTTCAAATGACATACGACTGCTGATTGCATCTTAAGCTGTTAAATCTTACCGGGCAGAAATAGCTATTTATTTCTTGTCACTGCATTTCCTGTGCGACATGAAGCCTTTGCTTATTCACAGGCTTTCATTATAGTCATCAAAAGGTTTATTCTTATCACAGACAAGACCAAGCATATCTAAAGAGATATCGTAGGCACTGCAGTAGATTCACTACAAGTCAGGTTTGACATATTCATTTTTAGTGCATCATATGTTGCTAGTGTATAGCTTATAGCTTCTTTCTCTAATGTTCAGTTTCTGCAGGCAAACAAATTTCTGCCTTAGGCACTTAACTAAACTGGAAGAAGTTCCAGCATGCTCCCAATCTGCGACCGCCATGAAATGTTTCCTACCATCTTTCTCAGAGTTTTTTTCATAGAAAGAATTCTCAATTGTTGCTTGGCTTTCTCCATTGCTTCCCCAAAACAACTACCCCAGATTCAGCACATATTATACAGATTCTGCCAAAGCCATCCAAGGTGAACAGGGTTTTTTTGGTTTTTGCTTGTTTTTTTGGGTGGGGTTTGTTTGTTTTGGTTTTTTTAATGCTTTAAGTTTTATTATAAATTGGGGAACTTAGGGTGCTCTGAATTAAACCAAGCGGTTGTGACTGAGCTGCTGCAACACTGTAGCTGATCTTACTGCTTAAGTCTCCCAGTAGCATAGCTCTTTATCGGCTGACATCTACTGCAGCAATCTCAGTGGTTCTAGTAGAAGGGAAACAATGCACAAGCCTATTTAGGTATGTGTTTGATGGTCCAGCTTTATTACACCAAGATAATTTTTCCAAATTAATTATGGCAGAGAAGATTCATACAGCTTGTTACTACAGCAATGGATGCAGAATAGCTAATATTCCTCACAGAAGTAGTGCTACGCCTCTAATGGCAGGGGTTAGCTCCCAGTTTCAGATCTTCATTTGGAGGTCAGGAAGAAACACCAGAGGTGATGCTCAGCTCTGAGCAGCCCATCATTCCTGGGTGCAGCAGGGTGTAGGCAGTGACATTTTCCCACACTTCCTTTCTGCTTTCCCCACTGGGCTGGAAATAGTCCTTTGGCACAGAGGTCTGAGGCAGGGGGAACTTGCATCACCCTGCTCCATCCCACAAAACAGTACTTGGGAAGCTTGCAATTAGCAGCTGCCTAAGGAAACTAATTTTCTTTTTTTTTTCCCCTTTTTCCTCCTCCACAGATGGGCATGCTTGGCTCTCATCTAGATAGAAATCATAGCAACATTTTACAGGGAAGGGGGGCAATTACAAACAGTCACATGCTGAATATAGGCTGGTAAGTGTGTGCTACATCTGTAAGAAAAAAAAAAGAGAGGGAAATAGGAAGAGAAGTTAAGGGCAAAGTTTTCTCATCAGTTACCTGAACAGAATATACATATATGAACAGTATGTATTTTTATGCAAACTACTCACAAATATATCCTGGTCACCTGTAAGCCAGTATTTCCACATTTTGGCTATATATTATTACACTGTAGGTGAGCACATGTATTTAATGCAACCAGATCTTTAAACAGGAAATACACTACTTTATCAGGCATCCTTCCTCTAGGAGGCAATCCCAGCCATTATAGCAGAAAAGGTGCAATATGTGAAGCCAGTACTGTACAGCCCTAGAATAGCTTGGCCACCAGACAGTATCTTTTTAAACTCATCAGTTTTTGGTACCTGATGCCCTATAGACAGGCATTTGTACAACTGCATGATGAAGATTCCAGCTTCTTCCAAGACTTTCCATAGCCTTTACTATTTTTTTCAGTCTTGCCTTTCTAATCAAGTTTCAGAAAACAGTGGCAGCAGATTCAAGTTCCACATGCTCCCCGCTCCTCTTAAGCTCAAGAAGAGCTCCTGAATGCACACTATATAACCAGTTTGGGGTCAGAAGTTATCTTTATTGGCCACTGCACATTTTCACGAGCAACACACACTGGCACTTTCCTACATTTAGTTGCAATAATTTTCCACTTTTTTCCATAACAGAGAACATTCACTTTCTTCCTCAGATCCTCAAAGCATGTTTGAGCCAGCTTCTCTTACTCTAGAGTTTTTAAAGAGGTGCAAATATATTATGTCCGGCCATTGCCAGTCATTGATCAGCACTGATTTAAGCAGGTATGAAGCAAACCTGGCACAACTTAATATCTCTGCAGGAGACAAAGGCCATCATTTCAATTATAATCCTCATTATTTACTATGATTAAATGAATTTGTTAATATTGCCAAAGCTTAAGTTATTTAACATAACTAATTAAGCAAGTAACAGACTATTCCATCCATTAGCAATGCATTGCTTCTCAGGCTTCTGGTATTTTACACTTTAGTTAACCATTTCTACAGCAGACTTTTAGCAAGTACAAGCAAAGCAGGGGAATTAGTGTCTAGCACCATCTGAAACATCTGTCATTGGAGGTGAAAACACAGTACAAGATGTGGACATGTACCCCAAGCCAAGGCAGTATTTTTCTTTTTCACGAACAAACAACAAAACACAAGTTAGTCATGGTATGATGACAAAACACAAGTAACTTTGAAATGCTTGCCATGTTCTGCTAAAAGATGGAAAGGAGAGCAAAATGTTTTGTACAGAGGAGGTAAAATGCAATCCCTACTGCTCTCTCCTATTATTCTTGGCATGCGGATGCTTTGGTCCTTAGCCCCAAAAGATGTTTAATTCTCTATGACTTCAAATAGACTTATAGTATTTATTGCATAAGGGAAAGGAAAGAAGTCACTTTGTTGTTTTGATATTATGGATTATTTAGAACACGAAAGCCTAAATACCCTCAAGCTGAATGACTTCAAGGCCCACAGAAACCGATTCCTGCTGAAACCAGGAATTGAGGCCAAACACTGCCCTCCTCCCCACTCTGGCCTGAGGGACACCAAGGGAGACAAGACATCACCAGGTGCTCGGAGCACTGCTGTTCAGGGAAGCACAGCTGAGAGCACAAGGAAGAGCTGGGGGCAGCTGCTCCTCATGGCATAGCTCCAGCCAGCCAGGCAGATTTGGGCAGGCTGAGCAAGCCCACTGCAGCTGCCTGCCCCCTGGATAGGGGGAACTGGCAGAGCTGCTGGCAGGAGACACCGCTTGCTAAACAGTGTGAGGAAGTATTTCATTTAAGTGTTTTGGAAATACTACTAGTCCAGGCTTAGAAAACTGACTGTAAGCTCTTCAGGGCAGGGACCATCTGTCTGTTCTCTACTTAGGATGGAGGGGTCCTACTTTTTCACCAAGTTGTTAAGGCACTGCAGCAGCAAAGCGGGGTAAGTAAACAAAGATCATACTTTCAGGACTTGAAAGCTGCAGAACAAAATGGATGACTTAACTGCAGAGTGACAGGCAGGCAAGGATTAGTTCCTAGCAATGCAGAGCATTGCTCTGCACAGCACCCTATGTTCCCCAAAGCATACACTTGCATAGCGCGCTTCTGCTTTCACACCCTACCTACTGACAAGCATCCTTCAGGACTTCACCACACTGTCAGTTTTAGTATATTTTTTTCTTTTGTCTATAGAAAGGGAAAAAAAAATAACAGTAAGACCCCCTCCCAACAAGTATAAACAAGGCTTTAAAAAACATCGAATTTCAGAACAAAAAGTGTGACTTCTGTTAGGAGTATCTTCTTGAAGCTGTTTGTTTCCCAGGCAGTTTCATTCATTTCATACAGCTGCACTAAGAATTCAAACTCTACAAAGATTATTACAGTCCATCAAGACAGCAGCCCAGAAGAAAATCCTAAACTTAAAAGCCACTAAACAGTCACAAGGATGAGAAATCTAGCGGTCCCTGAATCAAAACCTAATGTTGCTTGAGATAAGCACCTTTCCTACCCCTTCTTACACCTTTTTTCTTTGGCTCAATTTCATTTGAGCTTCTATAGTCTCTATTTTGGCAAGTGATTTAATGTTAAATCTTTTGCTGACACACAAAGAAAACTAACTGCATTCAAAACACATCCATCTTCCTGTAGATAGACAGATACACATTTATGCAGCAAACCCATCACCTCAGTCCTACCTTAGACCTTGCCTATAATAAATGGTTGGATTAGCTAGGACATCAAGAAAGTTAGAAACGAATAATTCAAATGAGAAAAATCATTACGTTCTAATTACACCAGGGTTTTGCAGAGTACACATTGGAGCCAGTAGTTTTTCATTGATATGGCAATGAATGGTCCACATACCATAGCTGTGTCTTTCCCACTAATTAATTGTAATTCTAGGAACTGCATACAAAATACATTTCCCCGAAGTACCCTTTGCTTCTCCAAATGGAGCCATAGCTCTGTTTTGCTGAACCTAGGAATCTTACAGGATTCTAAGCACTCAAAGTGCTGAGGGAGAAGCACCTAATACATTACATCTGTGAATATTTGTCCTGGTTTCAGCTGGGATGTAGTTAGCTGTCTTCCTAGTAGCTGGTACAGTGCTATGTTTTGAGTTCAGTATGTGAAGAATGTTGATAACACTGATGTTTTCAGTTGTTGCTCAGTAGTGTTTAGCCTACAGTCAAGGATTTTTCAGCTTCTCATGCCCAGCCAGGGCACCTGACCCAAACTGGCCAACAGTGTATTCCATACCATGTGACGTCCCATCTAGTTTAGGAACTGGGAAGTGGGGGGGGCAGGGGTTTCGCCGCTGGGGGACTGGCTGGGTGTCGGTCGGCGGGTGGTGAGCGATTGCCCTGTGCATCATTTGTACATTTCAATCCTTTTATTACTACTGTTGTCATTTTATTAGTGTTATCATTATCATTATTAGTCTCTTCTTTTCTGTTCTATTAAATCGTTCTTATCTCAACCCAGGACTTTTACTTCTTTTCCTGATTTTCTCCCCCATCCCACTGGATGGGGGGGGAGTGAGTGAGCGGCTGCGTGGTGCTTAGTTGCTGGCTGGGGTTAAACCACGACAATATTACTACTGGTAGTTCTTATTCCTACCTTCCCCTGAGCTTCTATAAATAAACATTCCAAAACACCTTCTTGTCTTTCCCAGATTTCTTAGAGGCACCTCCTTCCTTGAAGGTTACTGGCTTATTTTCTCCCAGGAATATCTTCACTTCTACCAGCTCATGGTTGAAAGTCTTGGACAGACATTTCCTCCCCTCCCACCACATTCTCCTGCAGAGGATAAGGGTAGAGAACCAAAAATAGCTGCAAAAGCACCAAAGCCTGCATGAAAGATTGCATGGCCCATTTTGCCCTTTAAAAAAAAAAAAAAATCACAATTGGCTCTCCAGACAGAAAGCAGTAATAACAGGGCAGCTGTACATGGCATCCTGTCCTCCAGTGTTCACCAATACACCCACAAGCAGAGAACTGTGACAGAGTTAACAGCACTAAGTTAACATGCTGCAAAACACATTGCCTTCAGTGCCTTGTTTGAGCAATGCACTCCGACTCTATTCAACATAGGACAAGAACTGGATGCTACAGAATAGCCTATATAAGCTGTCCAAGAAAAGACTGTTAAAAACATGTCCTGAGCCCTACCTCTCTGCAGATTTGTTATTTATCATCATTATTGATCCACAACCTTAAATCCTCCCTTTAGTTAGGCACCTCTAGCATAGTTATACCAAAACCTCCAGCCTTTATTTCAATAATGCCTAAATGCTCACTGCAGAAGGACTGAAACTCTCCCTTTTCCTGTCAAGTTTTGCTGGTTTTGGTTGGGATAGTTAATTTTCTTCAGAGTAGCTAGTATGGGGCTATGTTTTGGATTTGTCTGAAAACAGTGTTGATAATGCCAAGATGTTTTTATTACTGCTGAGCAGTGCTTACACAGAGCCAAGGCCTTTTCTGCTTCTCACCCCACCAGTGAGTCACTGAGCTATTCATGAAACAGTTGTTGTCCAGTTATGTCCTGCAATGCCATAAACCAGAGTGACAGTACAGCTTTGGAAAAGCTCTGGAAAAGATTGCAGTAAAGTTCCACCATAAAAAGGAAGGTTACTAACATCCAGCTTCTCTCACCTCTTTGTGTTTCATTTCATAAGCCCTTTTGAGGCTGGGGAGGGGAGAATCGTAAGCATACTACTCAGTCATAGATTCTTTGTACTTCCTCTCAAAAATGCAATAATGCTGAACAAGTTAATAACAAGGAAGATTAAATAACTTTTAAAATCTGTTTCAATACCACCATGTTTACTAGTTGTGAAAAAACACTGCTATACAATATCTGTGTAACAACAGGATTTAATAAATGTAAGTAATTAAACATGTAATTTCTATAACAAAGCTGCATAACTGCAAAATGTTACCACATTTTTAACTTTGTGAGTTGATTAGAAAAGTACTCTTGACCTACTGTGAATTTTTTCTACATACAAAGGGAACTAAAGAAACCTTCAAAAGTATTTCATGCAATAACTAAATAAATTAAAGCAGTAAGATCATATTTTTACATTATTTTCAATATATGTTTCTAATAGGTGCAGGAACAGTGGGGTATGGCATTTTAGTCAGTAAGTTGCCTTGGCATTGTTCATCAGTAAAGAAAGATAGTGTCAGTTGCACAGTAGATTAGACTGTAGCAAAAAAAGAGTGTGCTCTGTATTTGTACAAATGGTACGAGGTTTTCTTCAGCTATGAAGCACAAGGCATGAATATATTTGTTGTATATTTCTAAAAATCAGAAGAATGTCAACACAAAACCAGATGTTATAGTTTCCATTTTGGCTATGATTGCAAATCATTGGACAGCTTGTCACTGGACAGCTCTTTGATTCAAGCAAACTCCATTCCTCCCACCTGATAAATTTTGAAACTTTATTTATCAGAGATTTGCACCTTAGTAGTGAACATAAGTTAATATGGCAACTGCAGTTTAGACTTACACTTGGAAGAGTGGCTTGAAACTGAACCAGAAAAAAAATATTTAAAGAGACTAGAGCAAGCTGATTACCTATAAGCCAAAAGGTCACCTGTACCTAGCAATACATGTAGTAAAAGTTCAAAGTCCTACTCTTGGTAGGAATTCCTGAACTGCAGGAATTAGAACTGTCAGGTCCTGAATACCTTGAGCAGCTCTGATGTGCAGCCTTGGATCAGCCTGATGGGAAAAGAGCTGCGTGAGAAGCCTTGTTGAGGCCTCCCCATGTTCATTTGTGAGCTGCTATTAAATCTCAGTGCCTGAGCATTAAAGTATATTAAGTATTAGGTCATTTTATAAACAAATAAATATGCTTTTACCATGGTGTTCCTGGGTTCATCAGCAATTCAAATACATTCATTAGCTTCATGCAGGTATGATGGTGTATAGGTTATTTTCATCAATTAATATTTTAGAATATACACCTGTGACACCCCGAAAAAAGAGCAAAAACTTGTTATAAATGTGTATTGGTATATAAAATATGAAATTTTACTTATACCAACATATTAAGCAGAAATGGATGTGGAATATTTCCAGACACATGATTATTCTACAAAGCCTACTTGTTTCAGCCTTAGCTGTTATGTCAGCCACAGAATTCTATGATAATGCTGGAATTTCAAACTTCCTTGAAAAATTACTTCTCCAAGTATTCTGTAACCTTTGAATGCAATGTGTTGTACATTACTGTAATTTATAGCTGCTCTATTTTAATCACTCATTCCACGTTAGACTGACAGACCCAAATTATTTTTTTTTTTAATTTTATTTGCAGAGCTGCACTTTACTACTTGCTCAGGCTATACAAAGACAAAGTAAAACTCTCCTCCATGTTATTTTCTAATAAGATTAAAGATATACTCTGATTATTTATTTCCCCTGATATTATAGATGGAACTGCTTGAAGATGCTGGCTTCCAGCTGTAAGGGCAGAAGAATAAAACAAAATAGATGGAAGAACATTCCATCAATCCAAGTCATCTAGAACCGACTCCTGCCTGGCTAGAGGCAGACCTCTCCTGCTTGCAGCTTCACATGCAGCGTTCTCTAAATTGGTTCAAGGGAAGCTCTAAAAAAGAGTGGACATTAAATGTCAGTTAGCTGACAGCTAGCAAGCAGCTCAGATCTTGCTGCACTTAATATGAAAACTGTCAAATTAGGCAAGGGAAGAGATTGACTTCTTTTTATTGAAGGCAAGTAACTGCAGAAGTGGAGGTAGAAACTGGAGGAAATTAATTCATTAATATTTGACTTGTGAGAGTGTTTCTTTGATTTGTTCCAAATTATCTGTATAGGACGACAGGTAAATTAACTGCATATTGTTCACAAAAAGTGTAGGGCTTAATAAAGGCCCATCTTCTGTGTGCTAAAGTTTACTAGGAGTGGTAGTGGAAGAAATAAAACCCAGATCTTACTTATTCAATCTTTCCTAGTCTTACCTATTTTTAAAACAAGCTCTGGAGGGTATAGGACAGACAAATGAACAGGTTTTTCCCCCCTCAAATATGATTGGTCAAGAATAATGGCAGTATAACAAGAGGGAATTCAGCCAGCTTCTCTGTTTCAAATGCATGAACATTTTTTTGCAGACATCTTAATCTTGTCAAAACAATCAAACAGCTAATTCAAGTCAAGGAAGACCTCTGATACACAGTGGATTACACATTCTCAGCTAGTGTGGATTTACATTGTTTCAGTGCAGTGGTGGAATAGTCTGTTTTGATGCAGCTGAGGTCCAAATTCAGCATGTTCAGTAGCAGAAGAGAGAAAATTCAAACACTGTTGCCAGCTAGACATCTTGGGGGACTTAAGATGATAGCAAATCAATTAATCCCTAGGCAAAACCCACTCTTTTAAGCTGCCATCCTGTTTTGTTTCAAGTGAAAATAATATTGATGTCGATAACACCCAGTAGGTTGACATCATCTAATAGTTTGTGGCCAGTTGGAAATGCCACCTTAGCAAATAAGATGCCTTAAACCACCAGCTGGCAACACCATAAAAACCTGCTGGAGACCATTAGTCTGAATTTAAGGCCTAGCATTATAGGCCAACAAGACCAAAATGCTGATGAAAAGCACCACAAAGTTCTCTCATCCCAAGAATTCAGCTTGTATATATAAACCATGGCTGTACAAAATTCAGCAGTCCTGATCTGGGACCTTCTCTTTTTCCTTGCTCAGCAGCAACAATCATGCCAGCAAAACACTGGATGATTTCCCTTTCTTCAGCATGGGAATTTCTACTTTTGATTCTTAATCTGAATAATTCAAGTAGTTCCCAGTGGATTAGTATCAAACTGCTCTTTTGCAAAACAGTTGCTACCCTTTTGCATTCACCACCTCCAACTTTTGAGGCTGGTTGTACCCATCAACAGAAAGATCATCTGTCTGATGCTACTCATTTCCATGAACTTTAAAAATTAGAAGAAACGTTGGAACATTGTGGCATTAAATCAGAAAGTCACCCCCCCCAGTAGGCATAGGTGTACTAAAACTGTGCCTCAATTTAAGTTAAAGTTGTTACCACACTACCCAAATCCTTTTAAATTACATTCTCCCCTAGTTAGACAATCCTTGTCCTATGTTCATTTCTTCCACCTCCAAAAAACCCCCAATGACACTGATTTGCAATTAGTAGACTGATTTCTGGCAAAAAGTGAAGCAAATACAGAAAAAAATTCTGCCATTTAAAGCACTGCCTTAATCCTCTCTCTAACACCCAGTGTTATAATTATCCTTTCTAGAAGAGCTGTGGTACCAGTTTCATTGACTGTATTGTACCCATCTAGAAAACAAAGTTTGTATTGGTTGATGCTCTTTGGGGCCTGTAACAAATTGACTTAGATTGTCCCACCAAACATTTGTATCATTTGCAGGCAGCCTCTATTTGGCAAGGTAGGCAGCAGAAAAATAATCAGAGAACATTACATACCAGAAAGGTTTAAAGTCAGACCAACGGCAAAAATGAACACAGTTAAGAGTTTGAGGGGTTAAATTCTAATACTCATATTTGGTAGAAATGCTTGAATACAAGGCAGTTAAGATAAATCAAATAAAGTGGTCCCCTATCAATTTTTTTTGAACATGTGAAGTTTGATTAAGCACCTGTTTCCTGTTGCTCTCCTACAGTGATCTGAAGGTTCCAGTTTTCCCCTACACTACCCATTAGAGGTTGTTAACTTACACACAATGGGTCCCTTCCAACACAGGAAGCAAAAGTGCCCAAATTAATCTTAGTCTTTTTGCATCTACTCCAGCATCTGCATAGCTGGCATAAGAGTGTCAGAGGAAAGTCTGCCAGGAAGCAGTATGTTGAACCCAGGTCCCTTAAACCCCAGGCTATGGCCTTACCACTAAGAAATCTTTCTTGACCTGAAGCTTCACTGTTTCTAAAAATACAAATCATTCTGTATAGGCCTTCTATGTTCATATCTATTCCTCAGCCTATTTGTTGTCATTTAGGGCCTGCAGTACCAGAGTCAGCAATCACATTGCAACACAGGAAAGAAAATCCTATCATTTCAATACCAAATTAATTTTAAATCCATTGCTCCATGACTAGGAGCACAAGTCTAGGGCTGCCTGTGTGGGGAAGAAGACTGGTTGTGAGCAGGACATACTGTCAGAGTACAAGAAACTAGATTATCAGGGAGAAAACTCTGGCTGTTCCTCTGAATCAAGCTTCCCAACTCCTGGATTTCACTCACAGCTGCTTACACCCCCCCATCATATTCTCCCCAGTAGTGAAATATTAAATTGCCACTTTGACCTGGCTGCAGGCAACCTGACCATATTTTGGCAATGCTACTCATGGTCTACCTTTGCAGGTCACCTTTAAAAGGTGGGAAGAATAATCTACTGAAACTGAAGTGTCAAAACTGACACTGACTTCCAGAGCCGTTAGGGCACCTTCCTGAGTTCTGTAAGGAAAAATATGCTTTCATTAGGGATAAATTGTTCTTTAGGATTTCTGTGTGTCTTCATTTGAAATCACTGCGAAAAGCTTAAGCAGATTACTGAAGCTAGGAACCCTTTTAGTTATTACTGCAACTGTAAAAGAAACTAGAACAGTGATATTGATTATCCCATTCAAAGAGTGCAGAAATCTGGATCTATTTAATACATATTTTCAGAGTTCTAAAGAAAATGTTTCAAGAACATACAATAGCCACTAATTTCTGCATTACCTAAAATATTCCCTGAATCCAGATACATCCTTCCAGCACTTTGGCCTTTTTCTATCCCATGCAGTAACCGCAATAGCAAGGAAGCTGTACATATGCTGCTACTCAGAAAGTGTAACATGACTAGAAAACACAAACCCAGCTGCAACTGAAGCTTAGGATTGGGGGATATACAGTGAAACCTTCAGATAAAAGGTACTGCAGAAATACCTTCTTATTAGTAAAGTGGAAGACTCCACCAAACTAGCAATGAGATAGAACAGAGAACAATTAGATGCTTTAGTTTATAGTTTGTATATCCACAAAGATAAAATTTGAATGTTGTTTCTTTCATACCATCAGAATTTTTCCTCCTTTTCCTTATACCAGGAATGATGCTTTGGACCTATTTCTTTCTTGTAACCTAATGAGGAAGTCTCTAGCAATTGTTAGGGCGATTCCCATCCTATAAGTTTTCTTGAACGTGATCCAATGTAATATCCTACAAAATATTCAGCTACCCAAATTTGTAACAAAAAACTGCTTAACTCACCTTCATTATCTTTTAAGTGATGTACAATCCAATGTCAAAATATTTGCATTTTCTCCTTAAATTCTGTGCCAGAATTACAGTACCTTGACTCAGTGTTTATGCTTACTACAATACATAAGTGATCATGTTTATGCATTTTTTTTCTTAGTGGGCAAACTGAAGCTTTTATATAGAATCTAGTTTGGGGTTTTTTGCATATCCTCCGAGACTCCAGATTACAGTATTTGCCAAGGTATTCAAAAAGTAGTCAACACTGACAAATTAGAAATGGTATTATCTCAGTGGAAGAATTGTGAAACATTAAAGTAAAAATCTGCCTCAAATTTTCTCAAAATAAAACATGTACAGCAGGGTAATCAGTTTAAAGCTTGAGCCTCAAATATTCATTAATTTGTTAACAAGTGAAGGAATTTGGACTCATAATAAAGACTAGTAAGGATTTATTACCATAGCAGAGGTCATAATCAGGAACTAGATGTGTTGTACGAAAGGTGAACTGGAAAGTTTTAAAAAGGTCAGCTCTTTCTAGCCAACCAAGAGATGTAGAAGCCTATGGGTGCAACTACTGGGCGCTGAAGAAAGGAAAAGCTACATAGTTCACAGGATGGAAAAGTACCCCATAGCTGCACATGCAGAAAGTTACAGTTAAAGAGATTTACCAAGAACACTCAGATAACCAAGGTACTTAATTACATTTTGTGCCTTTGGGAAAAACAAACAAACAGACAAAACCCACACAAAACCAAAAAACCTACCAAGCCAAAAAACCAACACACTACTCTTGCCCTAACTTTTAAATAAACCTAAAAGATAACGTTATCCACATTAACAGTCCTGCATTTTTGCCTGATGCAAGAGCTGACAAGACTATTCAATCCTCATATCATGATGGCTTTTAAGTGTCCTGATGCAGTACTCACCTGATTACAAAAGAAATAAATCAATTAAAAAAAATTGTTTTCAAATACTAACTTCAAAGTGACTTACCTGTTCAGCCTTCTTATCAACTTATGCTTTAGAAACCCGAAATTTTTTAGCTAGAATATTTTTCACTGATAGCTGTCCCGGTTTCGGCTGGGATAGAGTTAATTGTCTTCCTAGTAGCTGGTATAAGTGCTGTGTTTTGCGTTTAGGATGAGAATAATGCTGATAACACACTGATTTTTTAGTTAGTGTAAGCACTGCTCAGTAACAAGTCAAGGACTTTTCAGCTTCTCATACTGTCCTGCCAGCAAGGAAGCTGAGGGTGCACAAGAAGCTAGAGGGGACACAGCTGCAGCTGACCCAAACTGGCCAAAGGGGTATTCCATACCATAGGACATCATGCTGAACAAAAACACTGGGGGGAGCAGGCCAGAGGGTGGCAGCCACTGCCTGGGGACTGGCTGAGCATTAGCCAGTGGGTGGTGAGCAACTGCATTGTACATTACTTGTTTTGTATATTCTTTTATCATTATTATTTTCCCTTCCTTTTCTGTCCTATTAAACTGTCTTTATCTCAACCCACGAGTTTTAGTCCCCCGCACTCCCCATTCGCTCTCCCATTCCACTGGGGAGAGTGAGCAAACAGCTCCGTGGTGCTTAGCTGCCTGCTGGGTTAAACCACAATAGCCCTCATTCCAGACAGAGGGCAACCCCTTTTTGCAAGGTACATTTGTAAATTCTGCATGGGCAGAATGGAGAAGAACATAAGCAAAGAAACCTAACAAGTATCTTGCCTAGGAAGTGACCACTTATCCACAGATTGTAGCAGTTTGTTCAGTTTTTAAGTGAATTTTGCTGGAAGGTCAAAAATCACATTTGGATTCAATAGATCACATCACTCCAGGTCTAGCATACACACTGCTACAGTATTGACCAGCTTTACAAACAGTATAAGATTAGAATAATTACGTATAGGTTAATTGTCCCTAGTTTAATTTCTTTAAAAGTGACATGTACAGTTCCTTCACCCTGATGGCACATTCCTGTAACAGTGAAATTGTGTGTCCTTATAAGCAAAGACAGCCAAGCATGTCAGCTGTATTAGCAAGAGTGTGACCAGCAGGTCCAGAGAAGCAGACAAATGGCTGACTGGAGGATACAGGAAAGAGCCAGACTTCTCAGAGGTGCAGAACAGTAAAACGACAGGCCAGAAATGCAGGCTGGAAGATGGGAAATCTTGAAGAGGTTGTGAAATGTCCGCTTTTGGAGGTGTTCAAGACCCAATGGTACAGGTTCCTGAGCAACATCACCTAACCAGATCTGCTTTAAGCAGGGGTTTGTATCAGATAACCACCAAAGGTTCCTTCCAACCTGAATTATTCCACAATTCTATGAACCTGTCCATTATATTTCATAACAGATTAAGGTAGATTTTATTATTTTATTAACCTTGGTAGACTTACTAATAGTCTGGGGTTTGTTTTTTTGTGGGGTTTGTTTCCTTCCTGCCCTCCCCCCACCCCCTCAAGTCTACTATGTCTATAGTAGATGAGAACAGTGACCTTCAGTCCTGTATGAATCTTTAACAAAACTAAGTACCACATTTACCTCAATATACCTATATATATGTAAATATGTATGTATACCTAATTACCTATATATGCAATATGTGGCATTTCATACCAACAGCACTGATTTACCTAATCTGGATGTAACTGTATGCTCATCAGTGCAACTACAGTGGCTACTCTGATCTGCACCAGAAAGCAGAAGACAAAACAATAAAAGCTGACTTAGAAGGAAGAGATGTAAAAATTAAACCAACTAGCAGTATTAATATTAGTCTGGGGTCACTGTGGTATCTAGAGTGCAGACACCACGCAAACTCACTGAGAAAAAGACAAAAAGATGATTGGAGATGAGATTTACCAAAGCAGAGACCAGAGCAAGTAGAGTTTCATAACCCACAGAAAGCTATTTTTAACCAACCTTTTTCTTTTCCCTAAACAGCAACTGCAAAGAAACAGTTTTTCTTTTGAGCCTATCTCAAATCAGGGTGCTCACAGCAAGGCCAGTCATTTGACCAAAGCAAACTCACAGTTGATGCCTTTTATACAGTTCAACAGCACGCACTTCAAGGACAACAGCCAGCTGTCCTTGAATCCTGCCATTTTCAGATCTATAAGGTGGTCTGCAAGTACAGAAGGTGCCCATGCAAATTTCCTTTTGACACACAGATAAAATTGGCAAATGATGTGTGGTTATTCTTATATATAAACCACACAAAAGATATGATTCCATCTGCTTGCCACCAAGAGAGGCCTTACTTGTCTTGAGACCTAAAAAATACCTTATTTGCACAGCACAAAGTATGCTGTCTCTGAAATGAAACATTTTAAAAGGTCTTATGCTTTTTTAAAAATGCAAGTAAAGATTTTTAACTGTTCCTGCCTTCTTCCCCCTCCCTCCCACGAGTCTTTGTTCTTACAGATGAAAAATATCAGAGACAACCAAAATAGTTCACGTGAAACAAACCTTCACAATACCAGTCACAAAAATGAAGAGGGAGATTTGACCTTTTTTCATCTAATAGCCCCAAAATCACACACATTCAGAGCTGAAGACTTTGCTCAGTTTCCTGTTCCTGCATTCAGTCTCTGTGAGACAAAGATTTCATGCAAGGAGCAGAGGTTTCTAGAGCAAAACAGAGCTGCCCACCTCAGAATACTTCATACCCTTCCACACTATTTGGACAGTTGCCTGAGCAGCAGGGGAAAAAAGAAAAAGAAAAAAAAAAGGCTCAGTTCTTTTTGATTTATCCAGCTCATTCTTACTCTTGAAAGATTCTTTAGGGGTTTAAGAAAAAAGATGGGGCCTACATCTTTAATTCTTCTGTCTTGAAAGTCTAGCTTAAAAAACGTTTCAGTCTATCAAATCCATGAATAGTTTGAGTCAACTGAAACCACATTTTATAGCAAATAAACTAGTCTGGGGGGGGGAATCTTACAGCCATAAGCCTAAGAATCTATTTCAAAATACGCTTTTGTCTGTTTTGTATTTCCTTTTGTGATTTGCCATCATCTAACTGACTTCAGTGCCAATGGTAAGAAACATTAGGAGATGCTGTTAACTGCTTAAGATTAGTTGTTAGACACACCCACACCCCCATACACCTCATCGTTACAGAAAGGTAGTCTTTTACAGAAAAGTTAATAAATTCAACATTTCAGAGTATTAGGCACCTCCATTCAAACCCAACATAGATTTGACTTTTCATACTTTAAGGAAAAAAGACCATCATAATTAACCTGAGAATTTAATATATTTTTCAAAGAATATCTTATTACATTTAAAAGGAACCAGAACTAGATGAACATATAGACTGTGGCTTCTACCTACCCTCAACAGATCCTGATCTACTGGTATTTTTGGCCCCAAAAAACCCAATGTAAGTTCACTGAAATCTTACTATTGGTTATGGCAGCCATTGGATCAAACCTGTTGGTAGGAAGTCAAGGCTTTTTAATATAAAGACTTATTGCTAGGAGATTTTACTTCCACAGAAACAGACATATGAAAAATTACATGCTTATCTTTTCATTCATGTTTTCAGAAACTGTGACCAGTCACAGACAGAAACATAATATTACCATCCTGAAAGGAATAGTTATAATCAAGCCTTCTTCTCTATGCAGAGTAAATCTCTAAACAATACATTTAGCTATAGGAAAATTCAACCAAGTGTAATGAATTTTATCACACAGCAGCTGTTCAAATAAAGCAAAGCAAATTTGGCTTAATAGCTACTTGATGAGCATACACTGGTCTAACAGAGAGGCCAAAGCAAAAGTGTAGCTGTGTTGTGTATTCTGTCATGTAGTAAGGTCTTGAAAATATGAAAGAATAAAAAACGCCAATATATCAGTTTCAATTCTACTCAACTATGGTGGGCATTTAGATAATAACGTAACATTATACAGAGTTTTGTCAGCTTAAAGAATTGATCTGATGACATATAAGCATGATAGGCAGTGCCCACTATTACTCTGGTAAGGGAAGTCCTGTTTGTAAAAAACAAATTTATAAAAGTAAGATTAAAAGATTTGGAGGCACACTGCTTTACCTTGTAGGCATAGATCCAGAAGTAAAATATTTAAAGTACTTTTCTAGTTGAGGTAAGCAATTCTTTTGTACAACACACAATATAAAAAAGCTCACATAGGTTGAAAAGAAAAAAGCTGATAAAGTAATATCCTAGCAAACTATCACTTTGATAGAAAAGCAGTAATGGTCTCTCTTAACAGCTCTCTCGCATGATGGATATGAAATTTCTGTAGCGCATTCCCCGGTCAAGATCAAGCTTGAGATTGTCCTCTACTGTGGGTCAAATTAGCCCAAACAATTTAACCTTGAGGCACCATGCAACAGAGCTCAAGTATTTCTTCAAAGGGAGGAAGGAAAAAAAACCCAACCCACAAAAAACCCCAGCACTTGAATTAGTTCAGGCTACATAAGAAAAAGGAAGCTTCTGACCTGAGTATATTTTGAGAGGTTTATATGGCTTCAAATCTAATACTTTAGTATAGTCACAATAAATACTTTAAAAAAAAAAGATAAGTCCTTCTAACCCCTTCTCATACAAGTATTACAATATTTCACATTACATCAGGTCAGAACTGGAAGGTGCTGTGAGGACAAAGCTTCATTATAATTAGTTGCAAATGGAGATCTGGCTTCTCTGCTAGACCATTACATCTGGACACAATCAAATGCTCTGAAAAATATCCCATCCTCATCTACTGAGCCACAGGCAAACTTTGAACACCAACCTGTAGATCCATAGGAAAGGCACTCTGCTTTAACTTCTCAGTTTCCATGCCATAAAGGCTGACCTGCAGTGGGCGACAGTAGCAGCTCCAGCTTGCATGGGTGGTCTCAGGCCAGCCATGCCTCAGTTTGCCTTTCAGCTCCAAGAACCACTCACTTGGCCATATTCTAAGGAACTGTTTGCCCACTTAGGTGAGCCACATTTTTCCTAAGGTAGGAAGGACTTGCTATCATATCCCAAGGCTCCCCTTCAATGCACACTTTCATTCTTCAACATTCAACAGGAAAACAAAGATTAGAATAACTGCTCACTCAGCGTGGGCTATACTGCATGAAAGTCGTCTTCTGTGCCTCTGGTACTGAAAGAGGACACTACTCCCATCACTCTCCTCACTTCAGATTGCATTGCACAATGCTGTCACCCTCCTGAAGTTCTCCCCCACCTTCAACTCTCCACCCTCTCCTTTATTTTTAAATAAAAAACACCCTTTCTTTCTCCCAGCTGATTTGATAACTGAATAGGGCTGAATGAACCTGATAATGTCTCTACTGTGTTGTATTAGCAACTTACAAAACACAAGGAGACAGCAATTTGTGCTATTAATATGGAGAACCACAGTGGAACACCCTCTTCCTTTGAGGAGCAAATTGAGAGTTTTCAGCTGGAAGCTCTTATAGTTTCAATGCTTCCTTATCTGCCTTTGTCCACAGTTGCTGATGAGAGCTAAACTCCTGCATCCATCCCAGCAAATTACATGAGTTTAATCAAGTGGCTGTGTGATCTATTTGGTGACAGCAGATTTAGTTACCCTGCTGTGATAAAGCATTGATCAATGTACTATTATTCTTTCCTTTATTGGCTTTTCTTTCTTCCCAGCAAGCATAATACTACAGTATCACAGACCAAATTTTCTGCACTTGAAAACTCACCACCCACTTCTAAATCCAAAGACAGTATTTCCTGCTTCACCAATAAAGGCATTTGTTGCATCTTAAAATCCATGGTTTTCTAGCAATCCTTTTATTTTCACAAAACTGAACTGTTACTGCACTGAGCTTTGTTCAGTGTTGGCCACCATTATTTGGAGACTTCTTCCTTATTTTTTTACTAAATAGTTCAAAACAGATGTCCTTTTTCAATAGTAGTCAAAGAATTCCTGCTTTATGGTCTTTCAAAAAAAAAAAGAGGAAAACAAAATAATAATTTAGTGTTTTGTCCCATTGCTTTCCAGCCTTGATCAATCTAGTTCTTAGTCCAAGACCAAGCTAACAATGTGAACGTCAAGTCATACAGCCATTGTGCTGTCTTTCCCAACAAATTTGGGCTTAGATAACACAATATGGCTCCTGTTCAACAATCAGATGAGTCAAACACATTTTTGGCAAGCTTCTGTAAACGTGTTAAAAAATATTTTCTACATACTTTCCCTTTTGAAAAATTGTTCCTAAGAGGTTGAAGACTTTGATTTCAAAATGCCTCACACAATGTTTGTTAATGGTACTAGTAAATCACTTTGTTCTACAGTTCACCTAGGAAATACCCTTTTTGGCTGTAAAATGCCATCTGATACCTAATAGGACAACAAGACAGGACAACATTGCCTGGGTTCTTTCATTTTTGTGTTTTGGGGTTTGGCTTTTTTGAAGGTCTCCTATCCCAGTTCACTTTGGGATATTACAAGAATGCAACCCTTTGGAGTAAAAGGGCAGATTTCAAATTAAAGATGAGTCTGTGCTGTCTGAAGAATTTGCCCTGTTATTCAGTGTGCTGTTATGTATTAAAATGTGTATTAAATTGAACTTTACTTTTAAAAAGTAATTGAAGGATCGGAAAAGGAAAACTCCCCTTCAAGGTTTTTGCTTTTACTGCCATTTTCTGTCCTACTAAGCAATGTCTTTATCATGACGTCATTTCTTCTAAGGTAGTAATTGCAAAAAAAGCAGAAATCATTCATCTACAGTAGAAGTTTGGAATGGGCACTTAACATTGGAACTTACCTTTACATTTTGATTATAAGAGAAAATGGCCCATATGGCATAAATATCTTCAAGTGAAATGGGAGTTCATGAATTTATAGCAAATGTGATAAGGGTAGAAAGATCTCAAGAGCAAATGTTGTAATAATGGTCTTTTAATAGACCTAGGAGAAAACCTGGCTAACTCTTACTATGGCTGAGCAAATAAAGGCACAAATCAATAAGAGAAGTTACCAGTTAAACAGAAAAGAATCCAGAGCAAAGTTCATATAATAGAGTGATCTGCCTTCAAAATGAAAGTTAAAAGGCAAAATTCTTGGTGAGACAAACCTAAGAGCAATAAACTAGAATACAAATAAAGACATCGACATTAGTGGATGTTGCAAGCTTTTAACTGGCTTAGTGACTGAAAGTGCAAAAAACAGTTCACACAAGCTGCTTGGAAAACAAGGGTCGGGGTTTGGGGGATTTGTTTTGTTTTTAAAAATCAATATGATTTTCTTTACCTATTAAGAAATTACTTCGGTGTATGCAAAATTCAAATCTATGTTCATTGAGGTATTAAAATACCTATTTCTTAAGGAGATAACCTGTGTTTTCAATTACTAAGTGATAAAAATACTTCTGAACTCATAGTCTGTGTTATTGGTTCTGGAGCCACACATTCATTTCTCTGGTGCAGACCTACTCTAGGGAAAGAAATTACTTCTGATTGGATACTACTGAAAGGACTAAAACTTAATTTGAAAATCTCTAAACTGTTATTCAAAGTTCTCAATTCTTTTCTCCAATAGCCCTAACATAGACCAACAGCTTCTATATTATCAGCAATTCTGAATCCTTCTTCTTGTGCATCATCTTTAGACCTCAGCAGTTTAAGTCAAAAGGTTATGCTCCAGTGACAGGCACAAGATCTTTATACATTGAATAAGACTCCTATAGTCAACTATTCTTTAAAACACAATCTAGGTGTAGGGATACTATTTAATGAAATTGTTACATGTGAACTAGAGCTAACGTCATCTTTGTTTTCTGAGATTAGTTAGATTTCATAACTATGCTAGCTGTGAAGTTTAGTGTCACACAAACTTGTTAGAGAGAACACATAATACCACAGAACAAGAGAACTTCATCACTGGTTTGTTTAAAATCACTAAAGCAAACACTTCTTGATTGTATGACTATATCATAAGAAACAAAAGAAATGCTTATAAACACGTGTGAACATCCAAAAATAGCGTAATTTGTCTGACTTAATTCAGTCAATAAATAATTTGCATTTTTTCTGTAGAAAAAGGAATCTATAGAAGACAACACATGCACTAGCCGATACATGCATGCACCTGCTGCAGATACCTACTCCCAAGTCCTCCACACTACACTGACTGATCACCCTCCTTTGAAAGCTGTCACGGTCACAAATCAAAACCTCATTTTCTAGTAAAGTAAGGCAGGAACTACAACCTTTTGCTGTGGAATTTAGACCCATTTTGCAGCATAATAAACAAAGCCTTTATATTATTTCCTTTTTTTATATTACCTATGCAATAGCAGGCAATAGCTTTGGCATACATGAAAAATAGTGGACTAGATGTCAAAAACCAAACATAACTGTATCCACTGGTCAGTCATAACAAGACGGAAGAAAATCCCAATCAAGTTCGTCACTTTAATTTCTTGTTCATCGTAGCAGAATGTGGGTGGGAGAGCAGGACATACTATCTCCGACTACAAAGAGCCAGAGATCTTACAGAAAGGAAAGTGCATTGTATTGGGTCTGGCTGAGATGGAGCTAATTCTCCCCATAGCAGCCCTCGTAGTGCTGTGCTCTGCATCAGTAGCTAGAAAGGTGTTGATAACACATCAGTGTTTTGGCTACTGCTGAGCAGTGCTGGCACAGCATCAAGGCTGTCTCTCCAACATTTTTGCCCCCCTCAACAGCAGGCTGGTGCTGGGCAAGATCTTGGGAGGGGACATAACCAGGACAGCTGACCTAAACTAACCAAACAGATATTCCATACCATGTGACGTCAGCTCAGATATAAAAGTAAGTAAAGGGAGACAGAAGGGCGGGGGGGAGGGTGCATTTTTGTCTTTCAGGGCAACCACTACACATACTGAAGCCCTGCTTCCCAGGAAGTGGCTAGACATCACCTGCTGATGGGAAGTAAATAACATAATTTGTTTTTCTTTGCTTTCACTTTATTAAACTGTCCTTATCTTGACCCACAAGCCTTTTGTTATATTTTCTCCTCCCTGTCCAGCTGAGGAGGGGGAGTGATAGAGCAGCTTTGGTGGGTACCTGGCACCCAGCTAGGGTCAACCCACCACACACACAAACTTTTCCTTGCTCAAATTCTGTTTTGTTCTAGGCAGCATTACATTCAATAAGTCACATCTTAAGAGAAAATGCAAGACTTACCCACGTTTTAAATTAATATTGCTATGGTCAGGTTTATCACATGGTATGCTCTGAGTGTCTTATGAAGTAAGATGCTATTTCAGTTCCTCCTGATGTAAATTAAACTGGTGAATACAACTGAATTAACAACTGCTCCCACACTTCTATGTACAGAAAGGGTAGCTGATTTTGTTGACTAAATGATTCATTTTTAATTGTTCTCTCACATCTAACTGTTAAGGAGCATGGTAGTGCTTATAACTGTGTCTTGACTTACATTGGGAAGCTCTTGTTTTGTTTCCAATCTCCTGCTCTTTCTCCCCCATTTCTCCTAACAACCACACTATGAAACTCCAAAGCAGATTTGTAAACTTTTAGAGAGAAGGGAGAGGAAAAGGGAACTTTTCTAGTATGTGATCACCACAGACCACAGGTCCTGAAACAATAAAGCTCAATGAGAGAATCTCTGCAAACTGAAATGCAGCTGCAATATAATGACCAGAAAAAGGATTCAGGAGTTATTGCAGAAAAATCCCTAAAAGCCCTCATCAGAATGAGCCACAGCTATGGCAAGGAAGGTATTAAAAGCCTTTGGATTACACTGACAGTCACAGCTGAAACAAGTAAAACCAAAAATTCTACTGTATTTTAAAAAAGAAAAAAGCAATAACTAGACTTTCAAAATATTGCACTGTAGATAATTAAAAGATGATAATCTTTTCTCAATTATCCATGAAGTAAGAGCGTATGGCTCAAACTCATCATCAGGTTTGTAGGGCCCTCCACTGGCTCAGGTACTGGAGGCCTCCTTCAGTGCAGAGGTCTGCCCAGCAGCACAACAGCACCCCAGTAACAGCAACCACCAGCTTGCCAGAGATGTGCAGTAGTGTGCAGAGTGCCACTGCCTTGCAGAGCCTGCTGGAAATATCACAGTGCTCTTGACAAAACTTTGAAACCACCTTCCCCAGAGAAAAGCTCACCAATCATGTCAACTTCTATGGTGTAACTTTAAACCACATATTTCAGCTGTTGATGAACTCTGGTTTTGCTCTTTGATTGCCTTGCCTATGAAAATACATATACACTACACAGAGTGTAAGAACAAAACCTTGTGCTAAGAAGCACCTCTGGGCTGTCTAGGCAAAGTTTTAAATTGCATTACACCAACAGGGCCACAAAGACATCACAGTTTTAGGGAATACAGTTAGAAATGACAGATTAACAGAAACAAAAGCAAAGCTTTTATCTGAACTGCAGAAATAAAAAAATAAAAAAAATCAAGTTACAGATCTAGTGACTCAATGTTTTGGGACATTGCTGCACATGTGTTTCAGCTGAAAAGAAACAGAGCAGCATAAAAGACATCTGAAGTGCCAGCCAAACTTTCTTTTTGCTCAAGGAAGTGTATTTGTTGTCGGTTAAAGTTCTCTCTATACATCCTGTATTTGGACAAAATTTGCACTTCGGGTGGTTTTCTATTCTGCAGTACCATCTAGTGACATTGCAATGAATGGGAATCGAGCTTCACTGCAGTGCTACTTCTCGGTGGTGCAATTATTGGACCAAATCTTGCAACTCCACTCCAACCATTTCTTTCCTGGCATTACAAGCACCATAAAAGAACATGTATAGTAGAAGATACAGCCTAGAACAAATAAAAACATTCATGAGCCCCGACACAAGGCACTTTCCGCCTGCTTTCTGACTGACTGGAGAAGAGAGGATTTCAGTGAATCTACAGGTATGAAACACATCCTCTGTGAAACCAGCTTTAAAATAAAATGTGGTGATTAGTAAGGCACTCATGTTAATCTACTGTCATTACCAGGTAACTATGTAACAGTATCTTAACTATAGGGGTAGGAATCTAATAGACTGTGTCATTGATTAAGGTAGGCACTTCCCTGGTTCCCAGAAAATCTCAGCTGAACCTGCCCTCTGAGGCATTCTTGGGAAATCTAGACAAGGAAAAATTATTTCTGAGCACATCCCAATATTGTCTTGTGTATTGAACACAAATGTTCTTATCAAAGTGTTAAAATAGTGACTACTACTGACAGTTAAAAGACTGCATTTGTTAAAAAATACTTTAGATATTGTTCCTACAGAGCAAAATAAATACTTCATTTGTAGGCTGCCTTATCTCAGCTTTACTGGGGAGATTGAGAGAGACAAAGATAATGAATTTTTACAAAGTCACAAAAGGTAAATAAAAAACTATAAAATAAAATCCTTCATTAAAAAAAACTTTTAACACCATTTTACACAAACCCCCATCAATCTGGATTTAATAAGTGCTTTTTTTTTTTAAAGCAGTTATTCCTAGCTCAGCTCACAAAACAAAAGCTCACATCCTCAACCACAACTTTCAATGCCTATTCCTAATTACAATACCAAATACTACAACTTTAAAAAAAAAGAAAAAAAGAAAACACACACAAAAACATATTTGAACAAGTTTTGGATCCACTATATTTGTTCAGGATACAGACTGTGTAGCTTAAAGACTTATTTTACAGTATAATGATTCATGCATTAAAAGTTGTAATTTATGTCTAATGCAGAGAGAGAATTTATGCGCAATATCTAGTTTAAAGACATATAAAGTGATCTGGAAAGAATACTTGAAGGACAGCTGATCAGCAGCAAGATGGAATTACCAGCAGTTGTGCTTTTTTTTTTTATAATTTACTTAAATATTCAAATCATCTATCATCTGGGCAGATAAAGGAAGTTTTTGAAATAAACTGATCATCGTCAATGCTGGACAACAACCTATCTGGACTTTTGTCAAAAGAGACAGGTGAAACCATTATCTGTGCCAGCATAAGACCACAAGAAAAAAATACCCCTTGTGCAACTAGTGACTTCATCTGTTTCAGGAGTTTCAGGGCAGCTGCCCTCTGCATGACTGAGCAAATGATATCAAACCACTGCAGCATGGACAAGACTTGATGTCACATATCTTACCATAAAGCAATGACACATCAGTATTCTAGGCTTTCATCTCCATGCATTTTGAAAACAACACTGCCTATGAGGACATGTTATAAAACTTGCATCAGAATTATCTGATAAAGGATTGGGCCCTGAGTAAGAAGTTTCAGTAAATGCATGTCCACAATTCTGAAGTTAAATCAGGTACAAAACTATGGCACTGTCAGAAATTCTTGGCACCTCTAGAGGTTTTGAAAACCCCACAAGCACGGGCACTGTGGTCTGGTTGACTAATGGGCTCCATGAATTTAAATGTCAGTAACCTAAAACAAACCTGCTCTGTAGCACCATCTTAGTCATGCTACATGGGTTTCACAATAAACCAGTACTGCAAAACAAATTTTAACATTAATTGCACAATTTATGTGTATTAATGCATTGCATGAGCTCACAACGATCATTTGAGAAGCATTTTAACCAAAAGTTTAGCTCTATGTAAACCAAAACCAATTCCTCAAGACCACCATTAGAAAGAAATCTGTAGAAAGAACTTACTCGCATAATTCATCTATGGGTTGTTAAGCGAAAAATAGCATCAGCAACATTAACTGAGAACAGAAACTCTGAAGTCATACAGTTAAGATGTAGATTGGCCAAAGCAAGAGAAAATTGTTTTGTTGCAATATTTAATTCAAATTTATGTCAAATATTTGAGAATAGTCTTAATCTAAAAAGTTTCAGATTCCAGGTAACCTATCATTGCATCAGCAATTCTAGGAACACAGAAAAAGATGCCACTCAAGCCACTTGCAACTTTCTCCTTCAAGGAGAGCTCAAACTGATGTTTTAATTTGGGTACAGGGGAGAAGCAGCCTTGTTCCACAATGAGGTTTTACTATATATAAACAGTGCTTGTTACTGCTGTATTAAAATCACTCAGTCCTACCCCAGGATAGCCTTCTATTGACATGAGTACACTACTCCAGTGACAGATTTCTAGCAATTAAGAATAAAGAGAAGTGGCAGCCTGCTTTAATAGAATTCTTGCTTTCTTCAGTGACAGCTGCTGTTGCAGGAGACATGCTTAGAAGTCACACAATAGGAGTTAAAGTGACTCTCCTTCAACAGAAGAAAGAAGACAGCAATGCCTATTGCCTGACTAAATGAGACTTAAGCTTTGGACCACAAACCCAACTGCCTTGCACATTAACTTCTGGAGAACCATCGTGAACCAGTGAGTTCTGGCAGCATTGAAACACTCTTAGAAAGTTTTAATTCATTATCTAAAGTACTAAATTTTCTTCCTTATTCATTAACTGTTTATCTACTACTATTTTTAATCTAATAGCTCTGTTTTCTTCCTGTTGGATGCTATACTGATTCTACTGATTTGGGACCTCAAAGGATCAAGAAAGAATCTGGTTAAAAGCAATCTGGTTTAAGTTGAAGCACTTCAGTTTGCTAGATAATCTCACAACCTGCTTCAGATGGCAGATAGCACCTTGCAGAGTCCTCAGAGCTGTTCTTTGCACTGATACAAAGCATTCTGCTGGATTTTGAGAAGGACTCCCCAAAAAACCCAGAAAAGAAAAGCAAAGCAAACCATTTACCAATGCTAAGTGGAAAAATTTCTGAGCACTACACTACCTGACATTGTCTCTAGCTGACAAAAATAATATTAGTTTTCCTCTGCATACCTTTTCCTCCCAAAATTTTGAGAGAGAAAGCTAGAATACATAGAGCTGTAATGCACAATTCATGTTATGTTAGAAGCCTGCAGAAAGTCTCAAACCATACAGTTCTGATGTCTTCTTGACTTTCCAGGAGAGTCTGGAGATTCAGAAGAAATTATCATACCCCCCACACACACAAAATATCTTTGAATGGACCAAGGTCTAATAGCACAGCTGTTTACCTTATTTGCAACTATTGAAGTTTACTCAATAATAGATAGTCACTTTTATCCCTGATCTTACATTTGCACCGAATGTTTTCTAACGATCATTATCTTAGCAGTGAAAGTGTTAATACAAATGAACTTTACTTTTGTACTTAAATAGGTCTTTATTAAAAGGATAACAATTATTCATGTTTTCTGTGTTTTGAAGCAAACTGAGGCTTCAAACATTCTTCCCTTGCCTCTAAGTTGATATACATTTTCAGATAAAAATAATTATCTACACATGCTATCACATCAAGAGATGCAGCTTTCTTCATACTGCTTATTTTTCCTATGCAACTAAAAGAGATGCAAAAAACAGGAGGGATGTGGTATTACTTAGGTACAGTACAAGAGATTAGCAGAAAATTCCCCCACCATCTCTCTCATGGCTTCTTATGGTATCTCCAGAAAGTCAGCCACACACTACAGCTCTCCAGATTTACAGTTACTGATAACCCACACTGGTAGAGCCTCTGCACCTGCATTCTTGCCTGCCTTTCCCTGGGGAGTGCTAATCACAGACTTGCTCCTGTATCCAGCTGCCAAAAGTTGAAGAGATGTTATTTTGGGGATTCCCCCTCCCCACCCATCCTCAAATCCATCTGAAACCATGTTTAGAATACACTAGAGTAGAACAGACCAACAAGCAAATTTCCCTGTTATAAAGGCACAACTTTGGAGAGCTGTGCTAAGACTATATAGGAACAACTGGTGAAGTGACAACACTACAAGATTCAAGACTTGAGTTTTGTGTAGATAAATAATCAGAAACAAACAATAGGGCACAGTGCATCATTCTGATGCTCCTGCTCACAAGACCTGCTGCACAAACTGAACAACTCAAGCATAAAGACGATAGCTCAGAGTAAACTCACAAGAAAACCCCACATTATACTTTCGTTGTTCTACTTTTAGCCTTTAGGAATGTCTTAGTACATGTTATAAAGATAGAAAAGGAAGAAAACTCATGGCAGGCTTAAAAACACTTTGCAGGGGGAATTAGATAAACTTAATTACATTTAGACTCCTAATATAAGGGCTAAAATTACTGAAAATGCTGACCACACACTAATGCAGCCACACTACTAGGCTCTGTTAATTTTCATCCCAAGTGAAAAATAACAAACATAGAATGATGTATGTTTAAAGTACTTTTGAATTATGTACTGCCATATTGTATCCTACTGTAGATTAGAGAAACAACTACCAAGTGCCTCTAAATCAGATGTTTTAGCATAAATGCAGAGTGGGAACAACATAATTACTAATTAATCCTCAGAAATTATTAAAAAAAAATCAGAGCAAATTAGCTAGAGAAAAAAGGCTCTCTCCTTCCCTCAAACCATCTGCACCCTCCCAGAAAAGGCTGGCAAAACCATCAACATGGGACCAAAAGAGATAACTTGGTTTCTGCTTTGTGCCACTGAGTTTCTAAGAAGCATCTCTTTTTGTGTTACAATGGTCTGAACAGACTTAGAGAGGCAGGAAAGGAAAAACTCAATTAATGTTGGTTGATTATATGACTGAAGAGTTCAGGTATTAATGAAATATAGCCCAACATCTCACCTATTTAATAAAACCCTTTATATGCCAATCACACAAAAAAGGATAAACTACGTATATTTTATTTCGTTTCATGGTGCAAGTTACCTAATGCAGCTTCTACCAAGGCTAAACATGACTATGCAGACGCACAAAGCTCCAAGAGCCTGACTACAGCTCTTCTCAGAGGGTTTTCTGCCTTCTGGCTCTCAAACTAACTTGAAATAAATTGACAACACATTTAACCACTGCAGTGTGTAGCCCTTTCAGAACACAATTAATTAAAAACAAATATAGTAGGTAAGTCCCTCTTTCAAAACTGCTTAATTCAACCACAGGCAGCTTTGAATCTCTACAGCAACAGACACCAGGTACCATCAACAACCCCACAAGCCCTCACTGGGTCCTTGTGCACTGGGAAATACAGTGCCTCCCATCCCAGCCCTACCTGCCTGTCCCACAGGCAGCAAAACAAGCAAGCACTTGTGACAAAGGTACATTGGAAAAAGCTAAGGAGGAAGGAGCAGTAACAGCTCCAGAAATTGCAAGAAGCAGTGGAAGAGGAGTGAAGCAAGCAGTAAGACTAAGAAAGAAGCTCAATAAATACAAACAATAATAATAATAAAAAAATCCTAGCTGAAGAATATTTCTTCCTCAGGCCATGGTTAACAAGCCCCCTTCTCCTGCCCTCCCCACCACACTCAGAGCTGCAGGTTTTCAGGTAAACACCAAATAGTAGTAATATTCAATAAAAATTTTGAAGAGTCAAAAATCAAACTGGGAAGAAAACCAAGACCACTGTGAAGATAGAGTGATAAGGTCATTTGAAAAATCACTATTTTCCTTCTCAGCTTTTGGGTTGGTGCAGAAGGACCATATTGCCACAACACAATATATGTTTACAGCCAGAAGTAGCTTTGTACTATTTCCACTGTCTTCAGCCCCTAGAAGCTAGGAGGGGATAGCCACATTCATCCTAGCTTTCACTAGGGTCTGGCTAAGCTTTGTCTGTCCATCTGAAGAACCATATCCCATGCCTGCCCAGAGCCCTCAGGACCAGTTCCCTCACTGTCCACCAGTGGGATCAGTGACAACCACCTCCACGAGCATCAAAACAAGTCTTCCAGCCCTTTCTGACCAATACTGAACTGCAAGGAATATCAGTGTCTCTAGGGATACAAGAAACAGGCAGAAATAACCACAATGGTCTCAAAAAAATCTTTAGCAATGCTATAGCAAAAATGTGATTAACTCTAAGACATAAGACTTCTGAATTTTAGAAATCTTAACTGTTTTACAACACAGGCTGTAAAAACTGGCTAAAAAGGGGGATTTTCACTTATCTTTACGAATACTATTTTATACTACAAAGGTTTTGCCTTTGTTTGGACACAAGACAAAAGTACCTGTGCATATTTTTCTATTCCTGGTACCATTTATTTCATGGAGGTTTTATTCTTCCCATAAAGCATAGTCACTCTTCCCTAGTAGCTGTCATCCAATTTATTCATCAAAATAACAGATCTGCATTTCAACAGTCATTTGTAGACAAGTTCCAGCATCAAGTTAAAATAATATATTAATAAAAGCAAACTGCAGGACAACTTGGAGAGAATATGAAGGGACAAAAATCACTCCCAGGAGCAGAAAGAAAAAAAAAGTTTTCCAGTTTGCTGCTGGCTCAAAGCCAGATTTCCCCCTCCTGCTGAGCTCTTCAGTAAACCAGGCTCCAGAAGAACATTCTCTGTGCATACTGGAAACTGAAAACTGTACTGAGAGCAGTTGTTTTGTAGGTAGAAGTTTCGTAGCTAGAATAAATTTTCCATCACTGAATCTTCTTTCCTACCCCACCTGCAAAGACCCCAGATATAAGTAATTGCCATGTGTGACAAGCTTGAGCTTTTCTCACCCTTTTTTCTATTCCCCCAGCACTCCCACAGCATTATAGCCCCAGCAGCTACCCCCAGGCAAGGGGACAGTGGCAGCACGTCACCTGCACTGCACTGACCTCCCATGCCACATCTGGCTCCTGGCTCTTTGTGTCATGACTATTTGTAGGTACCAGATGCAGTCAGCTGAACATGAGCCAATACAAGGCACTAAGGAGCTCAAATCCACTGTACTCTCCACTGCTTGTTCTCTCATCCTCACTGCCAGTCAAAAGCACATTTTTACTCCCGAGTTCAGCCACGGGCACTGATTCAAAAGGGGCAGATAACAGCTTATTTAAGCTAAGACATTTTTCTTCTTCATTAGGTTTCCTGGTGTGACTGAATGGTGTAGAGGATGCTTTAAGCCTGGAAAGGATGGGAGTGGGTGAAAACATTGAAGAATAGCTACAGAAGTTCTTTTACTCCAGGGAAAAATCTGTTGAATAATGAATTTAACAGGGAGATGACACCACCCAACTATTCCATTGAGATCTGAACATCTTTAATGAATAAAATATTAGCACTAGACAGTACATTTATACTCTCCTATATGAGAGCTTATAAGCAAACCATAAACAAACTATGGCAACAAAAAGGCAACGTACTTGTAAATATTCATGACATTTTCCATTCCACTTTATTTTCATCCTAGAATTTCTCAGGTCCCAAATCTTTTTTTGAAAACAGTTGCATTAAAATAAAAAGTAAAGGTACAAAGGTCAATCTCACCATGCACAATCCTTCTTAATTATGAATTTATGAAGTGATGATTCTTTTTATGAAAAAAGGTGATACCAGAATTAATTAGAAACCATATACTTTAATCCACTACAAGAAATTAATTCATTGTACAAGTGCCTTTGGGATTGCCACTATCTCTAGATTTTTTTTATTTTGGGTTTTTTTTAAATCAGATATTTCTATATCATTGCAAATGATGACAGGAAATGCAGGCCACCATAATGAATTAGTTTATCAGGGAAGAAGCAGGTAGCCTATTGATCACCATAGGTGCAAGGTTGTAACATAACTAGGTAGAAAGACCTGTTTAAATTCTTGTTTCAGAAGAAATGCTCAAAAGCAGCATATTGCTATGGCTGGCAAGTCTCACCCTACCACAGACCAGAATACCAACTGCATCAGCTACACAGCACCTTATATACTCCCTAGATATTATTATAACCTCAGTAATTTTAACAGATTTATTTGAATGGCTATTTTATCTTTTATAATTTGCATACCAAATATTTTCTCTCGATAGTGCTTTTCCATTGAACATTACCATTTCATTGTACTAAGCACACTGATAATCTCATGATATAAATGACTGAATTTATCTTCTCTTGCCATCAGTTATTTGCAAGCAAGAATGCTACTGATATTCAGTAAAGCTGCTGCTGCACTTTCATTTCATATTTAGGGTTTTATTTCACACTGAGGAATACAACATTGCAGTACATCAGACAGCCACCTGGGAGGATGAGGGGAGTTTATGGAAAATTACCATTCTACAGCTTCGAGCCACTTTTGCTTTGGATATCCTTCTGCAAATTTCAGTTTGCAAGGCATAAAGAGGAATAACACTAGGTATATGGCCCCCCTCCAAATTTCCAGCTAGCTTTTTTTGAACTGAAGAATCATCCGTGGAGCTAATATTGCACAGTTTTCTCAAGCTTTGTAAAATCCCGCATCTACACTGGGTTAAGGAAGCTGAGCCAAGCCACGGGGCCAGACACCAGCACAACTTGGTTGCACCTGTATTGGTACAAACCAGCTGTGTTGTAAACACATACAAAAAGAGCTCAAGTGCCCATACTCAGCACAATCAACACATTGGTTATTTTGTAAGCAACTTCCCACACTTGCTTGCACTTATTTTATGAGAATGAGGTGTCAGAATTTTAATGCCCCATATATTCTGAGAGATAACAAAATGCACTACTTTGAACTTTCTAGTGTTCTGCAGTTTGACTCATTGGCAAATCTTATTTACAGCCATAACACACCGAACAGAACTGCAGTGCTAACAACGTTGACACGCAAAACACCTCCAAAGGGGACAGCTGATGAAAAGGCTTGATAGAAATTTCCTGTCAGTTACAAACTTCCTCTTGGATATTCAGTGAGAAAAAAAAAGAAAGGAAGAACAGCTCCAAACACAGAAACCCAAATAACCTTCAGGTAAGTACCAGAAAGAATTTTATCCACCAACTGCCTTTTGGAGGTCTTGGTCACAGCTGATGAAATGCTGTTTCATCAGCTATATTCATACTGGAGTCATATGCTCTAGGGTAGCTCCATTGATAGCAACAACAGAGCCTACAGTTTTAAACAATTCTCAGATGTTAGATCCTGCAGTTTAAAGAGCTTTGTCATAATAGCATGACAACCATCATTACCCCTGTCATTTTCCACTCTTCAGACAGCCACCATATGGTGTTTTAGCTCAGGTGTAGGCACAAAAAAGGAGGGTTTCAAGGAGGGTTGGGAGGGTGGTGGGGATGTTGTGGTTTGGGTTTTTTAATTATTTTTAGCCCTGAAACCTATTTTTAAAAAGCACAAAACACTCGTGCACCTGAAAATTAGCAAGAAATAACTTCCCATCTTGGTGGTGTCAGACTGAGCAATTTCAGGGTCACAGCTTAAATCTCAAAAAGCAGAAACAATAGTGAAGCAGTAAGAGATACCTCACAGAATGGACTGACTGTGGTCATGCCAACAATTTCTAGGAGTAAACACAATTTAAAATAGTTTGTTCTTAGAACACAAACCAACAGTCACATTACAAGAATTAGTTTAACTTTTTTTAAAAAGTCATCAAAAAACAAAGCAGACTATTGCTCTTTGTGCAAGCATGCTGGACTCCCACATAGCCTCAGTTTCTCAAGACTCCTTTTACATGGGCACCATTACAAAGCTTTTTCCCTGGTTCCATTAGTAAGTGAAAGAGCCAGCAAGGGGATTATTTGCTATTGGGATTATTTATTTCTACTTATTTTCAGTTTGATCCAATGCTTGTTTAAATTCATGGGAATAAAATAAAGTTTCAGACCTATTTTATTTTTTCTTCTTACCTCTCTCAACCTCCTGAACTTTCTTACTTTCTTTTAATGTTTACCTTTCCCCAACACCCTGTTCTTTACTTTTCACATATTTGGACCCATCTCCTCCCTTTGTGTGGCCTCTTCCTCCTGCCCCATATCAACTGCAGTGCAGCAGTTAAATGAGGACTAGAGGGAGTCCTAGGATGTTCTTAGGTCTCATCAACTGCAGGCAGCTTAACTACCACCAACCTTAACTGACAGGCTGACTTGAACTGCAGATTGTTCTCCCAACATCCCACGTACCCACTCTGGAGTAATCAGGAACAGTCAATTTGAGAATTTAGGACACAGTAAGCTGATGCATGACTAGCACATCACTGACATAGCAATTTGTGCAAGCACAGCTACCTTCATCTCAGGCTTAAAACAACAACAAAAAAACCCAACACAACCCACAATCCAACATCCCACTCCCCACCTGCCCCCAAATAAAAAAAAGCCACACCAAAAAGACAAGACAACCAAACAGAACTGTTTAAGTTATCCTAGCTGATCTTCCCTGAATCAAAATCAGGCCTTGATCATGCAAGCTGCTTCACTACAGGTTGGAGAAAATACTAGTCTATGGCATTAGCATGGCTGAACCTGGACAATGACAATCCACATCTGTGGTTAAGCAATAACTAGTCTTACAATCAGGTTGTTCAACTACAGCTTGAAAATATTCTACATGGCAGAAGAGTTGCACAGACAAACACTATTTAGACCACAATAAGTCACCTAATAATAGGTTAGCTTGCAGGTACACAGAGCTCTTAAAACACTCATACTGCAATACGCTCATCTTACTACACAAGAATCTAATTTAATACAGTTGCCATTAAAACAAAAAGTAGGAATTGAAGGGGGGGTTCTCATTTTCTCTAGTAGATACTATAAGTATTTTCCAGTGGCTGAATACTCTCCAGTATTTTCCTTATTTATTTACTTACTGTTATCTACAGTGGTCCCAAAAGAGTCCATTTATGGCAGAACTTGTAATTTGTATTATTTGGACACATATTACTTAGGAAGGTTTGTGTTGGTTTTTTTGTTTGGTTGGTTTGGGGGTTTTGTTTTGTTTTGTTTTGGGTTTTTTTAAATCAAGAAAAGCTTACAAATAATATTACTTCTACTCGCAATCTAACTCTTTTTCTGTGGTCCAAATAATTCTTCCAATATTCAGGTTACTCTAAGCTGTGAAGCTGTTGCTTTAAAGCAAATGCCAGGCCTGTCCTGGCAGGGGGGAAGTCTATAGGTCAGTTTAGGCTATATTGTTCTGTTCCCAACAGCAACCTTCACTGAAGGTCAGTCAGTCACTGTCAGGCTCCCACTTAAACAGTTCTCAAAATTGTGGGAGTTTTGGTTTTGCTTTTTGTTTGTTTAGTTGGTTTTTTATTTTGTTTTTAAATCCCACAGTTTTTCACTAGTATGTATGTAATACTTGCAGGAAGAACTATTGTTAGAGGTTTGCAAACTTTACGAAAAAGTTTAAGAAAGAAGTGCATGCTACTGCAGCAAATTTGATTTATTTATCCTCTTTTGTAAACAGAAAAATAACCAGACTTGCTGGGCTGCACATTCCAAATCTCCCCACCTTTTCAGTAATGCAAAGGGAAAAAAGGGAGGGGGGGAGAAAAGGTTGAACACAAGATCCTGTTGTATAATAGGTTGAAAGATCATGCACTTGCCATATGTACATACGCCCATGCAATGCTTTCCATTTTAGTATAGTTATATGCTCCAAGAAAACTGTTTAACAGGCAGCTCAGCTGTTCTCTTCAGCAATGACAATCCCAATGACCATTAAAGGCAGGAAAATATCTGATACTGTCATCCCATCTACACAACGCAGCTTGGAAGAATTAAATTGCTTAGTGTATTTCAAGCCTGCAGTAACGCAAATAGAAGCACACCAAGGCACATCAGGGACATTGTTTACACTGCTTTTTAGGTGTTAATACACTTTTTGATAATGCATGTTTTGTAGGGTTTAGGGTTATTCCATGTGGTGCCCGGATGATAGAACACCAATATGATGATTAAAGTCGCCAGTTTATTGAGCCTAGCTGATCATTCTTATAGTTGCTTAGAAGTTTTGATTGGCTGCTGCATGCAAGCATTTGGTGTCCACACGCACAAGCATAAACTGTGATTGGTTACGTCAATACTGTCCACGCGTATAAATACAAGATACAGTTAGTTATACTCACTCTGTGCACGCACATACACACAGGATATAATTGGCTATGTTAGCTAGAGCATGCGAAACTTGTCTCAGTTCAATTGGTTGAGATAAGCCCCTGAATTGAGGTTGTTTGTGCCAAGTTCCCTTTATCATGGAATGCGCACCTGTGTTTTTCTAATTGGGATCTTTCTTTTTCTGTCTTCCTGTTTATTCTGTTCAAGGCCTTCTAAAGGCATCTGGAATGCTCTTGCGACCATGAGCTACTTTCAGGCCCAGTAACTAAGTTCCATATAATTGAACCCTACAATGTTTCAGAATTATTCCATTAGAAACACACAGAAATGAAAAGTGCTGACAGTCTCCAAGACATTTCAAAGCCATGTTCTTTTTTAAAATAAAAAGCTTAAAGTACTAAACAATTCAAGAGAATAATGCAAATTAAGTGATGATATAGCATTAATAACATTTCTAATAGAACCTTGATACTTTGTGAAGAAGAGTTTTGGGGGTTTGGTTTTTGTTTTTGTTTTTTTTTAAAACAGCTTGCTCTTTTACAAGTGTTTGTCTCTTCTTTACACTCTCTTGTCTCTACATAGGTGAATGGCATTCCCGATCAAGCAGTAGCAGCTCTGATTTCACTGGTTCCTAAATAAACTTCACTTCCCAAAACTCCACTCCTTCCCACCCACTACAGCTAAGAAGGTCTTTACATGAAGAAATATGTGGGTTCAAGCCGTTAATATTCCTCTTAAGCCACTAAAACCAGATTAATTCAACTACCTCAAGAGACTACTCAGTCCACAATATTGAAACCCCCAAGAGCGTATGACCTTACCTTGTTATTTTAAGTGAAGACACTATTGCTCTTTTATGCTGGAAGAAAGTTGCAATTCAAGATTTTCAATATGTACAAGATTTTAAATAGTGAAGCTGAAGATTTTCAATTTTTTGTCAGGTTTGTGAATCTGTAAAAGATCTCTGGAACTCCTGATCACATGAGTAGGTTTAACAGCTCTAATGAAGATAACCACACAACTCAGTTTCCGGAAAGGAAAGTAGCTCACCACCCAGTAATTCTTGCTCACTACCCCAGGTCCCCTTGTTTTCCTAAGATCACACCCAGATGTGCACGGACAGTCAGATGTTAGATCACTAAACATAGCTAAACTGATGACAGACTCTGCAGCTCACAGATCAGGCAATTCTGGATATCTTTGCAGAAGGCAGCAAGGCTCTTCTTGGCCTAACGTCTCACATTTCCATTTTTGCAATGTGCTTTTTGCCAGAGCGCCAAATCTTTCTTGCCCAAGAGATGACTTTATTTTATAGCAGCAAATAGTTACAGTCGTAAAGAGCTTCAGAACAAGAAACAGCATAGAAATAAATAGTATTTGGTATGGTTACCTATTTCTTCCATCTCTAACTCAAACACTAGATTTTTTTTTCTTCCCTTTTTAAAGACCTGGACTGCAGTTGGATCTTCTGCAAGTCAACATATTATTTAATTTGGGAAATGCTAAATAGACCCTACATATATTTTCATAACATCAGCCTGTTGACATCTTTTGTCCTTTGCCTTCTGCTTCCAGGCGTAATTCTACCTTGATTTTTCAGTTTCTCCATTTTCTACAAAACTGCCACTTTCTATGATTATTTCTTGGCATGTCCATTTTTTGAGAACCTTGTTCTCTCCAAAGCAGTAACACTTCCTGCTTTCTTACCAGAAAGCAAAAAAGCTACAGCAAAGTCAGCTTATACTTCACAGCCCATTATGGAACCAGACTGACTTTTCTAAATAAGAAACCATTTTTTAGCATAACTAATGTAGAATTTTGACTATTATTTACTTTCTTTTGAAAGCAAATAGAATATTCCTGTATTCTGCCATCATAGCATTCTTTCCAAAAAGGGAATTAAGCTCAAACATCCTTAGCAAGAACATACTACCATTATGTCATTTCATCCAATTTCTTAGGATAACAACTTGATCGAAACAGAAGAGATCAGGTAAAGAAAATACCCAAATTCATCATTACAAGAGACAACCAAGACACCTGAGGATGAAAAATTCCCCTCATACAAAGCAAATATGGAGGTGCAGATCTGTATCTAGGAATTAATTTTCTGCATAACCATAGAAGACAGGCATCTTCAAAAGCTGAGACAAACATCTACATTTAACTGCTCCAGTGACATGGTACTAACAACATTCCATGAGCTTCTCCATCCAAGTCAGTGGAAAGATCTGAACTCATGCTCTTTTATATACATATATTTCACAACCAGCTGGTGTCACCATCCACCTTAAATTTATGCCAGGTTATAGGAGAAAAAAAGTTTAATGTTTGGAAATAAGAAGCACTGACACTGCATTGTATACACACTCATCTGGCCTTATTTTTTGGTTTTAGAAGATCTAAATAAAGAAAATTCCCCAAATAAGTAAATTAAAACTTTTTTACTGCCTTTGTACATTATTATTTTCACTTCCTTTTGTACATTTTTTTTTGTACCGGCAATCCCCGCAAAAATGGATTTATTCTTACATGGAGAAAAATTCACTTTGGGCATAGTGGTAGCCATTGCTGGTACCTGGAATCACACTCTTCTACTTCAGGACAGGTTGACTAAGCGCACTAAGGATTACTAACTTGGTTTCTTTATGCCTTTCTTACACAAAACCATTAGTTAGGAAGATACAGAGAGGGAGATGTTTGTTTTCTCAAACACTCAAATCCACGTGGCAAGACGAATTTCCTCCTAGGATATTTAAACAACTGGCTGATGAAATCCTTAGAGCCATCAGCAGTTTATTTTTGAGAACTCAGGAGAGATGGCTACAGTACAAAAGATTAAACTTAAAGAATGGCAAGCATGGTATACCTATGGAAGAGGAAGAACTGGACAGTTACAGAGAAATAGCAGAACAAATAATGACTGGGTTTCACTGCACAGAAAACAACAAAGAACAGCAAGCAGGATTTATCAAAGACATATCAAGTTAATCTAATCTCCTCCTGTAGACAGGTAACACACATTATAAAAATAAAATAGCAATAATGTTTTATCTACATCTTGACAAGAAAGCACTAAGCCATATTAGAATTATGGCATTGGAACATCTTCTGAAGAAATACAGTATACAACAACCTATATACACGACCAGCCTTTCAGTGAGGACACCAGCAATTTCCTGCCAAAAAGAAACGTTGTGCTGAAGGGGAGTCTGCAGCGAAGAATCCTTTATGTCAGTCCTATTAAGTACCATAATGACATGGTTGATGAACTAAGGATTTTGATTATTCAATCTGCAAACTTTACCAAAGCTGAAAGGGGCAGGAAATATAGTGGGAGCCTGGATAGAAGTCACGGTGATCTTAAATTGGAGATGTGCTCTGGACAAAGACAGATGACCAAAAGGTACAAAACTTCAGCAGAAACAATCAGCTACTGCAGTAAAACTGACATTTTTCTTAATGTTGTATGGCAACACATCACAGTTTAGCATAAAGAAGTGAAGGCTGAGGCAAGAGTCCATGATTACACTGAGGTATATAAGAATCTGCTGCAGAGAACACTTTGCCTTTATGTCCATGTTGAATATGGACAATAGCAGCATTCCTAAACTGTGGCAAAAGTATTCTGAATAAATAGTGAACAAAGTAAAAAAAACAACATAGACATTTAATGGGGAGTACAGGGAATGCCCTGCCAGGAATAGCACAAGTCTATTTGATTCTGCTTCAGAGTATCTGCTTCTGTGCAGTATCAGAGGCTCCTGAAGGTCCTTTCCCAGCCCTGTAATACTGAGGCCTCATGTTTTCTTCCCTGCTCTCCATCTAACATCCTTCTTCATTTCCTTACATCTTTTTCTCCTCCAGTAGCCTTATTTCATCCTCAACACCAGTTTCACCACATTTGTGAATTAACACCTTTGTCATATTAGCAATCATTTTCTAGAAGATCACCAATACTTTAACCTACTACTTTCATTTATATCTCATTATAGGATCCTTAAGCATAACCCACTGAGTTTCTAGCCTTTTGAAATATCAGGTATAGTACAGCTAGGAAGTCCAGCCTGCTGCGATCAGTCTCCCACATGATTCGCCCAATATTAAGGGTATAGTAGCCGAAATGCAAAGTATCCTGGTACTTTTTTTCCTTTCCTATTCTGATAGGAGCAGCAAAAAGAAAACAGAAGTTGCTGTAACTGTCTGGAGATTGAGTACTGGCCTGGCCTCAGCATCCAACCTGAAATTCTCATTTTGTCACATGAAGAGACTAAAATTGCAGCTTGTAACATGTGGGAAAGTTTAGTAGAGCATTAGAGATAAGGAGTATGTATATACACCGAAGAGTAACAAGTACAAAAGTTTAGCTTTCAATTATAGCTCACTGAAAAAGCCACATGTGACAATTTCATGTTTTCCAAATACTCTCCTCCATTTTTTGTGCTCTGCTAGTTTCTATTTAAAGCCACATACTGGTTTCTGTGTAAGACTACTTACAGAATTTGAGTGAAAAATCTACTAATCACCAATAAAATTAGTTGCAGTGAAAAAAAAAGTACAACAGCAATAAACATAGACACAATGGTACTATCCTTGGATTATGTAAAGAGATTGTTAGCATCAGTTAGCACTTTATAATGAAGAAATAAAAAGCATCCTAAAATAAGTAAATGAAATGATAAATTAAGGTTTTAGATATCAAAACTCCCGTCAACTATAAGTGGACTTTCAACTGCATCTCACTAATCACTAAATTCTTGAGAACGCTTACTAATTAAGCTGAAGCAGTTCAACAATTAAAGAAGTTTAGTGGGGTTTTTTTTGGTGTTTTGGCTTTTTTTTTTTTTTTAAGATAAGTCTTCAGTGTTTCTAGCATCTCAGGAAGCTGAGATTGGTTGCACTGCAAATCAGTCACCTAAAATACCAAGTAAGATACTTCAAGACAGTTTTCCTGAAGCCCACAGAGCAGAGGAAAGATTATAGCAGATGAGTAACACACAAGCAATTGTTTAATGCTAATAAAAGCCATCTGAATAGCAGAACAGAGAGAAGGAAGAGCAGGGTAAAGAAAAAGACTCCCCAAAAGGCATTCCTGACTGCCTAGCAAGGGCAAGTTCTGCCCAACTTGGGCAGTCCCATCATGGTCTATGACTTCCAGTCTTGCAGAATAGGGATTTCCTGTTTTCACTGAAAAAAATAAGCTGTTTTTAACAGAAAGAGATCGTATAGCTTTATGGCTATACATATTACAATCCAAATGAAGATGAGTAATGAAATGCCTCTTCCTGAAGACATGTCTCTGTTTTAAAATAATTTCCCCTGATTTTTTTTTTTAAATCAGACCTCAGTCATTTACTTGTATTCTATTAGCATATCAAAACCTGATTGTAATGGTTCTCTACCCTCCTGTAGCATGTTTCTACAGCATATACAAAGAGGGGGCACAATGCTTTAGGACTTCTAGTCAAAATTAAGAGATAGCTGCAATCATCTGATTAAAAGCGTATAAGGAATTCTATAAACATATGAAATATCAGTTCCCTGAAGTTTATGATAGCATGAATAGGAAAATGATGAGGTGAAAAAAGCAAACATTCAAAAGATTAGCAGGGACTGAAAAAGATTGCTAAAGGGTCTGACCAAGAGTAGTGTTCTGTTCCAAAAGAACAGCTTTAGATCCAAGGATTTCCCCTTTCTGATGCTGAAGTACACTGGAATTCCCCACCTCTCCACCCCACCCCACCCCCAGCTCATTTAAATCAATTCAGCCTCTAATTCTTTTTGGTGACTTTCTGGATTTCTATAGAAAGCATCCTGCAATTTTACAAATGCTTCCCCATAATGAAATGAAGACTGTGATTGCACTTATCTGTAACAGAAATTAATATTTTGCCTTTATTATAAACAGACACAGAAACAGACTCTGATGCAGTTGCTTGCACACAAACAAATGAGATCAATTTTTATCCTACCTGAGGGACAATATGATTTCACTAGGCAGTGGGAAGATTAAATTATTTAAAACAAAAGCAAAGTTAAGTATATAGCGAAGATAAATGTGTGTTATTTGCTAGCACACAAGAATGCTAAGCCTAAATGCAACAATTTCCCAGTGAATAAAACTAAGAGACATTTGTGGAGAAGAAAACTCAAACCTTAGACAATTGTGCCCTCCCATCTTCCTCATTAAAAGCTTATATTGAGAACCAATGATTATGACATCTTTTATCTTTAAACAAATGACTGGCTTACATTAAGCTTTTATACATATAGTTAAGAAAGCAATTTTTTGTTTCTGTGCTTACATCAGAATAGTGTTAATACATGTAGCTAGAGATGATCTCTGCCAAAGTCCCCCTCATTTTACAATAGGATTATTTCTAATAATTTTTAGAAATCCAAACCCTCAACACATACACAACATATGCTAAAAAGAGCATTCGAGAGTTAAAATGAAAGTGTATTTCCTTAACAAATGAAAAGGTATTGGGACCTTTTAATAAAAGTAGTGAAGCAAGGTAAGAAATACAATCGGGTTTTAGGCAATATCCTGATTCTTTTAATATTATTTTAAGGAACAACTAAAATTCAAAATACAGGACATCCATTCCTGGCTCCAGATCCAGCTTCATTTCCCCTACACTATCCAGAATCCAAGGTAGAGACAGTAAGTAAAACTGGAGTTATCTAAATGCTACATGTGCCAGTCATATGCTGGCATCCACACTGCTTTTAAATACTCAGGATATTAACAAAGCATAAGAACAATTTAGGTGGGTTCCTGTTGTTCAGGATCTGTGAATTGATTCACCTGAGAGTTTATTTAAAATGTAATGAAGTCAGAAGGAATCTTTCTAAATTTAAACTACGTAACCAACCATAGACGAGACAGAAATGCACATTCACAACAGATTAAGCATAAAAGCGGGTATTTTTCCCCAAGTGTTCATTGTTCAAAAGGGGTTTTTTTTCAGAATCCAACAAGTTGCAGCTGGTTAGAGGCTCAGAGCCAAGAAGACCCATGTATTCACCCAAATGCTCCTATATATATCCACCTAACCTCTCACTCTCATATGGTCCTAATCAGAGTCCATCTTCAATGCATAAACAACCAACTATGTCAAACTAACACAATTAAATTATCCTCTACCCTAGTTAGGAATCTAATTTAAACTGTAATGAGGGCAGGAACATGTCTAGTCCCAATTACAAATCAGCAATAGCTTTGCCAAAACTAATAGAAGACATTATCAGCTCCAAGTAAAGTAAACCTTTAAGACCAGTTGTATCTTTAACATAGTCAGTCATGCTATATTTCTGCCCAGTTATCGCCCCTGTATCTCCTGCTGTTAAGCTGGGTAAGTAGTAAGCATGCAAGCAACTGAACTGGTTAAGTACTACCTCAGCATTGCTGAATACAAAGTTCTCTGCAGCAGTAACTCTACTGTTCAAAGTGATGGTGTGAAGGGAAGAGAGATTCCTACCTGGGGATAAAAATAAAAAGTTACATGGGAAGGGAAAGGGGAAACAGAGGAGATGGTGGAGGTCTGCAATTCAGCAGTCAACAGGTATTTCACTTAGATATCTAACCTTGTACAGGTCAAGCTTACATTTTAATTCTTTTTCCTTTCAAATAGTTTGACACGTGCCTCTCCTCAATAACGCATGTGGCATAGCTACCATTTACAATCAAACTGCCGTCAGTATTGGAAAGCAAGAGTTTGTAGATAACTGCCAACAGCAAGCAATTTTAACTTTGCTTTCACCGTGCTTGTTACACTATAAATTACCTTCACTTTCACACAACTACATTACCATAATGCTATATTCTTTCAGGAAACCCACTGGATGTTTGTACCTCAGAACAGTTTCTTTGAAATTCCTAAGACTATTCATAAGTCAATAAGCATTAGACTGTTGTATTACCACTTAAATGTACCAGACACACAAAACTCTCATTTGGCAGTTATAAATAGAAAAGTGTATTAAAATAAAGTCATCCAGGCAATTCACTGGCTAATTGTTCAAATTTACAAAGCAATTGCCACTCTAAAGCATTTAAAGGCTTTAATTATCCCTACGCTGTACATGCGTATAGCTATTAGCAATGGCCTATTTAGCCCATGAGATACCTACAATGTTTGTACAAAAAGAATGCACCTACATGCTGCCAAGACCAGGATTATAGCTTAGGAGTTCTCAGAACATAGCCCTGGATCAAATCAACAGACTACAGCATTTCAGACAACTACTGCACAATGACTTGACTGCTGACTCATGTACACATATCCAAAAGGCTAATAATTCAGCACATTTTGTTGGCTACATGAAAACATGCATGTTGCTTTAAGCAGCAAGTCCTCAAGATTGAGGGTGGAGGGCCTATGCAGAACTTCGTGGCTTTACAAACTACAAATGATACCATGCAAAAGGTAAGTCCTTCAAATATATCAGTAAGTTATCTGTATCTCTAAGTATAGAGTTGACTGATGACTACTCAGACAAAAAAAAAAATCACATAAATGTAAGCAATGCAAAATTACCTTTGGAAAGTCAACCAAAATATTTAGGACTGGTATTGTACCATCACACTAAGTTTAGGCAATATGAAGTCTGGATGACATAAGTCAGCGTATTCCCAGAAATAAAACTGTATCTATTACTATCTGACAAATATCAGAACAATAGCCAGTTGAGCATCATGCATTTAAACTGAAAGCTGGCATCAGAAAGCCATTTTCCTCTTAAGAGAAGTTAACATATTATGCCAGGTGGTGTGAAAATAATGTACAAAAGAGTTACTGGAGAAAATTAGGTCATAAAACTTCCCTTCTCTTACAGGGACACTTGACAGTCAATTGACAAGTAGCCTTTTTATCTAAGCAATCAACTGGCAAGCATTTGACAAATGTTTTTTGGATATTGTTGTCATTATATTTACGAAAGGCAATTGCTTTATTCCAGTGGCAAATAGGACATGTTTCAGGGAATTTTCAACAAAAAGTGTTTGATCCCTAATCTATTGTGAATGGTCAACAGGCAGCCGGTGGGCTTTTGTGCATTTAAAATTAGAAGATAAGCTGCGAAGTCTCACTTCAAAATTCTAAGCAGTAAAACTGCACGTTTCACAGCTGAAGCAGAACTGGCATATTTAGATATCTATATTACAGCCATAAGGAGAGACAAATATGCAGGAGTGTGGGTTGTGGGCCTAGCTTTGACCAACATAATGGTAGCAAATGCTACATGCTAGTTTCATCAGTTAAGAGATATCTTTCCTGGCACTCAGGTGCAGCATTCATTTTTCCTGAGTTCAACACCTTCCCCATCTTGCAATACTGCACAACACAAATCAGAATTGGAAAGGACAGCAGCACAGATTTTGCCTTGGTGGAATCTGGTATGGTTTCAAAGGTATAGCTGGTAGAGATCATTAGACATGCACAACTTGCTCTGATCCTGTAGGTCAAGCGTGCACATAACCATAAGCTAGCTCCTGGTGGTGACTCAGTGGGCGTAAGAGACATACTACTGCACCAGGACCCAGGAAATTTGAACTCTATTTCCAAATCTCTGTAACAGAGACACATAGAAAATGCTCATCAAGGAAGTGATATGGACCCTAACTTACCACGAGAACTTTGACTCTTCATCATGCTTTTTATAATCTTCAAAACCCTTTCCAGCAGCCAGGCAACACATTTAGGGGTTGTGTTAGCTTGAGATAAATTCAAGCATGGCTGGATGTGACCAAGCAGTGGCCTGAATTAGAACAGCAATGCTTACTGTTGCAGCATCGGTAGTCTCTGCAGCGCATGCCACCTATTTTTCCTCTCAGTAAACTATATTTATTTCCTATCTGCACAGATTTACAGCAGAGATTAATAGGAAGATGGCCATATTAAACCTGAAAAGGATGGGCTAAATAGTTTATAGTTTTAAGCCAGTTGCATTGTCTTTTTAAGCTACTGATAAATTTAATCTGTATAAATACAACTGCCATGATAAAGTCACAGTCTAGTGCATTAGAAAGCACTTACTAGCCTCTTAGGGACAAAGACGATTAAAATCAAGTTACCGAGATGAATAATGACAGTGTCATTTTAGCTAATGCACTAGACAAAACCTTTCTGTCTATATATAAAGTCTTAAGGAACCCCCATCAGCACCAGTGTGATTCACTTTGTAATCACTAATGACTAACAGGAACCCCAAAATCAGATCTATGATTTTACCCTTGCCAGAATAAAATGGTGTCAGTTATCTGAAATACACATCAGGAACATTAGACCTTTACAGCTGTGATTCATAGCTTTGCAGTACTTAAGAAAATTGCTACGGCTACATACACCCTCAAAACAAAGAAGCTTTACTTCTGATTTTCTTTACAATTTCTTCTGCCTTTACTCCAGTACATCACCCCCCTTCGTGGGAACAAATTGGGTAGAACCAATGCAGATGAACTCCATGGGCAAAAGCAGCAAGAAAAATGTTGCCATTTTTATTTATTCACATGTAACCCCTTGCTGTTGACAAGTCCAGCACACAAACACTACCAGCACTCAGCTGGAAAAGCACTCCTGCATCCTTCCACCTCCCAGCTAACACACTCTGGGAAGCAGTGGTACCCATGGGCTGCCCAAGCAGGGTCGAGCTGCTTACCACCTCGCCAACTAGCAGCTACCTCCACACCTTCTACTTAGTCATCAAGGAAGCCATATCAACCCTAAATTACTATGCAACTTTTGTTCTTCACAACCAGTTCTCTGGGGAGCCACCATCCATTACCACTGTCTCTGCTTCATCCCACTTTTTATCCATTTTCTCAGTTGCTGCTCAAGTTATTCACTATCCTGCCCACAGAGCCAGGAAACTGGTAGCCATCTATCATACACTGTTACACCTTCCCATACTGGCTAATAGTAAAATGACATTACAAGAAGACAATAAGTAGGCGTGTTTCAGAACATTAGGTGGACTTAAGAAGTCTTATGCACCCCCTGTTCAAAGTATTGCTTTTCCACATCTAGTATGATAGCTTTCAATATGATATTGCATTTCATCTCTCATTCCATGAACATAAATTTTGGAGAATTCCCTACCATGTCTATTTCAGATATGCGAGAAAGTAGAGGGAAGATAAAGTGAAAAGCTAGGTGATGGCAACCAAAAATATAGAAAGACATGCTGGAGAACAGAATCCAGCTTAATTTTCAGACTAAGGTTTAGTCTCTGTTACATAACCTCACCTCCTTTGTTGGTTTTTTTATGCTTCCAAATTGCTTGCCTTCAGAAGCAAAGTCTCATGCACTCTGCTTCAATTATCTTTTGCGTGCAGCTAGAAGAATCTTGTCTTGCTTTCATTGAAACATTTGAATAAATACTATTCAGAAACTGATGTAAAACAGGAATGATACTCTAGTTCAAAGCAGTCACTCCCAGTACACAATCAAACCTGCAAAACAGCTCTAATGCAGTCACAAGGCAGTCCTTTAGCAAAAAACAAGCAGTGTTCTCAAATATATCTCTTGGGTTATACTGTACATAAGAGATCTCCCAAAGAAGTCACTTAGAGAAGGAAGTTTCAAAAAACTGAATGCCAACTGCAGTAAAGAGCACAAACATATTAACCTGCAACACGATAGCACATTTCCTCAGGATTATTACTCAAAAGCCAGTGAAGTCTGAGAATCATTAGCCTGGAGTTTCTCTGGTCAGATAGAATACTTAATCTAGTAAGTCAGTTCATTCCTGTCCTCTGCATATGATTTTCATGCACATTCCACCTACAAATGGATTAAAATTGACTCCTACATTTTTTCCAGATCTGTAACCACTGAAATTCTTAGTTTGGGGCTGCCAGTTCAGTGGAATAGGTTCCCCATATAAAATTGAATTATGTTCTCTAGGTTACTGAAACCAAACCATTGCAAGCTTCATTTTGGCACTCAAGCTTATCAAGGTTCAGATCACAGAAAATACTATTAGTTTGCTCTGGCTTCACCCTCTCTCTCCATCCCTTGTCATTAAAACTTTTCTTTAAGCCATATCCTTCAAACATAGCACCTGAAACAACCAAAATACTTTAAGATTCATACTGCATCCTCTTTCATTGCTATCCTAGCTATTTTGGCAACAAAACTACTGCATTTTTTGAAATAAATTTGACTTGCAGCTTTTTATTTTAACCTTCATTTCCTAAAGCAACATCACCAGCACCTTTCCAAGATGCTCCAACTGGATAAAAGAGGCTAAGATCACAACTACTAAAGTAGAGGTTAGGTCAGATAAAACAATTTATAAAAAACAGTCTTCTAAACTCTTACAGCTTTCAAATATCACACTTTGAAGCCCTTAGACAATTTGGGTACTCGAGTTTTTCATTGTACGAGCTTGTCTTTCAAACAACATTAAAAAAAAGCAGAACGATAACTTTATTTCACTTGTTAGTATAAATGGAACAGTTTCTTCCAGGTAAGCCCTAATTGTCATTCTACCAGACAGCAATTATTGAACTGCAAAATACCTTAAGGAAACGTAATACCTGTTAAAGTTTCTCATTCCAGCCCTCCCTTCACTTGAAGGTAATAGCTTCCTTTGTGATTGTTGCTTACTACAACCTTTTTCTTCATGATGCAAAAGTAGTGAGAAATCACAGAAATCTGCATAACAAGTGTCCATTACCGAGTGTAACAAATCACTGTCACTCTGATTGCAGCTGTACTACCATTACAAGCATCACCCTTTATTACCAAAAGTGCCTTTGCCAGTAGGATTTCCTATTTGTTACTCTACTAACTGAAGGGGGTGGGGGGTAGCTACATGGTGATAAGATGATGGTTTGTTTGGGGTATTTTGGGCAGAGGCCCAAACTCTGCTGCTTTCACCATGTTTAGACATACCCTCCCCAAGCTCTTAGCACTCTAAACAAGCACTTCCAACCCTTTCTCATCCCTTTACAAAACCTTTGGACAGCAAACCATAAGCTTCAGAAGGATTTGCATCTTAGGATGGTCCTCCCTAACTGTGAGCTGGTCAAGAGCTTTCAAGAGGAGTGACATAAACCAGCCCTTGAAAGTTATTTTAAAGGAAAAAAACCTTTATTGGCAGTAGCTCTAGATCACTCAAGGCTAACATTTGCTGTCCACACCCTTTGACATGGACAGGCATGGCCCATGCACTCAAGAGAAACTGAATTTTGCCACTCTAAATATGTGGCAGAGAACAGATTTCTGACAAGCTGAAAGAAAAAACCAACAAAACAACGTACAGTTATTACCACCTTGATTTGACTAACATTTCCATTTTAGTCATTCATGGTACCAGTCCCTATCAAAGGACTAAAGTAGACAAGGCATCTTATTTCAAATGCTATGTTGTTCCACATGCTCAAGCTCATGGGCACAGACTGCATTTCTCCCATTGAAGACAACATTACCTTCCAAGGACATTCTTTTACAATGGACTTTATGCCGCATACTTCTGTTCATCTGGACAAATGAACTGTGTGCTACTTCCCAGTTAAGTTCAATGTGTACAAACCACACACCACTCAAATGAGGAATTTGGGTATTTTCTGCATAGTTTCAAGTAGCATCCATCTACATGCTCTTCTTTGATGCTATTTTCAGTGCGTTCATGGATGATGTCCAAGTTACATTTTGCTTTAACTATTAAGTGTTTCCAGAAATTAAATATTGAAGTAACTTGTGTAAAAGTTGCCTTTGGGTTGTAAATTTTAATTTATTATTAAACTCAAAGACCACTACATCACATCAGTACTTAAAGTGCCTTTGACAGTAAAGCCATCGTCAGAAAAAAACACTACTAAACAACTTATCTCTGTTCTCAGTGTATCAAATTGCGTATCTATTTTATCAGTAAAGTTTTCCCAAGCCTGTACAACAGGTACAACTATAGTATTTCAAGAAATCCCAATTCCTTGATTATTTTTCTTGGATAATACTTTTAAAGGACCTCTTTTGGCATTACTACTATATTTTGCTTGAACCAATTTGTGCAATATTTTCCTTAGAGTAATTCCAATGTTTATGAGCAAGTGTCATGATTATAGTCTGCCTCTTCCTGTTTTCAGTGCAGTTTCAGGCAAAAAAAGAAGCATCATTCAACTTCCAACTTCTGTGATAAACATGAAGTGTTCCGCATCAGAGTACACAGGAACAAAAAGTGCCCCTTATCTCCCAGTTGTCAGCCACAGTGGCTCGTCCACTTAATGTGCATTAGTGTTTGACCACATTTAGTAACTGTAGCTATTTCAAGGCAAAAATTATGTCAATAGCTTCCTTCTCAAACAACCCTAGGCATTGACCCTGAAGACTAAACCCTCAGGCAAGTACACTGTCAAGGTGAACAAGCTGTGCTAGATTCCTTTCCACCTACAGGTCCTTGCCATTGACTAACTGCAGTTCTGAAGACTTAAGTTTTTGGAAATTATTCTCAGACTGTTCTTCCGTTTTGTTTTTTACAAGCACAAAAATGTCTTTGGTAGCATCCTACATACAGGGAAAGGCACAACACTGACCACTGCTTGCTCGCTTCCAATAGATGTTAGCTATTTTAGTTCCATTTCTTGCCACTGGGGGAGGGAAAAGGAAGAAGGGTCAATTACTAACTGTAAATTTAAAGCAAAAGCAGCAGCAAAGATGTCTGAAAGTTTTCAAAAACTAACATTGACCACCTTTCATCTTACTGGGATCATATCTTTCTCTGATGCCTTTGTAAAGTTGCCCAAGTTTTTCCCTAACCTGCAAAATGATTAGAAGTGACCTGCTTGAGTGCATCCAGAGGAAGGCTGCAAAGTTGGTCAGGGGGGCTGGAGCAACTCCCCTGTGAGGATAGGCTGAGAGAGTTGAGGTTGTTTAGCAGCCTTCTAGTACTTAAAGGGGGGCTACAGGAAAGATGGGGAGGGACTCTTTATCAGGGAGTGTAATGGTAGGACAAGGGGCAATGGTTTTAAATTGAAAGAGTGTAGATTTGGATTAGATATTAGGAAGAAACTCTTTACTGTGAGGGTGGTGAGGCACTGGAACAGGTTGCCCAGAGAAGCTGTGGATGCCCCATCCCTGGAAGCGTTCAAGGCCAGGTTGGATGGGGTTTTGAGCAACCTGGTCTAGTAGAAGGTGTCCCTGCCCATGGCCGGGGGGTTGGAACTAGATGATCTTTAAGGTCGCTTCCAACCCAAACCATTCCATGACTCTATGAAATGCCTACTTTCCCATGGAAAGACAGATGCTCCCTAACCATACACAAGTATTAGTTATCCCATGGCCCAAACAGAACTGTGCGCATTTCAGAGGGAGCGAGGGAAGGGAATCCTTTCTGAGCGTGCATATTAAGAATGTTTAGAATTTTTCACAGAAAGTTTTTAGCACCAGTTAGAGATATGTAAACTGACATCATGCTGCTAATTAAACCTTTGTAAGCCTTGCACAGTTTAGACTTCATTTGACTAGTAGTATAACCTGTTATGACATTAACAAGTCTCTCATCCTCACACTTGCCAGACTAAGTACATTACAATCAGTAAAACTTCAGAAATGGAAGAACACCAGCTTGCAGCACCATAAAGCCTGGCTCATCTACCTTGGCAGTTGCACTGCTGGAAGAAAGCCCTTTTTTGTGTACATCTTTCTCCACTGGACCTTTTGCCTCTGCCATTTTTAAACAAACAAATCTGGCTTTTGTCTTTGAGAAGCCAGCATTACTGATTTCCACTAAACCACGGGCCTATCTAGAAGGGCTAGGATTTCACCCAGAACATTTAGCAAGTGACTTGGATAGGTGAAAGTAGGGGAGGGAGGAGGACACATTGCTGACAACTACAGCTGCATTACTGGAACTCTGGCAATGGAAACAGTGGAATTAATGGCAAGTTACCATTATTGAGTGCTTAATGCTAACCATGTAATCTCATGAGAATGCAAAATACTAGCCAGATCCTCCACTACTTCATGCTTATTTATTTATTACCAGTTAAAACAGTACTAATCTAAGTTTAGTGACATACCATATTCAATTCCCCCAGGTTTAAACAGCTATGCAAAGACTTCAACAAAAGAGAATAAACACCACAGAATGCATCTTAGCAATCCTTATTACTGCATCACCAACTATCTACTGTTAAGATCAAATCAATTCACCACTTTTTAGAAGTCAAGACTTGTGAAGTACTGATCACTTCCACTGCTTACTGTACATTTAAATAATGTATCCTATACTCAGGCCTCAGTAGAGGGCAGATCCTCTTGATACTTTATCATCTCTACAGCTATAGATTTTGCCATTATTGTATTTGCCTTGCGTTACACTGGACTAAGATTGTATTTTTGATTTATAGTAGCAGACAGGCAATTTATTCTGCTGTTTACTTCTTATAGTTGTTTAGGTGGGAGTAATATATAGAAGAAGATACTTGCCTAAGTCATTAATATCTTCTATTGAGTGGTATATATTTTTCTTTAGAAAACAAAGACATTTAGCAATTTGAACAAAAAGGAAACAGTGCAAACCGCAGAAAACAGCAGCATCACCACCATCTGCTAAGGGCAATCAGTTACACTATTATACACCCACAAAAGTCTTGATAGTACTGACTTTCCTTAGGGCAACTGTCCTGCCTCTCAAAGTTTAATTAGTCCTGTTAATGTAAAGAGCAAGTAGTTTCCCACACACACAAAACCAGACTAAAAGACATTCCAGCAGCAAGTTTAAAACCAGGGCTGGTGTTTAGTTTGATACTGTCATCAGGTGCCATGTTTCCCTGCTTCCCATCTCATGAAGATTATCTTTATTTCTATTTCCATATTAGCAGAATGAGAGCCCAAACAGGTACACAATTTCACCAGGAAAACGCTAGAGAAATTGGCCCTGCAGTGATAGCAGGATCATACAAAATGGCTACAGGTTGCAGTCCTGCTTGGACTATGGCAAAGAAGGGCCACATGCCTGTAAACCAGGTGAGAATGGAGTGTTTTCTACTCATTTTCTAATTATGCAGATTATCACAAGATGCTAGATAACAAAGAGCAAGATGCTTCTGTTTCCGATTAATAAACTGCCTATGTAGCTCCAAAGGACCACAGAGATCACAGCCCAGAATAAACTACTGGATTTGTTGCAAGGAAATCTAGTCAGGCTTTTTATCTGCAGAAGATAGCCACTTTTGCTATTTTATAAACATTTTTCCTCCTAGCCAGGACAGCATTGTTGTCAAACAGCTCTCTATCAGCTTTCCTCCTCTTAAATAGCTTCCACAAAACATTCCACTACAGACTTCAACGATTCTACTCAGGACACATTTGGATCTTTCCCCACCAGATAATCTTTAAGCTACCATGGCTATCAGCTGCAATACTAGATCTCCTGTCAAATGGAAGTACATGACTAGAAGTCCCCACGTGTAGTTCATAATACATAGTCCACACTTCAAAACTACTTTTGAAAGACACTTAAAAAAGTCACAAGTGTATTAAGTGACTGGAGTAAAAAAAAGGCAATTAAATGCCTTAAAAACAAAACAAAGACACCACTGAGTTTAGTATTTGTATTGAAGTCAATTCTTCTTCTTGTCCTACAGATATATACTCTCATGCTCACTGATGCAAATGAAAGCTATATTTGACAAGCAGAAGACTAATACAACTGAATAGGTGGTATATCATTGTAGGAGGAATACACCAAATCAATGCTTAGAACTTTTTTTGAAGGACTCAAAAAAACCTATATGAACAACAATTTGCTTCATATACTTGCAAGTGATTCCTGCCTGTCACACAGCTTAAATTTACAAGGGAGAAAAATAACACCTGCTCAAGCTTTTTAAAAAAAAAACCACAGAAAACAATAAACCATTTAAAAATATGTGCATGCACTTCCAAACAATGTATATAAAGTGTCCAATAAGCATACCAGGCTGTGCATGTGCCAAGCAATTACATCACACAAATTCTTATGAAGTACTCACATGATTCACATGTTCTGAACACACAGTTAGTTTTCAAGGGATCACAGGTACATGTCTTAAAACCTTGGGGCTTCAAAACTGTACCTTTTGTTGTTAAAGTTTCCTTCAGTAAAAATAATTCCTCCAGAGACTTGCTCAAATGAAAAAAAAGCACACTTTGGAGCAAGCCTGTGCAGAGCTCTCATGTTCACAGTTGAAAAGCTCTGTTAACTCCTGCTTTAGTCAGCAAAGAACTAGAAATGCCACTATTCAAGGAAAAAAAGTCTCTATGCAGTTAAGCTAGGGAAGGTATTCTAGTCAACTCTGCAGTGAGGACATGCTTATTTATTTATCTATTCCCTCAAAACCAAGTATAATCTTTTCTGCTACGTGAGGTTGAAGGTTACTGCCTCAAAATAATCCCTCTAAGAGAAGGCAGCAGACAAGTCTCCAGTTTGCAACTCCTTGAGGATGAACATTTACCAGTAGTACAACTGTTTTTCTGCGCACAGGAAGGAACACGCTTTACACAACTGAACTGCTCTGGGGAAGAATTGATTGCTACAACATTCTTTTCTGTATAGTTAAGTACATAGCTATGGAGGAGCAGGATCCAATAGAATTATTCTTATTCATACACTAAAGCATCTTTTAGTATCAGAATAGAACATATTTGTGGGATGCTACCACAGTATCACAGAATTGAAGGAAGTCTTCTCTTCCCTCACTCATCTCCATCCAGAATTCCCCTTTCCCCCACCCCAGACCAGCAGCACCCACTCAATATCCTCAGAAGGGCTAGAAGGAAAAAAGAAAAAATAAATTTAACCACACACACATCTCCTGAGGTCTTGCTGAACATGAAGGAAAGTGTAGCCTGAGATTATATTAGAAGGAGAGAGGAAGAATCAGTTATCACCTTAAACCTGAAGCAAAAAGGCCAAAGATACCCACCATAAGCCAACTGTATTCAACACAGCCTAACCTTACAGGTAGGGAGAGGAATTTGTTTGCACAGCTGAGAGTGTTGTTATTTATTTTAGAGAAAAGTTATCTATTGGATTTGTCATTTAGAGATGCAAATCCAAGCTAAGTAGAGTCATAACAAAAAGTAGCACTGCTCACTTACACTAACCTAATCATGTGCTCGCATTTACTGATTAATATTACAACCACCACCTAACTTTATCCAACATTAGCCTACATAACTGTTACCATAACATTAGGCAATACTGACTAGTGCCACCATGCAGTTTAGGTAAATAACACAGTCAGCTTCACATTTCACAGAAGTTTTCTGTAGCTCTTGCTACTCCCCATGCAGCCGCATGCCTCGACTTGGCACGCTGATTTCAGCATCCAGATTGCCTAGCCACACTGGGCCTTACACTGTATCTCTGTTACCAGTGGTGCCTAATTAATTCAAGAAAGATATGGGTGAATTAAGTTTTAAAATTGCAGACAGGACGTTACATTCCGTAGCATCCTGCCTCAAGACAACTGCGGCTGTGCTTTGAAGACCTTCCTCCATCACAAACATTTCTCTCTCCATGGTTGTCACCAAACAGGAACACTGATCACTTATCTCTCTGCACCACCTGTGTTGCTTTCCAACAGCACTGCTCACCTTGGGGGTCACTAGCACACAAGTTATAAAAACGTCCTTTACAACAGAAATATTTCTGTCCATATGAAGTTCACCTTTCAGTTACTGTCTCAAGAGGACACCACAGTTTTTTACAACAGAAATCATCACCTCTTTCACCTGTGGATACACAGCACTGCACCAACAGCAAAAGCTCTATTCCTTTGACTGTCTGCACAATATTTGGGGAGATTCAGCAAGCACGTGCCATGAAACAACACCAGAAGAGACCCAGTGAGTCCCCTGCCAGAAGCACGCAAATCTGTCCCCAGCCAGTTCAGACTCAACTCCTCTTTAATGAAAGAGGACCACCCACCCTCCCCAGCAAACACATCACTCTTCTAAGAGCAAAGCTTTACTTTAGCAAGCAGTCAGCTAATAACTCTTACAAGTACTAATGCCTGAACACCTCCAAGCACAGCCTGCTCACCCAGCACACACTCCCAACCACACTAACTTGCTCACCCCCTTCCCTTTAAACCCTCCAGTCCCACATGTGCTGCCAATATCTGGTGACTGGGGAATTGGGTCCAGTTGCTCCTCCCTGTGATAGGGACCTGCTTCATCCCTACCCTTGGGGGCACAGTGGGGTATGGCAGCAACTGCTCATAACTTTACCAGAACTTTCAAAGGCTGTGGCCAGAGCTGATGGCAGCTCTTGCAGGAGCACAATGTATTTAGGCACAGACAGAGCACAAACTTGACTTCACATCAACATTTCTCACTCCCAAATTCCCACCAATGGTATGGATGCCTCCTCCCACAGGAGCAGCAGGTACCATGAGCCTCCTGCATGTCCTGGTCACTTCATACTGCTGTGCTGAAGCAGTATGGCTTCAAAGCCTGTCCTGGTTTCAGCTGGGATAGAGTTAATTGTCTTCCTAGTAGCTGGTATAGTGCTATGTTTTGAGTTAGGTATGCAAAGAATGTTGATAACACTGATGTTTTCAGTTGTTGCTAAATAATGTTTAGTCTCAAATCAAGGATTTTTCAGCTTCTCATGCCCAGCCAGCAAGAAGGCTGGAGGGGCACAAGAAGTTGGGAGAGGACACAGCCAGGACAGCTGACCCAAAGTGGCCAAAGGGGTATTCCATACCTTGTGACATCACATCTAGTATAGGAACTGGGGGGAGTGGGGGCAGGGGATCACTGCTCGGGGACTAGCTGGGTGTCAATTGGTGGGTGGGGAGCAATTGCATTGCTCATCATTTGTACATTCCAATCCTTTTATTATTACTGTTGTCATTTTATTAGTGTTATCATTATCATTATTAGTTTCTTCTTTTCTGTTCTATTAAACCGTTCTTATCTCAACCCACGAGTTTTACTTCTTTTCCTGATTTTCTCCCCCATCCCACTGGGTGGGGGGGAGCGAGTGAGCGGCTGCGTGGTGCTTAGTTGTTGGCTGGGGTTAAACCACGACAAAGCCACACATCTCAGTCACAGCCATTTTAAAACCTTTATTAGTTTCTTTTAACCTTCCAAACTACTGCCTTGGCTGTAGTTTTCATAACGGATACAGTGACTCTAAAAGAGCTCTAAGAGGTAACACCTAACTTTTTCCCATTTCTGACTTGACACCACTGGAGAGTTGCCCCTCCTTTTTAAACTTTTTCTGTATTTCTTGAGCAGAAATGCAGAAGCAGAAATACTGCCTGTCATGGTTTAACCCCAGCCAGCAACTAAGCACCACGCAGCCGCTCACTCACTTCCCTCCCACCCAGTGGGATGGGGAAGAGAATCGGAAAGAAAAAAGTAAAACTCCTGGGTTGAGATAAAAACAGTTTAATAGAACAGAAAGGAAGAAACTAATAATGATAATAGTAACAGTAATAAAAAGACAATAATAATAATATTAATAAAAGGATTGGAATATACAGAACAAGTGATGCACAATGCAATTGCTCGCCACTCGCTGACTAGATGCCCAGTTAGTTCCTGAGCAGTGATCCACCCCGCCCCAGCCAACTCCCCCCAGTTTATATACTGGGCATGACATCACATGGTATGGAATACCCCTTTGGCCAGTTGGGGTCAGCTGTCCTGGCTGTGTCCCCTCCCAACTTCTTGTGCCCCTCCAGCCTTCTTGTTGGCTGGGCATGAGAAGCTGAAAAATCCTTGACTTAGACTAAACACTGCTCAGCAACAACTGAAAACATTAGTGTGCTATCAACATACTTCTCATACTGAATCCAAAACATTATACCAGCTACTAGAAAGAAAATTAACTCTGTCCCAGCCGAAACTGGGACACTGGCCTTCACCAGAGACAGAAATCAGCAGAGGTACAAGGGAACTGGAGGGGAAAAAATGTTAATTGTATTTTCACAAATTTCTTCACTATTACTCTAATTTGTGTGCCGAAATACTGGATTTAAAACGTATGGATGAGATTCTTTAACTCAAGAAGATCACATAATTAACTCTGCTTTTAATAAAGAAATAGATCTCTCACTGCCTTATATATATTTTGTCCTCTTGCCCTAATTCCCCAAGTCTCATCTCTAAGATTCTGATCTGCAAAGACTCACATACGGAAAAGTAACCAATGTCAGGACTGATGTCCAGATATACATCCCCTTCATTCACTGCTTCATGAATCCTCAAGTGGAATTTCTCAGGGATTTGGGGACAAACTTTGCCTAGTTTCCTCTGAGAACATCTGTTCAGAGCATTCTAGTTCCCACAATTCACTAGAAACATTTTTTTAATTTTTTGTACTAGTAAACAGATTTTTTTTTTTTATTACTTTTCAGGGGAAGGCTTATGGAGGATTATCATAATTTTGTAAACTCTAAAGAAATAGTGACAATAATTCTGTATCTATACTGATGTCAATGTTAATTATTACTATATTAACAGTATGGCCTTGATGTAATGTTGCTGAGATCTTTAACTTAAATCTGAAAATAATATTTTAATGTCATATAGAATAAAGATCTAAAAACGTATTCTGTATCAAATGGTAAATACTACAGAAAAACTAGAATGGAGACCATGGAACTACACCTCATAAAACCAAGCTCATAATTCTTTTTGAACTACACTGACATAATCTCTAGTTCATCTGATATAGAATCCAGCTATCACAGAACTACTCACAGAGCAGCCCTGGTTCCTGGTGGGGTTTTTATGTTTGAATTTCTTTTCAAGAGTCACTCAGCTGTGCTGTATTGGATGTCAGGAAAAAAGTATTTTTCAGAAGTAAAGAAAAACTTTTACCCGCTGGAAAGCTGATGATCTTGATTGTATTTATGATCTAAAAAAATCCCAACAAAACACTCATGCACAAAAATTAAATAATACTAGAGTTTACCAGCCTTAGGAGTGCAAGCTTAAAATGTCTAACTCTGATTTCAATAATCAATTATTGTTCCTCTGGAATACAAGGGATCTTTGTTACATTGACAAACCTGCAAAATTGATTTTTTTCATTCCTAGCCACAATTCATCATCTTCAGAAACATGAAGCCGCACAGCACAGCAAAAAAAAAGTCCTTTTAAAAAATGGTAATCCATTTCAAAAAAGTATTTTAAAACATGTTCTCCCTATTGTAGCCAAACATAAGATGGGAGGAGAACCATCCTCCAAAATCAGTTAAATGGTTATGCGGATATAGGGCCAGAATTGTCACAGAAAGCCCAGAACATGGTCTGAGGCTCATGCACACAGCATAGTAAAGCCAGGAAAGAAAACTTACTGTCCTGCTTTGCTGTGATGCAAGAAGAATAACACTGCTGTTTCTGGACCCAAAGCAGGGCTTGCGCTGCTGCTCCCAATGCCGTCTATAAGCCCAAAGGTGACCTGGATTTTGGCATTCTGCAGCACTGTTCTTTATTTTGGCAACTCCAGAATGGGAGGTGCACAGCCCAGGGCTTCAACTGCAAGGGCTAGGCTGTCCCCAATGTACTCCTGAACTTGAGCACATTTCTCCAAGAGGTCCAGCCATGAGTTGTCTGAAGTTTTCAGTTAATCTTTTCAGGCACATGTGGTAGTGAAAATGCACACTATACCCTCAGAGTTTCCAAATATCATTGTTCTTTAATTAAAATAATGAGAAGTGACAGCACATATAATGCAGTAACTGCACCTGAAGCACAGACTTCCCATTGGAGAGTATCAGATGATCTTTCCTCAACAAGTTGGTTTGCCTACATAGCAGCCAGTTCTGTAAGTGCTTCTCTTTGATTAGAAAACCATCTGGATTTAATGACCTCCCTGTTCTTAGCCCTGTATCACACCTCGCATGAATTTCTAGCCTTTTTGCAGATAAAAAGAGATGAAAGATGGCTAAAAAACTACAAGTGCAGCGAAAGTACATAGGGTTCATAATCTCACATAGAACTAACACGTTATATACAGGCATATTACCCCAAATACCACTCCTCCATATAGACAGGTTTTACTTCCTACCCTATACGCAAATCAATGATAGAAGGGGATAACACTACCAGTCACAATACTGACATGTAATTACGTGCCCTTGAAGTATTTCTAACATGTTTCCTCTTATGTCACCTCAAATCACAAAACATCAGAATGTAAATACCTAAAATTAAGCTCTACTTATTTCAATTGAAAGAACATCTTATCTGTTGAGGTCTGATTATACCTTTCAAACTGCTTCTATGAAACTGGAAGTTAATAACAATATTTCTACTGTCTTCACAAATACTGCTAAATAACTGTAAACTTCTTCTATTTCAATAATTGATCTAAGAAAAATCTAAACCAATTTACCATACCATTTTGAAATTGAAATCTGAATTTTTTTTATAGCTTTCTGTTATGCAGTGAACTGTCACTGGCAGAAAAACTATACAAAAATACAACTGAGACATTGGTATGTACAGAATTCCCCACACAACTTTCAGAATAAATCACCCTTTTTCTCCCCCATGTATTTTGATATTACACAGCATGATGCAGTATTAGTTAGGACAATGTACAATGATATTAGTGGTCTATTTATCAGTTGTATTTAGTTTGAACATAATTATCATCTCTACTTTTGAATAGAAATGAGATTTCCAATTCAATGTATGTTTGCCCACTAGGAAAAAGAAAGCCAGTCAAACCCTGAGGTTTTTTGAGTATTCTGCTGAGTAGAAATAAACACATTGCTTGCTGCCCAAACAATTCCTAATGAGGTTCCTGCATACCTCATACATACAATGAAGAAATGCAGGAACTTTTTAAAGAAAGGTTATATATTTTCATACTCCCAACTTGGAAAAAAATGAAATCAATATAGTTGATGGTTTAAGAATCACAGCGATTAAAAATATCTTTCTGTCATGACATGTTGGTTCTGACATTAGGACACCATAACTATAAAATTTGTATTTATGTACAGCCAGAACAAACTGATTTAGAGCTTCCTTTTCTCCAAGACAACCCAATTTATATTTTAATTTGCTGGAGGTAATTGATTATCATGGAGCAAATCCATTGTACTGAAAACTCTATTAAATCACTGACTTAATGGGAGCAGAATGATTTTTTTTCTCTTTTTGGATAAAGTTTAACCTTTGTAAGCATTTTAAAACTAACGTATCAGGTGCTAAATATTTTATGATCTGTATTAAGCACTGTTTGGGGTTCATGTCCCTTTAGACTCCAACAGAGTATACTATACAAAGCAATTTGCCCAGAGTAATGAGTTCTGTAGTAGCTTCATGAAGACTAGTATCAAATTGCTGCTGCTGCTGCAGGCAAGCATTTGATCTGATCTAAAGTATAAGTGGGGAACAGGCTGGCAGATTGCTGCTCATCCTATTTGTATTGTAACTAGCAAAGATGAATATTTTTTAACTAATGGGTGGTGGTCAGTACATGGTGCACAGAAACCAATCCAAATGTACAGACCAGAGTGGATAAACTCATCTTTTTAAATACTCAATATCAATATAGCTATAAAGTGTAATCTAGTAGATAATTAGACCAAAAACTCAAGGAAAATTGATGAAGTGTAAAGGAAATAGAAATAGCTATGCATTTCCAGCAACCAATACCTTCAAACTGAAGACAAGACCTAAATGAATAAAAACTGGAAAATTAATTCAGATAATATCTATGTTTTATTAACCTCCTGTCTCTATGTTTCTATAGTGTTTGCTTATACTGATCACATTTACCAAAGTAATTTTTATTTTATGAAGAGTGTAATTTTTTTCCTTGGGAGTAGCTGTCTAGCTTTTTCAGCTGCTCAGGTTTAGATATGCATAAGGTATATTCAGTTGAAAAGGTTCAGATTTTACTAAGCATTGAGATTCTTCTAAAATCCAGGAATATTATTTTTCTAGCAGATGGCCTATTCTCTTGTGAAAAAATAGCTGCTCAAGATATGGGGGAAAAAAAAGTGGTTCTTCTCCAATTTTTTAAATTTACATCTGTAGCGTATTCTACACAAACATTTTGAGGGTTCTTCTATGTACAGAATAAATTAAAATCAACTCTGAGTATAATATTACTGACAGTGGGGTTACCTGATAATTCATGTTGCTTAGGAGGAAGTGCATAAGCTCACTTCTGAAACTCTAGAGACAAGACTAAAACTCTAAACACCTCAACCTTCATCCCTGCTGACCACACCAAATGGCTCATTGGCTGTTTTTGTGGCCATGTGCTAATGGAAGGGGCAGGAACCTTTCATAGGAGATGAAGTGAAGCTCTTAAGACAGTAATATAAAGGTTTTTAGTTAATATTAGTGGAAATTATATTATAATTTTACAGCCTGGTGTAGCACCAGCTATAGCATGAATTAGATGGATTAAAAAAATGTATCCTGCCTTTGGTCTATCTGTTCAGCTACATGGGCCACTTTCTTTCTCAGCCTGTCTCTGATAAAAAAAAGCTTCAAAGCATACTCCTCAGACACATGCTTTACCATGTCTTTTCTTCTAATCTGAAATACGGTAGTCCTAGGCTTACTGACCAGCTGTACTCTAACATACATCTGGAAAGATTTGTTATTCTTTGAAGCAAGCGACTATAAGGCAAACAATGCTAACACTAAATTTCTGGGCCTCTATGGTTCTCACTTCCCCACACTTGCTAAAAAATTTCACTTTAAATTACTTTCAGTTTCAAAAACTGAACTCTTTTAAAGCAGATGGTAAACTTTCACTACAAATTAAGCATTCTGCTCCTATTATTTTTTAACAGAAGTCAGATGCCTAATTTCCTGTACACCATTCTGATAATTTAACCCATCTAGTCCAACCAGAGAATTATTTAGAAAAGGAACCTTCTCTGGAAATAAACTGATAGCTGCAGGCCTAATGGAAGCTGTAAAGCAGAAAGACCATGAAACACTTACAATAAAGAAAGAGCAATATATAAACCCATGATCTGGATTCTTACACCAAACTCACAACTAAAATCCTGGACAGTACTATGCATGTTGATAGCAAAATATTAAGTTTCTTATTCCTTACAGTTTTTTCTCAATTAATGTCCATCTTCTCAGGCCCAAAGCCTCATCCACAACATTATGTGCTATCAAAGGACAGACCTGATTTTCACTTTTAATCTAAGTGAAACCTGGGGTCAAAATATTAGTTAACTCTCATTTTGTCTTTCAGAAGTGAACAGAGTTCTTTCACCTGAGCTCAGAGCACCATCATGGACTGATCCTGAGCAGTTTCACTTACTCTCAGATCAGCAACAAAGGGATGATGAGATTGCAGAAGCTATAAAATAAAAGCAAATTCAGTGAATGTTTGTTGCTAAATAAGAAATTCCCCATGAAGAATTCAGCAGTGTCAGGTTGCTCTCCTTGCCTGCATGAATGATGTCTTGTAAAGTTGGAAACCTCTTCTTTGCTACAGCACACACAGAAGAATCCCTCAAATGTCAGTCAGTCAAATAGAGGAGGGAGCAGCATGGTGACTAAAAGGCATGTCCTTGTTTTTTATAAAACAAGGGCATTCAATAACCTAATGGGACTATTACACACTGGGAGGCTGTTTCAAAGAGACAGAAAAGAAAAAGTAAGACTTTTTACACTGCATTGTCAAATTAAACTTTAAAAATTCCATATTTTATTATGACTCCACTTACATATGACTATATAATCTGCTCAAAAGCATTTACAGTTTTTATGACTATAATGATTCATTGACAATAGAATAATATATACTAAATAGTTCCTATACTACTTTGGTGTAGAGATTTTGCTGTATGTCTCACTACTAAAAAGTAGTTTTAAAATGCCTCAGTACACACCACTATTAATCTTTATCTCTCTACATTCTGAGCATTCTGAGAGAAGTGGGAAGCTGACAAGCCTTTTCCTCTTTTAAAAAAAATTTTTTTTGCATTCAGTTCCAATCCCCAAATTGTATTTTCTCCCTAATTCAGCATCAACAGCATCAAACTGTAAGCGTAAACCATGGCTGAAAATGAGCCTCATTTTCACTGGCTAGAGAGGTTGAAGTTGTCCAGGTATCACACCTGGAGAGACAGACACAGCGTGCTTTCATTTCCATGTGAGCAGAACCTTAGACTCTTTGAGGATATCTTGGAAATATTTTCACTGAAAGTATGAAAAATGAGTACCTTATACCTTGTTGTTTGGGGTTTTTTTTTAAATCAAATAGATCTCAATATATCAGACTGTCTGAAATACAGTAAGAATGGACTTAAGAGGAAACAAAACCACAGCAAAGATAAGGTGCTGTCATATGTAATATAAGAGTTTCTGAGAAAAACAATGGGGAATTTACTAAGTAGAAGATGCTTCCCCATGCCTACTAAGGCAATTTTTTAGGATAGTCTGAAATTTATTTGTGGGGATATTTTTATCATGCTGCAAAAACACATTGTCTATCCAACCAAAGATGGAGTTCACTGATTAAAGTGAGTTCAAAAACTGGTCTGTGAAAGACTGAAGCACAGGTAAGAATACAGACCCTTTTAGCTTCAAACTTCTGCTCTGTACGCTCATTGTGCTGGGTAAAAGAATAAAAAGTACCTGTTTGTGAAGGACCTCTTACTAATGCTAATCAGTTAACAAGTCACAACTTCCTGGGGGCAAAGCAACTTGCTTGAGCAAACCCTAGTTGGGCTAAGAGAGTGAGAGCTACAGAAAAAAGTCTACAACTTAGAAGTCCAGAGTTTCTTGCTGTACAAGCATGTAAACCTGCTTTTGCAAAACATCAAAGGCAACCAGGTCTGTCGTCTTATGGATGCATTAAGGGAAGACTGAGAGACCTAAATTACTGTTTACCCTGAAACTGAGAAGACAAATACTCTATAACACACTATTAGGCAGAAGCATCTTAGCTAACTATAAATAGGTGCCATCAGCAATCTCACCATGGCAGCAGAGTTCTGCGAAGGCTGATTCATACTTCTGCAGCTCATCAACTTCTTCACCCCACACTATCTCAGGTATCTTTGCAGGGCAGGTGTGATATAACTTGTTATATCAGACCTCTCCAAAATTGTGACATCATGTCAGCAATGACGTATGAAGGTTGTAATAAATAAATTTTTCTGATTCACCTTAACCTGGGTTATAAACAAATTCATAAAGATGGCTGCAGCATCCACAACCTGCAGGTAGTACTGCCAGACACTTCTCCAAGCACACCATGACTTACTTTGGAGAGTTGTTCAGGGGAGTGAAGGTATGGTTCAAACCAAGTTGTCCTAAAAAAATCTCCTCTGAAAGAGAAACAACTGAACTGACTGAATCCAGAAGACTACAAAAATTGTATATTATTATTATTTTAAAAATCCTATGATTTTTTTCAGCCAACCTCATTTTAAGGCCCAACTCTTTTGAGTGTAGCTGACAATAGCAATTAAATAGGAATAAAAACAGGGCAGAATTCAGTTCACCTTGATAAATGCAGAACATTAGGGCTTTCTGGGGCTCAGAAGTCATTAAGCCTGGAAATACATCATGTTCACATGCACAGAATAATCTAGTCTACAGAAAGTTTTGCAAAATAAATTCAGAAACAGATTCTTTCTGAGTTGAAAGCCATTTGTTCACTAAAATTAAAAAACAAACACAGTAAATCTCAGTGCCAATGCCAGATTTCTACTCTGCAGTTACCAGCATTTGTATTAACATCTGTCTTGATCATTGTGTTCCTAGATCCATTTAGATCCCAGACAGGATTTTGTATATTGAAACAACAACTGCCTTATTGTTGCTGAATTTATGTAGTGTAATTACCTGTTGTCCCATTCACGAATCTTGCTTCGCTGTCATATATTTCAGGCCTGTCCAAGTGCTGGAAAAACAAGCACTACAAGAAAAAATGGCCAAGATGTGCTGATCCAAAACTACTACTTGCTATGACTGGAGAGATCTTTGCTACTCATTTATCTGTTTAATGTACTAACTCTTCTATCTCTACTGGCTATTTACTTGCATAGTCTCCCCCAGTGGCGCAGTTACCAAGTAGATTGAAGTAATTAATGGAATAAGAATATACAGCAATGAAGCCTCTCTGAAAGGGAAAAGAGAGAAATTCATGGTGGATATTAAATGTCTGAGAGGGGAAAACCAGAAAGATGCATTATTTTATACACATGCCATATATTGCTGCCGTTCACATTGGTTGTGTAAGTGTTCTGTAATATAAGTATGCCGCTAAAGAGAGTGTTGGGAATCTTGTGCTGGTAGCTGTATTATGTACTGTCAGAGTGACTCAGGAAGCAGCTCTTATTCTGAAAAAAAAAGAAAAAGAAAAAAAGCAATAAATTTATGGTTTTGGTTCAGGAATTCTCCTCTGGAGGCATAACATAGTGCTTAAAATAATGAGAATCCCTCCTTGGAGGTGTCTCTTACCAAGAAAGAGCCATAGTATAAAATTGCAATGCTAGAAACACTGCCCTAGAGAAAGTTATAATACAATGATGAAAGACTGACATTCATTTCTTCAACATAAGAAAAATTCTACCATGGCTCTAAACCAATGGCATTATAAACCTCGGCACATTTGTGCCCTAAAGACAGATCCTGCTACAGCACCATATACTAACACTGCAACTGTAGAAATCTGGCTATGACAGTAGAAATACAATATCCTGAAAAGAAGGATTTCCTTCACTGAAAGCTAATGAAGATCTGTGCCATTTAACAATGATCACTACAACCCTCACCATCAATATTTTGAAGGTTGCTCTGTTTCACAGTATGCTTAGTACCTAAGGCATTTCAACACCTACCACTTCATTCTACAGTGACGGGTGGACTTTGAGACAGTTTAGTAAGATATGTTATCCCTTCTTTGCGGTCACTTTAGAAAACCATTCATCCCAAAGGACAGTATGAAAGGCTAACCTTGCTACTAGTTGCATTTGAGACTCCTCTATTACGACAAGGCTGTCCTCCAGAAATGATGAATGCACAGGTCATGATGATTTACACTAGAAGTCAGCTGAGGAAACTATCTTGATATCAGAACTAATGGCATCTTTCCTTTTCTAAATTGAGATAGTATCTGCAGAAAGGTTTGACCCTAAGCAAGAACTTCATCATTTTACCACATCACATAAATAAGTCACACTCCTTTATCAACCGTCAATGGGTTCACAGAACTGAAAATATTATTGTAGGACAAAAGTTAGCCTTTTAACAGACTTCAATTAAGTGACTCTATCTCAGAAAAATATATTAGAAAAGTATAGTAATCATGTAGTAGGAATAAAATTGATAGCATCCCTGTGTACCTTGATGGTGTGTCTGAAAATTTGTCTGTTCCATCGGTATTCGTTGGTCAAGAAAAAATAAATATGCTCTCTTTTCCCAACTTTATCCTGTCACATCAAATCTGTGAATAAACTTGAACTGTATTTTAATTTTATATTAACCCTATAGTTATATATGACCTGAGATTCACAGACTTGTGTAATTCTGACACTGGAAGATTGCTTGGAGTGACTCCATATGCGCTACTGTGGGTGACTGTAATGAAAAGACGCAAGAGGTTATATTGAAAGAAGAATTACCAGAATAAAGAGGCTACTAGCGGTATTCCTCAGAGACTGATCTTGGGATCTGACACAAAATTAGAAGGCACTGCCAATACTAAGGACTGTGAGATGAAATTTAACACTATAAGGAGCAGGTTTTTGTAGCTTATTTTGCTATTAATTGTACGTTCATAAATCGGAAATTATGAAGACAGAAAGAAATCTAGATTATTGCTCAGACAAAGGATGATTATGTATTACCACCTTGATGCAGCTGTGAAGAAGGTGAATGCAATTCTGAATTTGGATGAAATGAAGCATTTTTATTAAGCACAAGGGAATATTTATGCTAGGAAATAAGAACATAGGAAAGACCTAATTTGGCATATTGATATCTGGTATAGTTCTGAGTATCCTTGATCCTTATCCATGAACATAAATGAAAAAAATATGAAGAAGGGTTACTGTTCTAAGTATTTGTCTTCTGAAGATAGACTGGAAGAGCTTGGCTTTGTTTAAGCTACCTAAATAGAAACGCAGGGGTGGACGTGAGCACTGTGATGATCTTCTAGAGTAAATGCTGAGCGATGAATGACAGTAGTAGAGACAAAAGATTGGGAGGTAGGATGGGTGCACTGGTGCTCTTTGGGGTGTTACAATACAGAGACCTGACTGGTGTGTCCACTGGAGAGGCGCAGGCCACAGACAGTGCTGATGAACACTCCTGTTTCTCTTTTGGTTTTGTTTGTGTGGGGTTTTTTTATGCCACCTTAAGATACATTATTTAGTGTTTATAGCATGTTTTAAGTTAATTATAGAGCATAGAGAAGTAGTTTCTGTAGATTGCTTCATATCAGGTAATTATGATGTGGTTGCCACTGATCAACAAGGAAATAACTCAGTTTTCCAGATGTTCTCAGCACTACCTTCCAGTCTTCTGCTCAAAAGTTTAATGATAATATATTTTCCATCTTTCTGGTGTGTGTTTTAAACAGCAGACATCCACAGAGTCACAGAACAGCTGAGATTGAAAAGTCAGTTCAGTCAGTTTTCAATCCAACTGACTGTCCCAAGTCTAACTAGAGATCCATATTTTAAGAAATATAGTTGCTATTTGATAAGGAAAAAACTTTAATTTTTTTTTTAATCTTACATGCAATAAGGGATCATTCTTGCTCAGCTATGTATTTGCAATTGTACCTTCAAGGGCAATAATTGCACCTCTAGATGTCTAAATCTTCATCAGTTTGTATGCAGTTACTTGAACTGCATCCACATGATCTCATAAAAAAATTAGAAAGTCTGTGTGTGTGTATATATATATATGAAATCTGAACTACATTAGTAATCACTATTTTGATTTCTCCTCTTTCTCCATGTCGCAGTAGACACGGACACGACAAGTAATAGATCATGCAAAATGGCTACTTTATTGTTCTAACACACTTTTTTAATCCCCTTTTTCAGAGTATGTGTTAGTATATGATTGGTTTAGTTAGTAACTAACAATTCATGATTGGTGAGTTTGTCAGGACGGTTCTTCTTATCATTATCTTGTTTTTGTACCGCTCTTCTCGGATCTTTCCAGACTTTCAAGGATACACTACAAGCTGCTCAAGGTCGCGCTGTTCTTGAACTGTCAGGCATTCCACAGACCCGTTGCATCCCCCGACATCTCCAGTCCATTGCTAAATATCCATGGCCAATCCATGCAGCATAGACATAGTGCCAAGTCATTCACTATCTGAGATGGCAGAAACACTTCTCAGACATACAACTACCTTAGATTATCCTCATGTGGGCAAACCCATCCAGGTCAGCACAGGGCTACACTTCCGTTTTGACCTGAGTATGTACTTGACCCCAGTAACTCCCTTGTGTACGTGTTATTTACATATTTATATTCTTTACTATTTAGTTCATTCAGAGAACTCCAAGAAAATAAGAAAATGCATAGGATACTAAGGATTAGTGGTGTTGTAATTAATGAGAAATTATCAAATATATCTGGTAATTACAATGCTCTCTGGGACAAGGTGTTTAATGGGACAATTCAAAGTACATCCAGTGTATATAATCCCTTGGAACTCATTTTACATCTGCTTTATTACAAATGAAATGTGAAGACTTAAGCATTGGTCTTGCTTTCATTGTTCAGGAAATAGAGCTTATAATTATCTCCATAAAGCAGGAAAGTATTTCAATACTTTGCATTCTATGTATAGCAACAGGGTATGGTTCACAATGGAAATCCTGCAGGAGCCTAAAATACAGGCAGATCAAAAAGAAACTGTGAAGTAATACAACTGAGATGTGGTAAAGTGTTATATATAAAATCTTGTGCACTTAAAAATAAATATCACTTTCCTGTCTAGGGGGAGGTGGGGGTTGGGGGGGAAGAACGAACTGCCTCTCAGTTTCAGGGAAACCAGCAGTCCTTGCCAGAAGAATAAATCAGACAGTAGGAGACAAAAACTATTATAGATTCACTGTGTGAAAAAGTGACCTCACTGAAATTGGCTTTAGCATTGTGGATGAATGCCCAACGGCTCAAAACAGATCTAGTTTAGTCAAACCTTTTCTTCTTCAGTGGGAGATGTTATGAAACACACTAGTTATAAGGTCAGCACTGCAAGGTCAAAAGCATGTGTTGTCACGTCCTGTGTACTGCATTTTTAAATGCAAACTAAATAAGGAAAAAATAAGGTAATATGTCACCTATTGAGCAGCTAGGGACAGTTATATAAGAGAAGCTGGAGAAAAAAGCAAGAGAAAGTAGAACGATTGATTCAGCTAATAATTGAAATCAAGGGAGCATGGATTCATGCCCAAAATGCTTCACATACTATTTTAGTTCCTGAAGCTGTGTTTTAGCCTGGTCTGCCTCTTAGAGCCTTTTCAAATAGCAGAAATCATCACAGATGATTGTGTTCAGTATAGTAAAATCACCCATCACAGTTTCAGTTCCTCTCCACTGTTATCTGCTGGACTGGCACTGTAAATCAGTCATGACCAAATTAGCTAAAGGCTAATGGACCAGTTGCCAAGATACAGCTGTGTGCCTTTAGACGCTGAAGTCTGCAGAGGAAATTCTTGTTCTATTCGCTGGTAGCATCTGCACCCTTATGCTAAAAGTAGTACAACAACCCACCTAAACTAATGTCTTTCTCGTTTTTAGCAATGTCCCTGTCCAGTGCCTATTGAGCCACAGCCCAGTACACCATTTGGAGTATTACCAATTGCATTAAAAGAAAAGGAAAAGAGAAAAGGTAAAGTGAAAAAAGTAATGAATGGTATCCCTACTGCTCTAATAAAAAGCTGGAAAAGCAAAAAACTATGCCATCATGTTGAGGAAAGGAGGGGAGAGAAAACAAGTTAATTAAATCACATAATGCAAAGTTTAATGAAGACAACAAAACGTGGTATAACAAACATATATACTATTTGGGAGAAGACTTTGCTCTATCCTTATTGACAGAAATCTGCACCCACTTTGGCATAATGGAATTCTCTTTGACAGCTACAATGTCCTCACACCAAAACCTCCCACTGTTTGGAGAAGCTGGTGCATTTAACAGATGTCTCTCTGTTAAAAGTATTCATTAGAGGAGTTTCATCTGGCAAAATATGGCTTTGACAGTGCCATAGGAAGCATGGTTGGAACAGTAAAATCCTTTTTCTAGTTTTCCTCTAACTTGGGCAGGTATTTGCAGAAGATTGCAGAGAAGTGCCAGTTGAAGGTTCAGGGCCCAGGGACTGTACGATGAACACAATTTGTGAAGGATGCAGAGAATCATTGCCCAGTGTTGCGGAGGATCCACAGGGGACATGACACACAGCCCAATGTGATCAAGTGAAGTTCATTTACTACCACGTTTGACACAGTTATATATCTTATGTGCTTGTGCATGCGCCTTACACAATACCCCGGTTCATGCGACACTATCTTATCCTCTATTGGCTGTGCAAGCTTCTTCACGAGGTGTCCAGCAGTTACTTATCTCATTCTTCAGCATCCAGGTGTTGTCAGGCTCTTCTTATCTTCCTTTTTCCCAGTGTACAAGGACACAGCATCCTTGTCTGCTCCAGCACTTTGTAAACTTATGCTTCTTTCCCACCTAACGGCTGGATTGCTCACCCAGCCAAGAAATCCTCAACAGCCCAGTGCTGGGCTTCAGAGACATACTGCATGAAGAAGCAGTTCCTGTATAAAAACACAGTTCCATGCCTTAAATGACATGCATATGGACATGGCTTTCCCCAAGCTCTTGCTTCCTTTCCAGGTGCTGAGCAGCCCATGCTACCTTATATCTGGTAAAAGAACTACTGCACAAGTGCAGTTAAAGTATGCATCTTCTTGTTCTCCAATGCCCAGTTCTGTACTGCTTGTGCTATGAGCCTGCTCAGATTCATAGTGTGGCAGAATCACTTGGACAATCTATGATTTATCTGCACAGAGGTACAAGGGCCCCTTTTTTCAGAACCTTCAAAATTCCTAGCTGCAAATAATGCAGATGATCTCAGACTTCCCAGGTATGAAGCTTGTGCACTGAATTTGCTCAGAGCAGGTTACTCTACTTTCCTTTGTCTTTCTTGAAGGTTTACAAGGAGAAAGGGGTATCTGAAATTTAAGGACAGCACATGTGGAAACACAAGCAGTAGAAAAAAGCTGAACATGCTTCAATGAATTTTTGTGTGCCATGTTACCTACATGAGTTCCCTAGAATTCTAAGCTAAAGGCCACCCCAAGGACTTGTCACTGCCTGTTATGACAGAAAAGACAAACTGAGTCACAACACAGGAGAAAAGAAAAACTCTAAAAAGAAGCCAAACTAGCAGGAATTCAGTCAGCCATCCTCCTCTAAAATTAGCATTGTTGAATTCAGTGAGGCCAGACATGCACACTAGCCTCAGGCTTGACAATCTGTCAGAAAACAATGCTAGTCTCCCATGCCATTTTGCATTTGGATATGAAATAAATCATGAAATGGTTTTTCAGGCCTGAAAAAGCTATTTGTTTTCTAAAGCTTCTAAAAGGATAGGAAGAGTCCATTAATTATAACATTTGTCTGGGAAAAAGCAAATGGATAGGTACTGGGCTTCAGGGAAGAACTGCATTCCAGAAATGCTTCAGCACATTGGAAAGTCTCCTGCACTGACCTCTTGGTATATAATCGAAAGCCCAACAGCTCTTGTGGTACCTTCCATCTTCAAAACAACTTATAAGAACTACCTAATCCTTACAGCATCACACTCAAGTACCATTATCTCCATGTCCCAATGAAATTGAGTTGCCTCACTCAAAGGTCTGACTCAGAGTCAATTATGAGACTGTAATCCCTGGCTCTCAGTGCCTCCTTCCCACTGGCAAGAACATGCTTCTCTCCTGGTAGAACTTGGCTTTTTAACAAGACATAGATCTTTGGAAAATATTGCTCGGTGATGACATGAACAGGTTACTTTGAAAAATAAGACAGAAGAGTAAGAGGAGAAAGAAATTTATTATGCAGCAGGACCATAAACAATTTATTTAGTAACTAATCCTACCTCCTTTTTGATAGAGTGGCTGAAAGGTTCCTCAAAATAAAACGTCCTGATGCCAAAACCTTGCTTTCTTGTTTGAAGGTTTTGCTTCTCTGGACTATTTCCAGAAGACCAAGCCAGCAGGCAGAATATCAGTACTGCACGGGAACATCAGTGAATGTAGCCTGGAAAGCAAGCTGCAAAGTGAAATGTGACTTCATATTAATATTGGGTCTGTTCTTTTAGGGTCTAAATGGTTGTTTATTTTCCCAAACACCACTGACAACATATATGCATACCATCTACCACCACCCCCAGATGAGAAGAAAATAAATTCATGAACGTAAACATGGTTTTGAGCATGATAAGAGCAAAGCTGTGAAAATATTTTGCATTCATTCTGAATGACCAAAAATATTTTGGAAACACTGTAACATATACCAGCACCAAAGAAAGCAGCTGCTCCTAAGCAGAATGCAGAAATCTCTGCACAAACTGTGAAAGGAAATGTTTGGACGTAAGTGCAATACTATTTCCAAAAAAGAAGTTCTATACATCTCCTCATAGACAAGACAGAGAGTCTTCATCTGAAATACTGTGTACACAATCCCTTTAAATGGATACTACTTACCCACAAGAGGCCAAAACTTTTACTTAAATCAAAATCAATTTTTTTTATATTCCTTATCATTATCATGTCATCTGTTGTTACACAGCAAAGCCTTCATTATAATAACATTGTACAGTACTACCTTTAGAAAGATCTACAAATGAACAGAAATAACCCACTGAAACTATCTTAAAAATTACTTCTTTTTCAGTCAGTGTTGCTGTAACTTCTCTCAGACTATCAAAAAAGATGCTAAAAACCTTCATATGTTGTCAATCATAAATTATGGCTTCTTGCTTGTTTCCTTGTTTTAAATTAACAAACATTTTAAAAGACAGATAAATATAATTAAATGAAGTGTTTGATGTTTTATGAATTTTCTAGATGCCTTTTTTGGTCTGTATTTTTTTACACTAACTTTTCTGAAGTTATTTCTTAGTTCCTCAGTTAGTAGAAAGTTAAATACTAAAAGGAAATCCAGAAGAGAATTGGGCATCGAATCCAAAAGGATCCATGCTATATCAGAAGAATATTGTGGTTTAAAACCTGTCCTAGGTTCAGCTGGGATAGAGTTAATTTTCAGAGGAACCTGGGAGGGGGCACAGCCGGGGCAGCTGACCTGAACTAGCCAAGGAGCTACTCCATACCATGTGACATCATGCTCAGTATATAAATGGGGAGCGGGCTGGGGGGGGGGAGCTCTCTGCTCTCGGTGTGGGAAGTGGCGGAGCATCGGGTTCCGTGTGGTGAGCAGCTGCACTGTGCATCACTCGTTTTGTATATTCTTTTATTAGTACTGTTGTTGTTATTGTAATTTCTCTTTTTGTGTTGTCTCAGTAAATTGTCCTTATCTCAACCCACAAGGTTCCGGGTTTTTTTGTCTTCTCCTTTCTGATTCTCCTCCCCATCACACCGGAGGGGGGCGGGGAGGAGTGAGTGAGCGAGCGGCTGCGTGGTCCTTTTTTACCGACTGTGCTGAAACCACGACAAAACCCCATAACTGCAACTAACGAAATGCCAGGAATGGCATAACCTACTTCTTTGTGTCCCATTCCTCTTCTCTTTCCTATGGCCTGGCTTCTCTCCATACCCTCCATTGCTTCTAATGAGCCCTGCAATCCAGTGCATGCCTTCTCCTTTTCAGCACTATTTCTGTTCTTGCTTCCTTCATGTCCTGCTGGTATTTCCTTCCACAAGGTACTTGGGTTTCCCATTCAGCACTGTTACATGTCTTGTTGCCCATCAAATACTTCAGGTTTCTGTTCTTATCTGCCCTTTCTTTCACCAGCAGGTTACTGTCTGTTTATCTTCTCTTGCCATTCCTTCACATTCAGCTCAGGCAGTTCTCTCCTGTATCCTCCAGACTGTCAGCACAGGACAGACACTGCCTACTCTCAGATGCTATGCCAGGCAATAAATTTGGATACAGGAACAAAAAGCTGCTTTTCTGCCAACTTTCTCCTTTATATTGGATCAGGTTTATTGTCTTTCAGTCCTGGGATGGCGTAGGTGCAAACCCATCAGTAGGACTGGTGCTAATCATGTTCAGTTAAGACAAAATCTTCAGAGAATCTAGGTAACAGTCCCAAAATTGCTTTTCAGGAAAAATGGTTTGCTGTCTTCAGGAGTTCTTTTTTTGGGATGTATGGATAAAAGTCAGTTCTATTTCAGACAAATACTTACAATTTTGGTAAACTTACAAACATTTCTATGTAACATGGAGAATGCTGGGTAAACTTCACTCTCACCATTCCTGTTGCTTTCAACTGGACATATTTTTGCCCATCCACCACAGGCTTCACTTCCCATGACTTGACAGTTCTGTGCTCTTTCGAAAGTGATCAGGTCAGACAGGCTCTTATTGATGTTGCAATGCCTTATTAGCCCTGGAAATCTGAAGATCTTATTCACCCAGCACTAAACCTCAGCAAAAGAATCTTAGAGCACCAAAATCTCACTTTGAGAACAACAGAAACTAGAAAAAGGAGTATCACCTCCTGCATCCACCAGTTCAAGCACATGATTTCTAATCATTCAAATGGAAGCCATAAAATACCACATCAGAACTCAGAACAGTATCAGCACCCCCCCCTCTGTATGTCTGACAGCATGCAAATACATAGGCGATGCAGACATGCCTATCATTTGTATACAGTCTTTAGAGGCTCCAGGAGTCTGGATCTGCACATCAGAAGCAGAGTTATTGGACTGTGACTATGTGCTCTGCAGAGTAAGAACCAATGAATCTTGTGTTGGATTGATTAAAATTGTAATTGTACAATCTCTGTGATCCACAGAACAGGGAGTCATTTTTCACAGTGAAACACTTAGCAATTGGACAGACTCAAACTGTCTGCCTCATGGCATTTGTAGCTATTCTCTACATTGCGACATAAATCAAAGACATGTATTTTGACCCTCCTACACATAATGCAGCCAAATAGGAAGCAATATGACAGAAAGAATATTGCTGGTTGAATTTAGAACAGCTTTACAGAAAGAAAAACAACAATGGATATAAAACCCTTAGCCTTTCACAAAATTTGATATGATCGTCATAATAAAAAATACAAAAAATATACAATTAAAAATTAGGTTGCTTAAACCATATCAATATTCCATTTTTTACTACTACATATAAAGGAGAAGAGAGAGGGGGAAATGCAGATTGAAATAGCTAGCAAAATGATCAGGTTAATTTCAAAATTAGAATGGGGAGGCGGGGGGTGGGGTTGGGGAAAGAGACCTGAATTACCCTCACTTATTTGTTTCTATTTTCATAGACCCGTTCATAAGACCAAGAATTGAAAACCCTTGCTTTCCATGCCTAATAAGGTTTTCAGGCAATCAAAATCACAGCAGTTTTAAAAGAGATATTAGAGTCTGGTGTGTCGTCTGTTATGGTTATGGAGAAACATAAACCATGCATGCAAATAACCTGTGAAATACCAAAACTTCTGCTAGACCTCTTCAGGAATTCTACTATAGCTCATGGGCTAAGAACTGGGTATCAATTTACATTGCTGCTTTCAGAAAAATTCTCCGCTGTAGTAGAAAACCTGCATGTATTCATCTTTGAGTGATACCCCACCATCCCAACCATGCTCCCCCCCCAAAAAAAAAGTGAAAGAGGTAAAAAAGCACAGATGGCCAGAAGAAACAACTGTATTTCCAGCAGTCAGGTTTTCTTAGGAGACTGTCCAGACAGCTACTGTAATATGACATCTAGTAAGTAAGTCTAGGTTGATAAGGGACAAAGCCAGGGCAGAGTTCAGAGACAAAGCCTAGGACAGAATGACTCACCAAGGGGACTGCTATTGCCCAAGACTCTTAAATCTGATGGTTCAAAGTCATTGTGTTATGCAGTTAATGAGTTATGTTAGTATTGCATTATTGATTCTGTGCTCTAAGCTATCTAGTTGCAATTCAAAGAGCCACACAGAGAAGAGATTAGAGACACATTAGTGAAACCTGTGGAATGCAGCTTAGGTGCCCACCAGTGCATCCCTGCTATATGTATGACACAGATCATGCTAAGACTCCAAATGCCAGTTTGTGCCATGAACTATGTTAAAATGATAAAGTCAGCATACAGGCAAAAAAATATAAGGAGCTTAAGATGGAAAGCATCTATGCATTTTAAGTTCATATACACTGCTGGTAATTGCAACTTCTGTTGCAGTCTTCAGCAGCTATATCTGCTGCTCAGGTGACACCTACAAACCAAGCCATTGCCATCTAGCCAGTTTATTCACATTCTCTGGAATCACTTGCACTAGGCATCACAGTCCTTGATTTTGAGTCATCCTTAGCAAAGTCACTTGCACAGCTCCCCACAGCTCTTATCTGAAGTGATAAGAGAGCAAATAAAAATTGTATCCTGGTTAGCACGATTAATATGATGCCACAGTTCTAGCCAATTAGTGACATTACAAACATATTTTCCAAAGAAAACTAGGGTGGCTATATTTAATCACTTCCTCTATTTCACATTATTTGTTTAGATTTAGGCACAAATGAGTGGAAGCCAATAGTATTTTTCACAGCCTGATAAATTGGAAGTGCATTCACAGAGATTTGACCATTCAGAAGCACAAAACTCAGACCCAACAGAACAAATTATTTTAGCTAATCCGCAATCTAAGATCACAAAATACACCTTTTACCTACCCATAATGATTTCAGAGGGCACATGATCAATGTAAGTATTTGCCTGCAGCTAAGGTAGAGAGTCAGCCAAGTCATCCGGTATGTTAGTGAGAGAAACCCACACAGAGCTTCTGCCCAAGAGCCTACAAGAGTATCTGTTACCACGTCAGACTTCAGTCTCCAACACTTCAGTTGTCAAGGTCAACATATTTTAAGCTCTTTAGAAATGGGAAGGGAAGGGATCATCACAGCCCACAGCACCCCAGCATATTCCTTGCTCTTCAGAAGGCTGCAGAACCACTGCTTTTACTTAGAAAAGTTGTAGCAGGATGACAAGTCACGCCTCAGAGCAAAATCAAGACTTTAAACTCAACTTTGACACCAACAGATTCTGAAGCATAAAACCCCTGTGTCCAAAAGCCTCTCCTACGGGGTTTACTATTTTCTGCACCTGAACCCAAGTGGTTTGAAGGTACAGTTCAATTTTTCATTTCTTTTGAGAGCCCTTCCAAGTAGTGGAAGAACAGAGCTACTGCATTGCTAAATCACTGAATCAATGCCAAGGTCATGTGTTCGATAATCTCTGATAGGCTGTAAAAAACATTTCCTGAGATAAATTTACCCCCATGACTCGGGTTCTCTACCTTTTTATCAAAAATGATAGCTACTTCAGAAGAAACAGAAAGTGAGGCATACCTAGCTTTTTAAAAATTTGCATTAGTGATCTGTTTTCTTCATTTGAAGCATCCTCCTCTGAAGTTACTATTAGGGTCAGAATTGTCCTAGCCGAGGGGGGTTGAACAAAGTTCCTTCCAGAACACATTGGTCCAGGTCCTGGCATTTGCTGGTAACTCTTTGCCAAAGTGACGCAAAGTAACCCTTTTTCTAGGAGTCCATTCCTAGGACAGTCAGGAGGTCTGGACCAGGGGACTGTGAAGGGCTGGCTGTCCCAGAGGTTACTGTAATATAAGGACACACTATAATTACAAAATAAAGCAACTGTCTGTGAAAGATTATAGCCAGCCAAACAGGCATTTGTTTTTCCTTATAAATATGTAGGAACTGTTCTGCTTCCATTTACCGTTTCAGCTAATGGCCATAGGAATTTTGCCAATTTGCTGTGTCAGGTATGTCAGCGCTCATTTGACTTTCCTAACCAGGCTTTTCCTAGTAATGCTCACCAGAAGTATACTAAAAACTAATTAAATAAACCCTAGATCCTTTATCATCTATTGCAATTACAAGAGTTTTCTGACATCAGACTGTTATGACAAAATGTTTATTAATATATAAACTGTTTTATAGGTGAACGATCAGTAATTCAACATACACAGATGGACCACTAGAAAAAGCTAATATGAGTTTGTACCAGCCTTCAGCTCTGACATTCACTGCTGTCCTTTCAGATGCTACAGTCAACTTCTGGCTATACTTTTACCTCCTCTTTCCAAGAGCAACTTGAGAACAGAAAGGTCATTGGTGACTTTCTTTCACATCAATAAAATCATAAGAAATTCCATCTAGCACTCCCCTCTTCTGTGCAGCCCTGGAAGGCTGCAGTAGGAATGAAGCCCCAGGGAACAGATGCCTTCAGTCTTGCAGAACACCGGTTTTGGTAGCAAATCACCACCAGTGTCCCCTTCTAGAGAAAAGCTTTCCATGCAACAGCAGAGAGGAAAACTCTCTAACATTTAGGAAAGTCAGTCCTGTACAAGGCATTGGGGAGTTCCAGAGGCTTATCCCTGAATGACTTCCGAACAGTTATCTGCACAGGTCCAGCCCTCTAAGTCCCATTCTCTGGACCTACGTGGTACAGATAAGAAATGTGACTGCAGCTGGACTTTGCATGTAAGTCTTTTCTCTTTCCTTTTTCTTTTTTTTTCACTCAAGAGAAAGGCAAGTCCTAAACTACTGGCAAGAACCTGTGAGAGGAAACAAACAGCAAAGCAATTTATAGTGAATATCAATCACTTGGTTGAATGTCCAGGAAGTCAATCTGTGCTCAATCTTCCCTAATACACGCTTAAATACTATACACTAACTAAGAGGGACAGCAGAGCTCTGACGGCCCATCTATACCAAGTGTCATTTAATTCTGCACATACCTGAGCGATCTTTAAATGAGCCGCAGCCGCAGTGGCCAAGCCCTCAGCCACAAACAGTTGTCTGAACACTTGTTTCTTTGTTGAATTTTGCAGCCCATCCTGAATTCTGTGTCATTTTTCTCTAGCAGCCTTAAGGTGTATGTATAGACAGGCAGATGTGTACAGATGTACACAGTGTATGTGCCTGCCTAACCTGAAGTAACTTGTATCGGGTGTCCGTGCCCAGGCGCTGGCAGTGGGGGCTGTGGGGGGGTCTGGGTCTCTGTGAGGAGAGGCCGGGGCTGCCTCGTGCTGCACAGGGCCGGTTCTGGCCGGTTCCGGCCGGTTCAGCAGCCGCCCCAGCGCAGGGCACAGCTGAGCCCGTCAGCGAGGCTGTCGAAGCCTCTGTGGAAACGTGTATGAGAAAGGGCAAAACGCTGCCCGGCAGTGAGGGGAAAGCGTGAGGAACAGCCCTGCGAGCACCGAGGTCTGAGGAGAAGGGGGTGGAGGAGGTGCTCCAGGGGCGGAGCAGGGGTTCCCCCGCAGCCTGTGGAGAAACCACCAGGGAGCAGACACCCACGCTGCAGCCCGTGCAGTGCCCCACGCCAGAGAAGGCAGGTATTTCCTGAAGGAACTGCAGCCCATGGAGAGGACTCACACTGATGCAGGGAAAAAGTGTGAGGAGGGGGGAGCAGCAGAGAGGAACTGTTAAGGTCTGACCTCAACCCGCCATTCCCCATCCCCTGCCCTGGCTGGAGCTGGGGGGTAGAGAATCACCCCGGGTATAGTCTGTACGTTCTGTTGTCGTTTCCCATATCCATTGCTTTCAGGGAAAGAAGTAGACAATTCTCACAGTAAAAAACCTGAGCCTACAAACAAAGTCTAGATACCAGCGAACAAAAATCATCAATTCTTCTAAAACCAAATCTCCCTTTACAGGCAAATACAGTCGATGAAATTATGACAAGTATCATCTTCTAGCTAACTTACATTTAATTACTTCAAAAAGGCTAAATAAATTTGAAGGAGGATTAGATCTCTAAAATACATGTCTTTTATAGCAGTTTCTTCACCGCTAAAAAAAAATTACTAGTTTTCCTGCGTGATATAGGCATGTACATATACACATACTCCAGGCTACAATAAAATGAAACATAAATTGTACTCTAAAGTTGTGCAGAATATGCAAAAGATACATTCTCTCTCTAGCTGTTCATTAAATTCTATTACCAAAATTAATTTTGCAATAGCCTTCAAGTTTTAACACAAGAAACTAATCTTAGATTTTTCTAAATCTTCTGATTCACATGCTAGTTAAAGTGACTGTCCTTGCTAAACATGTACTAGCCAAAATATATCTGATCATGCTGAAATCACCCAGTCATAGCACAGCCCCTTCAGGCCACTGTATCTCAAGGATCAGTTTTGGCTATTCTGGATCAAGGCTGGCAGCGTTTTTTTGAAATCCACATTTGCCACTTCCCACTTAGGGCAAAAGCAACATCTTTATTCTTCTGGACTGCATTCCAGTACATGATATTTTGCTTGGAGTTACTGGGTAACACAAAGCAATGACTGCCCTGTTGTTTCCACAATACTGTCTTATGAGTCAGAGATGCTATGGCTGTATTTCCAAAAAGCTTTCCAATGCACCACAGAGTTATGAAATTATGTGCATTCTAAACTATTTTGGCATAGAAACATACATTTAAATTCATTAAGCACAAGGGTGCATAAATTTACTGAATTTCAATATAAGCATCTGTTCAAATAGTTTTTAACACCTGATGGAAATTCAATTTTTAATGGCCATAAAACAGGCACCCCAGAAAAATTTTCCAAAACCTAAAGCTCTTTGGAAAGGTACTAAAGAAAGAGCACTGTTGGGAAGAGGAGAGTGAGACAGTGTGATATGTGAGGTGGTTCAGTGCTGGGCACTCTGCCCTCGGGTCAACATCAATACCACCATAGAGCCAGTGGCAACACCGTGGTGGACAAAATGTAAACATCAGGTCAGAGCCACCAATGCATGATTATGATATATCCCACAGGTATGGCTAACTGTACCTTTTGGAGTAATTACATCTTATCCACTGAAATACCTACTACTAGTTTAAATTGGATAGAATATGCCCCTTCATTCCACCCCGTAAGTATGTCATGTCACCTTGCCTGATTAGCAGATGTTTTCTTCTGGCCAGAGGTCACTTATTACTGTATAAAAGCAATTTTGTAGCTTAAGTCATGTGTATATTTCTATCCTAAAACAATAAACTACAAGAGCTGAGGAGAAAGGAGGGTGGGATCATGAAATATTTCACACATAACAAAACCACATATGTAAAAAAGTATTTGTGATGTGCAGAACCGGGAAAGGTTTTATATACATAGAATATCATTATTATTGCTTGTAAGTACTAGAATTTGACTGTTTCACCTCTAAATGTCAAGGACAATAGTTAATTTGTACAAAGTAGATAAATGAGGTGGAAACTAGTCAGAAGAGGTTTGTTTATCTGTTCTTTGATGATATATTACACTGCAATAATAAGACAGTAACTGTGTGTTCTGTCTGGCTGAGAATAACTTCCAACATCATTTCTCATTTTTACATATCAGATCTGAAAGCACCTCCCTGTCTTTGAAGTTCAGCAAAATTAAAAAACAACAATTAAGCCCAGCCAACTGGTAGCAGGGGATTTTAACAAGAGAAGTAACAACATTAAATTCCACCAAGTCTGTAATACGTTACTTCCCTGAACTGACTTGTGTGCATGTCATCTCCTGTCTCCCCTGAACTTAGTCACAAGCACCAGACTGCATTAAAATGGCAATTTTTCTTTGTACTGGGCAACTCCAAATGTGCCTGTGGTTTTAACTGCATTTTAATTTTTTTAAATGTGAAAATACTCATTGTCTTTTGTTAGTACATTGTATTACAATGCAAGAAAACAATTATTTCAGAACACATGTAGTATCGTACTTTGATTTAAAAGTCTGTATGGCTAAACATGTCCTTAACAATCCACTACAACCTGCATGTTTGCTGGGAGATGGGAGGATGGGGAAGGTTTTTAAAAGAAAATTTTCTGTCTTGTGCTGAAAATCCACAGGTTTACCAAACAGCTAATGTGGTTCAGCAACAAACACAACTTCCAGGTCAAAGACAACTAAGAAAATTCAGTAGTTCACAATGTCAGTTTACTTGTCCAAAGGCAAGGGCCTCTCCTTCTCTCCCTTCTGATAAACACTGACACAGAAGTGTGTTATGCTTGCTTTTCCTAGAACTCACAACAGTAGATCTGCCTTTGTCCTCCAAAGGCCAAGACCTCCACAACTGGAGCAATGTGACAGAACACACAGTGCTTGCTTCATTTTTTTTCCAATTATAAAACACTGCTGTTTGGTTTCCCTTAAAGATGCCAATTGCAAGCTGCTTATTAAAAAAATAATTTACAGGCTGGAGGAAGTTGATGAGAAGCTACTATTTCTGACAGCAGATTTATCAATAGAGAAAATTATAAAATAAATGAAGAGGGGGAAGAAGTTATTTTAAGCAAGTCAATGAGACTAGATAGAAAAAAAATAAATTTATGTTGTGATAAGTGGTAGGAATTTGATTTAACAGAATTTATAAACCATACATATGGTCTTTCACAAACGTGTAAAATGCAAGTAGAGGTCTAATACAATCCTATTTCCTCCCCTGCTATCTTACTTTTATAAATGTAAAAAGCACTGACAGCCAAGTAAAAATAATGCATTACTTCAAGAGTCTTTAAAAAAAAGAAACTGAATTATTGTTATGCAGTAATATTTATATTGTCTGCTAGTGTGCTATATGTCCTTTTTATAAAACATACATAAATTTTCAAAGTAGCATATTAGAGCCTTGCCTGCAACAGTGAGCAGCTGTTTCTGGAGTAAGTCACATAAGCAGACATAAGCAGCCATGGATTCACCTTGGGCTTTCAGGAAGGCACAGAAAGCCACCAAACTGTCTCATTCTAGAAAGAAAGAGTTTCATTCTTGTAGGTCACAGTCCAATTTTGCAGATTCTTGAAAAATCAGAATTTTAAACCTGTATATGTTTTGCATTAGAATATGATATAGTAAATGCACAGGATATGAATAACGTGAAGAATCACCTACCTTATATGAACCACGTTTTTTCATATATGCCGATAGCCAGCTGCAACCCTAAATTGAATACAGATTAACAGCATTTACATCATAGGCTGAGCAAAGGGCATACGTGCATTTTGGAAAATCAGATTTTTAAAAGCAGATATATAACATATTGTTAACAGATCATGTGCCAAAAATGAGGAATGGAGAATCTGGCTACTAACAAAACTATCAGGGTATAAAAATGCTCTTCAAGGAAACAACAGATTATTTCTATGGCTTTACAAAGAAGTTATACAAGGCTGAACTTCTAAAAAAGGCAAATCTATTTCTTATTGTGTTGTTTTTTTTAATTCATTTATCTGCAGCACAGTTTAGCTTCCCCCCAAAAACCACATGGGGGTCTGCTCCTAATGTTTCAATTTCTTGTTTTTCCTAACAGAAAAGAGTGACAGGCTGTGCTTACCTCACAGCAGTGATGGCTAGGGTGGTTCATGGGAATGCTGTTTCCAGTCAATTTTAGCCTAAGTGGCAAGTTCTTCAGAGTGCCTTAGTCATTCACAAATAATCCAAAGTGTCAGATGGGGAGGGATTCTCTCCTGCAAGACTAGAGCTATATAATGAAAATGCTGACAGTCTTTTAATTATCAGTGGCACAAGCGGGTGCTATGATAATAAATCGCTCTTTCCTAAACACAGATGAATCAAAAAACTACTTAGTAGCTTCATCAAAGTTCTCTAGGATCAAAGCTGGTCAAAAAGATTATATAGGAAATGCTACTCCAACAGAGTTTAAAATGAAGACAGTCATTTGGGTATTCTTAAACAGCCCCACACTAGTAGCCAAATGAGAATGCAGTACAATATCCTGCTGACATAAAAAGATACCACAAAACATTTAAATTATGGAAACATACATACACATTATAGTTTTACTTTTTTCTTTTCCTTAATTTTTAAGGAAAACCTGAAGTGCATTGAATAGGATAAATGAGTGCCATGGAACCTGTAATAATTACAATGATGATTATACAACATTGAAAGATCTTTTCAGCCTACACTTTATAGTAAAATCAAGAAAATTGAGATCAAATATTGGTAATCTGGCAAAACAATGGCTCTAGATACCTGTTTCTAGCTCTCTCTCACACGAGTGGCAATGATGCACTGTAAGATCGTAAACCAAGGCAGTTGATTCACATAGTAATTACAAGCTCTAATAAGGAACAGCAAATCAGCGGTTCAGCAGAAGCCCAAAGATAGAAATATATCAATGTAAAATATTTGAATGATTCTGAGCAGGTTAACTATAAAATATCATAGCATGCTTGTTGGCATGCTAGAAACATGAAAAAGACATTCATCTCAGAAATTCACCTTTATATCTTGCCACTGAGAAAGGATGATTTTCTGACAGAAATGCAGTATTATCAGTGGAATTCTGTAATACACACACTACATAGAGCTCTAAAGCTCTGATACTTATCCTATTAAATGGTAACATACATTTCTAGAGTTGAGTAAACCAGTCTAAAATACTGCCAAAAATATAATTTCACATTTATTTAAAAGACTGTTGTTCACTTCAAATGACTGAAAACACAAGCATCTTCCAATCTTTCATTAATACCATGAAGATAAAACAAATGGATACTCCTTGCACACACAAAACAAAAGAAATCACACTTCTGTAAGAAAAATTAACAGAAAGAGTCACAAGACCCATCTAGTTAGATAAATAAAATATTACAACAGTGTTTCTGTGACATGGAGATAAAACATTAATGAGATTTCAAAAGCACAAGTGACATCATGCTGTCAGTGGGAGCTGAGTGCCAGCCTGCCCCTTCATGACTTTGAAAGCCTTGCCGTAAAGCACTGCAGCAAGGAAACCTTTAGTATTGTCTAAGTAGCTGTAGGGAAGTACATGGAAAATACACTTAGAAAACAATGCTGATGTGATACAGAACAACAAAAACCAATCCCCTTTGAATATAAAATATACCAGACTAAGAACTGAAACATTTTGCAAGTCCTATTAAACCATAAATTGCAAAATCAGTATGTACTGTGATTTACACAAGAAATCATTGCAGACATTATGGTATGAAATTCAGTTTCTACAGATTTTTTTTGAAAGCGCTTGTGTATCATTTTCTAATTACAGCTTTCCAAATGAGGTAAATAATTCTCCTAACCGCAAAGAAAGAATAGGTAAAATTTATCTCAGCTGAAGTCCTGACTGAGTTATAGATTTTGGTGGCACTTCATTCCTTGATGTCTGCTCAAGCTATACAATAATACAAATACAACAAAGCCTGGGAAGAGCAACACCAACACACTGTTTGGATCCAGCAAGTTCAATGAAATGTCTCCGTTTCTTTTTCTGGTGACTCAATCTTCTTTCTTTTCTTTCAGAAGAACTGCTGCAGTTTCAAACTTTCTTACTCAAATTATATTTCTAAGTGCACGTATTGTAAAAAGTTACTTTTCACTTTTGGAGTAAGATATTGAATTCTCACTCATCATATAACAAGTAAGCAACAGAAAAAGTGAAACCTGGATACCTATGGATTTTCATCAGGTGAATGTTTTTTTGGAGGCTGAAAAGGTACAATGTCATCTGAAACCAGAACATCCATTACATTCTCCAATGAAACTAGATAAGAATAATGATGCAGCAGCATATGGAATACCCATAGTTTGGCATTTATGTACAATATTTACACAAAAGCAGAATATCGCCAGAGATTAGTTGTTTTGTGAAATGAAACCACAAAGCAAGACATTTCAGGTCCACATTATGAGTTCAGTTACAACATCGGGGCATCAGTCAGGCAAAACAAACTCACCTTCAATAAGAGGTTCCTCTTCTATCTTTTTCCCAGGGTATGTTTCATGGGAGTAGCATCTAAGAACAACAGAAGTAATTAAGGTCCTAAAGGCTGCTGTAACATCTACCACTGAGTGATACATTTAGAAATTTTTTTATATTGCAAGATAAATGGATTCTCTTAATTTTTTCTTGGACAATGTGTAGAAGGAAGATATTCATTCCTTATAATGATGCATGAAAATTTACTGAAAATCTTTTAAATATCATGAGAGTAATTAATGTCAGTACATATACCATCAAAAGCCAGCCTCCTAAGAGAACACTAATGTTCCGAGTAAACACAACCTACTACAAATTTCTGTCCTTTTCGAGAGCAGATGCTTTTTTTTCCTGATCCTCTGTGGTAAACATTTCACTTAAACTTTAAAATACAACTGTATTTCCAGGCACAAAACTATTTGTCCGTACTGTATTGACAAAGCTTTTAGATTTATATTAAACAAATAATTAAATTGCCTTTTTTTAAAAAAAAGTAGATTTTGTATTACGCAAACATTCCCTGTGTGGTTCCATCCCTGACAAAGATTTAGAGTAAGATATGCAAGCCTACCTATCCAAGAACACCTTCAATTCTTTCAGTATGCTTTAAGCACTAACAATGGTCAGGCATGATTAAGCCACCATTATTAATGATTGAATGGGATTTTCTCTGTGTGAGGTTTATGGCTGGTCTGTTTTGCTGTACATATATTAATCAGCTATGGTCGTCGCCTAAACCTAAAATATAGATAGGAAGAAAATTGCCATAATCTGGGCTTGCATAGCTTTCTGTGATTCTAGGGCTGATGTGAATGCAGTACACAGGACAAACAGCTGAGATGAAAACAAGCCTGACATTTATTCCATTTCACTTCCTGCTTTTTCTTTTGTTGGACTCAGAGTATGTTCAAAACAGCAAATACGATAAGTAAATAGGATGAGAGAAGCTGTAAAAGGTGATACCAGCGAATGAGAGCACAGGCAGAAAAAGGAATCAAAAGGAGAACATAAGAAGGATGAAACCCAGAAAAATAAAATGAAACCACTGTTCCAACACAAAACATGGAGTGTCCTGGGGCTGACAGCATATTTAACTGGGTTATGGTGAAGTCACATCCTGAACTCATGTTTTGTCAATTCCTGTAGAATCTAAACCTAGACTGAAGCGCAGCTTCTCTGGTTATGTATGAACACCAGCTGAAGCTTATCTCCATAGATGGGAATTTCAACTTTTACCAATGTGCATTTTCTGAAGCCTATACAGGAATTAGCTGCTGCTAACTATATACTTCTAAGCTGCCACACCAGCCAAAATGCACATCAATCACCTGCTGTCTTTTGGTTGCTGCCACACCAAGTAAATACCTTCTAGCACCTCGTGGTGCTGCTGTTCATAACTGTACTGCTTAATATTTTTGAGACTTCCATACTTTGTCAAACACAGCTGAAACTGGTCTGCAAGCAGAACTATCCATGGAGGGAAAAAAGGAATGACACAGACAGACAGCATTGTTTAATTCTGTTCAGGCAGAAATATCTCTAGATTTACTGTAAAAATAATAAAGACTACACTTCTACATAAATCTGGAACTGCACAAGATGGGTTGTGTAGGGTTTTTTTACAACATGCATTTTTTTAAACAATTTAGCATATATATGCACAGTGTGAACAAAGATGTAGCCATCTGATCATGTATATGTTTTTAAAACTAAGTAAAATGTATATATTAGGAACACTTCCAGTGTGGTATTGCTAACTCAAAATCCACCTCTGGTATTCAAAATACTTTCAGTTTCTCTGGAACTCTTTAGTAACCATCTCCTTAGCAGTACTGAAATGGTGCAGGATCAATTTGGGGTACATCTTCCTTTGTGTGAAGACTGAAACTGGATGACTGCAGAATTCCACAGGCAACAGTCATAATTATTAAGGGCAAGCCATTTTTAGACCATTAAGAGAGAGAAATCACTGCTACACAATTTAGAGAAGGGAAAAATTCCTAACCACCACCATAATTGTTGAGACACTGATAAGCCATTTCATCAAAAAATGGATTAGGGATGCATTGACCTTTTACTAATTTGCTTCAGCTTTTCTAGAGTTCCCCCATCTTTTCAAGGTAAGTCAACTTATATTGCAAACCTAAATGCTAGATGGAAGGTCCTGAGATTCATTGCTTTTTCTGAAATAGCCTTTCTGATCTTCCCTTGGCTGCATACAGTGCTGTATTGGCTGCCAGTGTGTTTGCATAATGCATGCTCTGCAGTAAATTGATTCCTTACTGAAAAATATAACATTTTATTGTTTGTGGAATTTTTTGCAAAGAAAGCAAGCTGTGTCTGGGACAAGCTTCAGTTGAATAGCCAAGTAATTTGACCTGGCGTTTTAAAGGACAACTGTAATATCTCTTTAAAAGCATCAGTACAGCTAAAACTAAGTGTACCCAGAGATAGTTCTGAGTTAAGGGGAAAGATACCCCCCACCTGAGCCAGTGCTCTCCATTTGTTCATTCACACATATGAAGAAAGTGAATTAAAGCTGGATTTGGGACACAATGTGAGAAGGGGACAGAAGTAGTGCAGTGACCTGCTCATCCCTTACCGTTGCTCTCTGAGAACAATAAGAGCAGGTTGCACAGGTGGAAGGAATTAGCCAGTCTTCTGTAGAAAACATTTCCCCAGTAAATTGAGCCAGTCCTTGGTTCCAGAGTCAGCTAAAAGAGGCTTCTGGCCTGTGGCATTCCAACGTTGATGGCCAGAGCTTATGAAATACGATGACTTTTGTTCCTGTGAAAAAGATAACTACCATCATGAATAGGCATTCGCTCATGAAATTTTAACATCACTTTGTCCCCAGTAGGGCCTCAGTGCTCAAAACTCAGAGTTTCCTCCCAACATCTGAGCAAACAATTTTTAGAAATCATTTCTGTCAGGATGAGAATGAAATTTTTCTTACCATGATGCAGAGAAGTTCTTGGCACAGGAAATTGTTTGATGCCTCTAGTGAGGTAAGAGCCCCCCTGAAATCAAGGCACTGTCTTGTAGATCGCTGCAATAAAAATGGATGCTCTGGACTCCAGCTAAGATATTCCTTTGTTGTCTGGGAACTCACAAAATATCAACATATACTAATAACCTACTTTTAAAAGAACATGGTAATGATAAGCAATATAACCACCGCAATTTCAAAGTTTAGGGAAAGAGATAATATCCATTGCACCATTCTCACACTGTCAGAGGACTTTAAGTTTGCTCTATTATAAACTGTGACTCCCTTCCCCATGTAGCTCCTATGTCTCAGTACTGGGAGAAGATTTTAGAAGAAAAATCTTGCAGAAAATTCTGATTGTGAGGATTTCAGACCCACATCCTGTTATGTATCCTTGTCTGACTGCTAGATAAGGAACATGACACGACAGAGCTTTTACAAATTTTTCTAGCTTATATCCTAAATGATGTCCTGTAAAAAGGAAAGGGAAAAAAGACCTATTATTCTTTTTATTACTAAATCTTTAAAGAATATGGCTAACTGAATAAAATACTAAAATTAGACACCTGGATCATCTAACCTAAGCTTATGCAAGAGATTAAATAGTGATGCATTACATGTAAAGTTACCTATGGGAAAGCCAGAGCATCGAATATCTGCATGCTGTTAACAGTGGAATTTTAAGCAGTGTTTTTCATAAGACAGTCAAATTTACAAGGTAGAGAAATTTAAGAGGATATGAAAGGCAAGTGCATAAGCATGTCTGAAGGAAAGTCATTAATAGCACAAAATATTTATCATAATAGTCTGATAAATGAGCTTTCATGCAACTCACTCAGGATTCACCACATTTCAATATGCCTTTTTTAATTACCGAATGTAAATGAATTGACCTTGAGCATAATGTGAATGCTAGCTCATGATTCTTTACATGACGACTCAGTTCATTTGACAGTGTCAGTGGAGTAAATTTACTGTCATTTTGCTTTGAATATGCACAAGTCAGCACAGGAAGTTAAAGCATTTTTGCACAGCACTGTTCTTGCCAGTAAGCTGAGGTTACCTTACCTTTATTTTCCATTTGTAGTCTGTGCATGACTATTCTAGATACATATGGTCATCAGACATGCAAATTAAAATTAATTTTATAGAGAATATAAAGAGGAAAATTTACAAAGAACCTACAAAAATAGTGGCATTTCACTTTGCTGCAGTACAACTTCCTCTTTTGCCACAGTAAATTTTTAATTAAGTGGAATTTATTTATCTTGCTGCCTGCTGTGTGTTCCTCTGCAACTGACATAGCCCAGGAGCAGAAACTGGTATGATGTCTGTGAGACTTACACCATCAGAAATTGCAACACTACACTTACACCAGTAGTTGAGAATTCAATTCTCAATCAACTTGAAAAAGCAACTTCTGTCTTCACTGTCCTTTTTATATTTCCACTTGAGATATATTCCAGTCATTGCGCTACTGACACCTGGACTTACAATTATTTGCAATGTACCCTTGTTTTCCCTCAATTCAGACTAATTCTATCAAACAAGCTCACTGTGCCTGGTAAATTAATTTCTTCACATGCAGCCAGGGTTGATCTTCATACCAGCCACACAATGCTTCAGCAACAGAAAGACAAACATCTTCTTAAACAATTACCTCCACCATGTCAGAATTTGCTTGTCTTGAAGAAAGACCATCTTTGGCAGCCTTTGTGGCTCAGCATACACTGTTTCCACAAACAACTTTTCACTGTGTAAGTAATAAAAATTCTCCAACATGGAGAGAGAAAACTGCAAACATTTAGAAAAAAAACAAACAGAAAAGTCTAGAAGATTTTTTTTTAATTATAGATGTTTACAGACAAGTGTGTATAATATCAAATTAAAATAAACAGAAAAATAATGAGATCATTTCAGACATGTCACTTTACATTCAGTAACTGTGGCCTACTTCAAGTGTTCTTGAAACACCCTCTTCTAATTTGCTGGTGGTATGAATTTGGGTTTGAAACAAGGCCATATATCTTTTCTTTATGAAGCAATTTTCTGATCCTCTGCATTTATTACAGCTGTAGTCCTGACAGTTTATACCTGACCTTGATTATCATTTGATATTTATATAATACTAAATGGAATCTTCTGCATGAAGCTGTCACAACAATCATGCCTAACATTGCTTAATTCTGCAACAGGATTGCTTATTGTCTCCCTCTACCTAGAAATTTGAAACTTACTGGAAAAAGAGAGGCAGATAGGGAGACACAGAGGAGAATCATCTGGGAAGTAATTGAGAAAGGGACCTGTCAACTGTAATTACTGCATAAATGAAATACAAAGCCTGTCTAGGTAATTCACACCCCACCCCCCCTTTTTTTTTCATAAGAAAACAGCAGGCTTATGTTTACCTTACTTATGACAAATGTAATTTCTTATTTAACAGTATTGTCCTCTTTCAATGAATGAAGAGGCAGAAAACTAACTTAATTGTCTTATAGATAAGATTTTTCTGTCTGGAGCTTCAACTCAAAATTATAGCTTTTAATGAAAGTTGTAAACACAAGACCTTCTCGTTTTTCAGGAAAGTTTTATGATATGCATGACATTTGAGCATCACTGTATTACCCCTCAAGATTCAACACCCTTTTTTTTTATAGAATTCATTATGTTGTCTGTCATAGTTCCCAATCATCACTTGCCTAGTAATTTCAAAATCTTGTGCAGTTATATACTCTTAATACCATTCATTTTGGATTTGTCAAGGCTGGAATACAGTCCCTGATGTGTATTGTTAGAAATCAAGAGCTTCTTTGACCTTGGAAAAATCATGTGTAGAAATCAAAAGAAACACAAAAGTGCTTGCCTGAAAAAATTTAGTTATTCCACATCCTTCAAATTATTACAATTATTACAAAGTGTTATGCAATTAAAAGGCACTACTCTGTGCATCATACCAGGACCACATCTTTGTGACTTTCACAGATCAACCTTTCAGAAATTTCATTTATTTTCTATATATTCTATTGAAAAACATTATTTAAAATGTTTCATTGTGGGCCCAATGATAAAAATGTACAAGTTTGTAAGACAATATAGTCCAAAGCAAATTGCATATAGAAATAGTAAATGTAAGTATTGGAATTATAACATCAGGCAACCTTGATTCTCTGAGTATTTTTCCCTTCTTTATGAGCTTGACTTAGCAAACTTTACTTTCTTTTAACATAGTGAAAAAATTTGCATATTCTCACATGTGTGTAACTATGTTATTTGCACACATATGCCCGCTGAAAATATTATTAAACATTTTAAGGCATATGTGGAAGAACATATTGTTAAAAATGTATGTTCTAAACATGGAAAATGGAAAATGAAGAATTAGCAAGGGGTTCAGTCAACTGCAGTTAGAGAGTACTCTGACAAATTCTTTCCACTTCATAGAGCGTTTTAAAAACATTTGTAGTTTGCCCAGTAGAATGCACATTCTCAAAAGCCTTACTGCTGTAAATCCCACTATCTGCCTTCCTTTCAACTACTTGTTTGTGGAAACAGCTGAGGTATAGCAGACACTGAGGGGCAGGGAACCTAAGCAGGTAGCCAGACTTTATTCTAAATTTGTCTTTTTGCTCTACAGTAAGGATCTTAATCCAGGATCTATATGCATAGAAGAATTTCTAACAGTATGGTGAGTAAAAGTTACTGCTGTTTAAAATCAGCTGCAAAGCAGGGTATAGTTTGCTCCATTATTTATACTATCTTAAAAGGAGCCTTTACTCTTATTAAGAGGAAGGGCGTACAAACTAAAATTTCATTATTATCTTTTTCCACCACATCCAAACACATTAACCGATTATATATATGGAATATATATTTCATAATTGCATACTTGCAACATACATCTAATATTAAAAACACTACTACTCTAAGTTACTGGTTGTAAAATAGTTGCAAGGTATATTTTCTAACATAAACACCAATACTCCAAATACTCGCATCTGTTATTGCAGAAAGTTTAATTAAGTTTGCCAGAATCAAGTGTATGGCCAAAAGTACATCATATCAACCTCATACTCATCCTAGGTCAACTGTACTTAATGAGAAAAGAGAAGGGAGTGATTATGTACCATCAATATTAGCTTGATTTTTTGAATAATTTTTTATTTAACTTGGCCTCACCTCAACAGCTGGGCATTTTCTCCTATGGCATTTGGCCTGTTTCTTCAGCTCAACAAATAAGTTTAGGAACATGTTTTTGTTATATTGCTATTCATTCCTGTCCAGACCTTCAATTTTATCTGAACAACATTAAGATTTAATAGTGGCTAAGACAAAAATGGCTGAAACATAAGCACTGCCCACTGCAGATGAACAGCAGAAGAAACCAACAAAGTCACCACAATTATTTGTAATGCAGTAGTGTATTGCCAAGACCTGTAAAACTATAGGAAGATGATACTACTGCCTTGCTATGCAAGTGCTGAGGCCAAAAAGACATCAGGTAGGGTAAATTTGCAGATGAAGACATGTAGCAGAAAGAGCTTATGGTTTTTTTAAGATGAAGATAATCAGCAAGCAGCCCCAAAATAGTTTTATACCATAAAATCAAAATAAAGGTATTCTAATAGAAGATGATGGAACATCAGGAACATTCCTAATGTATTAAAATTCTGTGAGATAATCCCCACAAACTTTAAGTCAGACTGTATGCCTGGCTGTTAGTTCCCTTCTATGCTGAGTATTCTAAAGGCCCAGTGAATGAATTAAAGTAAGCTTTGCTAAGTGCTTAGAGGCTGCCTCATCACTGAACCTTAGAGGATCAATTTTTCTAATATGGAAATGCAATTCAGATTCCACCTCTCAAGAGCAGCACTCTTTTGTCAAATTAAAATTCATGTTTAATAGAAAATTACAACATTAGTCTTTAATATTCCTACGTCTTTGGCTTCAGCTCTTTAACAGAAAGATTTTAGGAAGAAGATCTGCCAAAATTTGAGAAGTCTGAAGTACATTAGAGATGCTGAACTGGTTGTCCAGTGAATCAATAAGGTATTATGATTTTATAGAGCTATAACATTTTTTAAGCACAAACTCTCTCTCTCTGTGGCTTTGTTCTGTAGATGGAAGAAATTAAGTAACTGCTCACTGGTTAGATTGCAGATGATTTAATTTTTGCTAAAGACTGAGCAACACATTATATCCAATAATAAATGACTTTTTGCCAAACCTGCAAGGCCAAAACAGCTGAAGAAAATAATCCTGGAGTTGAACACGCTTCAGACAAATCAACCAGGCAGGTTGTAAATCCAGAGCAAGAACGTAAATTTCCAAACAATAATAGTCAAACTTCAGCTTGAAAAGGAAAGTATACTAAGATTATCCACTGAGCACCCAAATTTCCCTTGTTATAGACAAAATTCAGAAATACATTAACAGTTTACAGCAGTTTTATCATAACTACTAACTGGATCAATTTTTATATTACAGCATGTACCAATAAATTATAATCTCTTACAGTGACAATAATGTTGGTCAAAAACTGGAATCCAATTCTTCAAGACACTGACATAGCAGTTTTATTCCAAAATGTAATCAGACATGACATTTTCACTCCTCCTGACACACGAATGTTAAAAAAAAAGGATAAAGATAAATTTTACTTAAAAAAGAAAAGGCATTCTCTTCCCTTCAACAGCCCTGACACTACATCATAGCCATATGGAAGCCGTGCAGTTAATGAGCCTGATTATTGAAGCTGCTGCAGAAGAACCTGGGATTTTTAACAGATCCTTACCAACTGCCATGTTCACCACACTGACCATATCCATTTTGAGAATCTGTGCTTTTTCAACAGAAAAGCATTTAATCCAAAATAGTCTAAATTAACTAAATAGTCTAAATTACTGTCTTTGTTGTCAGAAGAATGTTAAAGTTAGCAGACATACCTGAAAATGCACAACTGGCAGGAATATTCTGATGCTATTTTCAGCTACTGTAAGCATGCAAGGAGGACAAACAAAATATGTATGAAATGAAATACTATTTCTATCATTAAGAAGTAAAAACCACCACATATATTATATACACATATACATACACATACCCCAGCATATAGATTCAGTGGCTTATTTTGAGCCTTATCATAGCCAGACTCTATTTTTACATGCCATGGAGGGCTTGTGAGAGTAAAACAAATATCTTCCACAGTGACAAGAGGTCTACACATAAATTCTGCATGTGAAAGATGTTTTTTCAAGAAAATATATATCAATCAGAGATCCTTGTGGAAAGAGAAACCTAAACAAAGTAAACAGAGCATATACATATGTTTATTTTCTCAAGAAACTTGTGAAGACAGCACATAGGAAAAGAACTGCATTAAAGAGAAACTCCCAGCTGACAGCTCTTGTTTCTGAGAACATACTAAGCTGGTTCCTTAATGCAGCTGCTCTTCTGACTGACGTGTTCATCTGCATACTCAAAGCTTTATAAACACCAAGATAAAACTAGCAAACATAGTTGTTTACTTGAGATTTAGCTATTGCAATATTTTAACTCTCTGTATCAAAGTGGAGAATTCAGGTACTTATACTCTGCTCATTTGATTCTTGGCTACACCTTGAAAGCAGCTACTCTGCTTTTCATTCTATGCACTGGGACACTACTAAACCTGAGAACTTCCCCAACCATCACCTAAGAGACACAGAATGCACTGGGTAAGTACTAATAGCTGATTGCTACACAGTAGCTTTTCCAAAGTATAAACAAGTAAATGACCCTCACCCACAAACCACCTCTGACACTGCATAACAATTTCTATGGAGTAGTTCAAAACATTTCCACGCTGTATTTCTTTGGTTCTTGCTCATTTCAGTTAATGCTGCCCAAACACTTACTGCTAATATCTGGCCAGATGGAAGCTTCCTGAGAACTGAATTTGACCCACAAGTTGCCCATTAGTAACAGTTACACATTAATATATGATGCACAACTAAAACTCTTTAGTACACCCTTGCCAATTTTTTCCCTTATTCTCCTCAAACACCTGTCAAATATCTACATATATTGACACTTGTCAAATATTTATGTATATTACAAATATTTACATATATAGTCTGTATATTCCCTTTCTGTGTGCCTTATGGCCCAAAGACAGTGAAATGTACACAGCCAACTTCATATAAAGGTCCCTAGAAACTTCATTCACCAGTTTACCCTACGAATTAAGATGCATTATAGGAAATCTCAGAGGACTGAAATTTTTGATCTTTATCGACAGAGCTGATGACAGAAAGTGGATGACATGAATACACATTTCTCTATACTCAATTATGACTATCCAGCAAACTGACACTGGAGATCCAGTTAATAACATTATTGAATTCCTATTTACAGAAATACACCTTCTCATGGACAGATGTAACTTCAAAGTGAGAAGAGCCACAGTGAGCCTTTCATCACAGTTGTTCCTTTTCATGCTGTCTTTATTCTTACCTAATTAAAAAAAAAATTACAGTTTTGTATATTCTCTAAATTGTGTAGTATTTAAACCCATGAATTTTTACCACTTTGCATGAATGCAGTACTTGCTGACAGGCTACAGAAACTTTGTGACAGAGATAATCCTTCCTATGATTTGCTCTCAACTGCTAAAGGTGTACTTGATGGGGTTAGCAATCACAGGCTCCCACTCAGCAAAGAAGTGTGATTCAAATAGAAACCATTTTAAGCATGTCAGCATTGATAATTTTCTATTTAGTTGTTATATTTTCCAGCTCGATGAACAGGGACAACACACCTTCTGCTTAGAGGCTCACCTTAACACAGAAAGTGGACGTCTCTGTAGCTGTAAATTGAATTACTTTTCTTCCTGTTTCGCAATTAACAGAAAATGAACATGATCTCTTTTGAGGTTCCATGTTGGCTGAGTTGCCCAGTCAGATCTCCCTGAAATACCAGAGCACCATTTGGGAGCTTCATTTAATTGAAGTAAAAAATTGGAGTATCAGCACGGTCTGAATGATTAGGTGAGTAGGTGGGTGAATATAGCAAGGTGTTCTAAACATAGTCATGTGCGTTTGCAATCATCTCTTTCAAGAAAGAGCAGAGCGCGTGAAGGTCGAAGTGATCAGACAGGCTTCACATGAACTGGCAGAATCCCAATGTAGGTGCATATTAATGCAACCCTGGTCACTAGATAAACCAGAAGCCCAATTTTCTAGTAACTGCGTGGGGTGCATACTTTCTCTTATGCTGTTATATTCCGAGTTTTTAAACAACTGTGCATAATCTTTAAACTGAAATACTTTTCCAGACAGTTTCAAAACTTCCAGACAAGTGAAAACAGGCATCTCATTCACTAGAAGTATGATTTGTACTACACTATAATGCATGTAACATTTCACTGAATTTTCTACTATGTTCTGAATGTGCTTGGATATTTTTGAGATGTACCTTGTTGATCTATTTTGATTTGATTTAAAAGACATGTAGATGTGGTGCTTAGGGACATGGTTGAGTGATGGACTTGGCAGTGTTAGGTTAACAGTTGGACTCAATGATCTTAAAGGTCTTTTCCAACCTAAACAATTCTACAATTCTATGATTCTTTTCTTTCACTGTTCTGATAGGTGATAGAGCAGTGTTTGAATACATGGATCCCCTCAGTTTTCTGACACAAATTTATTATTTTGTTTTTCATGCTTCTTGTAATGGGGGAAGCCTAAAACATTTACTTTTATTTTTTTCCTCTTCTGCTAACTTCCCTCCCATTCCAAAATGTTTTCATTCCCATAGGTAATTTTCACTCCCAAATTTGTTGTGTCACATGTGGTTGCATCAGCTGAAAATGTTCATTTCTGTGTTTTTCCTGCTCATGATTCTGCAACATTGTTATTCAGCCTCAGTGAACATTGTCTATGGTGAGTATGATTGCATTTCAAAGCTCAGTATGATCAAAATGGAATTATTATAATTTCCTAGCTCAGTTTTAGAGTGCCTAGTCAATATTTATCCTTACAGTTTTGGATACATGAACATGTAACCATATTAGATTCCGGGATACAAATTCAGCGCTGTCATTTGAGCCTGTCATATTTACAATAAGCTAATAATTATTTAGAATGACTGTCAGCTATCCAATTCAGAAATAGTTTAATACTCTCTCTGTTCAACTACTAATTTTGTTGCTGCTTTTGTGGAAGAAAGATGTGGACTATGCAAGGACTCCAGCTTATCAAATATGTTCTGCAGTCCACAACAAAGTTGCAAACAAATTTACTGTGTTATTTCAGAGTTCATTCATGAGTTCCAGGCTGTCTCAGACATTCTCTGGCACACCTACACTGTGACTTTCAGGAGCTGGAGTGAAAGTCCAAAGGTTTTCATTTTAAGATATTGTTAGTCACCATGATTTCCTGACATGTTAAGTTTAAATATTCCAATAAATTTGCTAGAAAATTATTTGCATTAGGTAGCCTGCTTGGTTTTCATCTTCACAGTTAGAATTTTTTCTTAAAAATGGACAGATAAAATTGCTGCTACATGCACAAAAGAAAATGCTTGTATTCAGTACAAATAAAAAGGGGAAAATAGGTAGGGAAAATCAGATACAGTAAGTAAGGTGGGGAAGATGGGAAGAAGAGGGAAGGTCTCTAATGCCAGCGGTCTCCAAGAAAATGAAACTGTGAATGCTGCTTACCCAGGGGTACTGCTGATTCATAGCCTCTGTAGCTTAGAGACAGAATTGACTTGCAAAGACCACTTGTCATAGATTCAAGCAACATTTTTGGATGTCATTTGATTTCTCTGAAAAGAACATTTTTAAAGAACTTTTGCACTAAGAGTCCACACTAGTAACTCCTTTCCAACAGATCATGATTTTCTACTGAATACTGCCAGGATTGTCTGTTCTAGGTGTGTTCTCCATTCCTCATTCATCTTTTGCCTCACAGATACAATATGCTCCTTCATCCATGAAGAATGAAATAATGTCTATCCTGGTGGTTTATTAACAGAACAGACAGCCTAGAAATGAATCAGCCATATTTTGAGTCAGAAGAATACTGAAGGTTTTACCACTCTTGGGTCCAGGTGGCTAGGTAGAAAAGGTTTTAGTTGATAATCAAATGATAAAAAGTTCTTTGGAATGTCAAGCTGGCAATTAGTGTCTAGCCTAGTCTATACTGCATTATGTGATTAAAATAATGCTGAAAAAGGTAAAAATATAAAATCTTTTGATTGTTATTTGAAATTGGATTTGTAATTGCATGAATAGTATTCTCAGTAATATATAAAATGGAATAGCATTAGTCTGTAAGCATATGTTTCAAAGCTAAAGTGATGCAACCCTTTAAGGCATACTCCACTGTGATATCTATTCACCATTACAAATCCATGTTCGCATCCTCTGGGAATTCAGTATTAGGGAAATAGTCCAGTCTCAGTTTTGAGGCTGAAATGGCAGCATGTGTATTTTTGCATGGACAGTCACATCTGTAAGTATTTCCTTCTCTGTCTTACTGCATATTTAATGAAAGTTAAACTACAAATATATCTATATATATTTATGAACAAGTTTATGGTAAAATAATCACATTTTCCTAATACACATGAGTATGCTAAATATTAAGAGCCTGATAAACTGGCTCTTTTAAAGCAGTGATCACTATTTGCATTAAATTAAATACTCTATAAATTCTAGAAGAAAACCTACTGGTTTTTTCCCCAGTAGTAACATGATCTGTTTCCTAATATGTTGAACATCCTGAGCAATGATTGTGTAAGAATTTTTTTGCTTCTTTAGGAAGCAGTGGCTGCCACATGAACTTAAAGTTGTTTTTGCATGACAGTGTACTCAAAAATAGTTTTGAACATAAAATCATTTCCCAGTTCATTAGTTGTTCAAACTTCTCAAAGTTGCCAGTATCAAACAAATGTTCCCTTTGAATGTGACCAATTTTTAGTATTTCAATATGTTGCATAATAAAACAACATTTCCAAATGAAGAGTTGCTTTGAAATGTGAAAGCTAAGCAATTAATAATTAAAAACTTGAAGGGTTTGGTGGAGGCTTCTTAAATTATTTTTTTTAAGGACAGTTTGTCAAAGTCTACAAAGATCTAGATTAGTAAACCTGCCTACTTCACCAGAAGTATTTGCCTGTTTGCATGTATTTCACTGAGTGCAATTCATAAGAAACTCAGAGGAGTCATCCAAAAATGACTAGCAAAGATTGAGAAATCCATTTTAGCCTGCTTTATTACTAGGCATCATCCTTTTGTTTCATCTATTTATGGCAAACTGAAATATTTCTTTACATAATTCTGCAGGGTTCATGCAAGTCTTCAAAACACTAATTTAAGTGCACATGGAAAAATGTTTATAAAACATACTAGTTTGTGTTCTCAAATACAAGTAAGTACAAAGAAAAGTCGAAGCAGAGTGGCATATTTTTAATGGCTCTTTGGCCTCTCAAACGTTTCCCCAGAATGACAGAATGAGGGACCTATTACTCCTTTCTTGATCTAACATCCAGCATGCAGCTGAAAATCTCCCAGGCCATAAGTGACAAGTGTTGTAAGTACCATCACTGCTGAACTAGACTATTTTAATTTCTGCCTTTGCCAGTCTGCAGTAATGAGCCTATCTGCTCCATCACCAAAGGAAAACACACTAATCTTTCTGAAGACATCTGCCTGAAGTTCCAGACTTTATCAGAGGACTCACAAATAGAAGTGGCTACCCTGCTCGTGGTCTTTTTGAGGTATTATTAAAGCTCAGATGCCAAAAATTTAGAACCATGCTGTACTACATGACCTACAAATGTGAACCAAACTCCAAAGAAAACTCTACCCTACTCATACTGAAAGGAATTTACATCATCTTACTAGACTGAAAATAAACAAAGCAGGGTAACAACTGAGTGCACAGTATGGCAAGGAATGAAACCCTAGATGCTACAACCACTAAATTACTAAAATTCATCACAGCTACAGTAACTGAAGTCATGAATATGAAACTCCAATGGCAAGTAAATTCCATAGTACCTAAACAGAAATATTAGAACTTCATGTAATCACCTAAGGTATTCATTTTTGTATTTAATTTTTTTGTACTGAGCACTGAGGGTTTTTTGCTGAATCATCAGACTTCACCTAAGCAACATCAGTGATGCTTAATGTTTTGGGTTTTTTTTAAATGAATAGAGTTGAGTTTTACCCAACTGTTCACTGCCTTCCTCAGTGCTTACTTGTAAAAAACCCATTAAAGTGAACAGAACTATTCATTAGAGTCAGTACCAAACTTGCACCACCAACAATGACCCTAACTGGATTCATACTTTACAAAAACATTTTGGAATTCTTCTGAATGGAAGTGCAATAACATATTCATTTATAAAGGCTATAGATACCAAGAACTATTAATCTCAAAGTGAATATAAAAACCTCTATTTATGTGTGAAATACCAAAGGACCATTAGATCTGGCATTCAAATTTTCCTGGTTTGTGCTGTAGTTATGTACTAAAATATTCAACCTGTTTAGGTAGCTGTGACTATGAGTGAAATACCATCTGTATTTCATGAACATTCAGTAAATAATTTCTGGCAGTGTAGTAAAAAGACTCATAAACTGTGTGATTTATTTAATAATGGAATAATGTTCTTTGCAGACCCAGACTTTAAATCTGATTTACCTGCAAAGAATTTTTATCAGCATATATACATGAGATTGATCATATTTCAAACATATTCTGAAGGAAAACTGGCGTGGTGCAGTTAAGAAGAAACTTAAATCATGGAATCATAGAATCATTTAGGTTGGAGAAGACCTTCAAGATCATCAAGTCCAACCATCATCCATGCCCACTAAACCATGTTCTGGAGTACCTTGTCTACGCGCTTTTTGAATACCTCCAGGGATGGTGACTCAACCACTTCCCTGGGCAGCCTGTTCCAACGGTTGACAACTCTCTCAGTAAAGAAATTTTTCCTAATATCCAACCTAAACCTCCCCTGCCACAACTTGAGGCCATTTCCTCTCGTCCTATCTCCAGCCACCTGACAGAAGAGACCAGCACCCACCTCACTACAACCCCCCCTTCAGGTAGTTGTAGAGAGTGATAAGGTCTCCCCTCAGCCTCCTCTTCTCCAGACTAAACAGCCTCAGCTCCTTCAGCTGCTCCTCAGAAGACTTATGCTCCAGGCCCCTCACCAACTTGGTTGCCCTTCCCTGGGCACGTTCCAGCAACTCAATGTCTTTTCTGTAGTGAGGGGCCCAAAACTGAACACAGTACTCGAGGTGCGGCCTCTCCAGTGCCGAGTACAGGGGAACAATCACCTCCCTGCTCCTGCTGGCCACACTATTTCTGATACAGGCCAGGATGCCGTTGGCCTTCTTGGCCACCTGGGCACACTGCTGGCTCGTATTCAGCCGGCTGTCAACCAGCACCCCCAGGTCCTTCTCTGCCGGGCAGCTTTCCAGACACTCTTCGCCAAGCCCGTAGTGCTGCATGGGGTTGTTGTGACCCAAGTGCAGGGCCTAGCACTTGGCCTTGTTGAACTTCATACTATTGGCCTCAGCCCATTGATTCAGCCTGTCCAGATCCCTCTGTAGAGCCTTCCTACCCTTGAGCAGATCGACCCTGCCTCCCAGCTTGGTGTCGTCTGCAAACTTGCTGAGGGTGCACTCGATTGACAGTTAAGTACTCTTATATGTCCTAGCTCAGTACAACTCTATTCAGTGTCTGAAGTGCTAAAGAAAAACAGGAGAGCTATATTCAAGTAAGTCCAATGCTATTGCACCTCACTGCATAAAAAAATTTAAGCTTAGTCATAAAATACTACACCTCCTCCATCTCAAGTTAAGGAGTCTAACAGATGGTTGATAAGACCCTAAAGTTCCATGACTGGCCCCCCCGTTGTATACAAATATATTCACACACAACACACAGGCATATTATGTAACTATTCTATTAAATAGAAAATGGAAAATAAAGATTTCAAGTTTTTCCACACATAGGCCATGCCTAGAAGGCAGGAAACTACCTGTAGTAGAGCACAAGGCAGACCTTCTTTTATATTATCTGAGTTTGCTTAAGATTATATCACACTTCTGATATGCTTCAAAGTGTGGGGAGAGAATAAATAACTGTGTTTCCTATCTTTTTTGTGGTTACTAATATATATTGATTTAGAAAAACAACATTTAGTCCAAAGATTTCTCTCAGAACAATCCAGACTCTTTATCATGTCCAGAATGAGCATTAATGCAACTTACATAATTTGCTGAATAACTAGCCTGAATACAAACCCTTGTTTCACTTTATTTTTTAAGGTTTTTTTCACACTACCTGGCTTTGTGTTGTAAACATAAAACCTGATTTTATGTGCTAAACACAGCAATTGGTTACACTATTGTATGTCTTACACAGAAACTGAATTAGAAAATTAAAGATTCATTCTTATTCTAATTTTTCTGGACCATTCCACCCAAACAAAAGACCATCACCTTGTGATTGCTGTCATTTTATAGCATTATTCTGAATGCTATTTACCAAGAATGAGAGATTAAACACTTGGCCTTCAAGTTATTTGAATTCCACTAGGATTTCCTGTTTATCTATCTAGTAAAGAATCACTACACAGTTAATCTTGTAGTCATCTCATAGTGTCAAAAAACTAACTGCATGTGAGGAATTACAGAATGTGAAAGTGAAAGCACAGAGCTTGGCCTTATGGGCTGATGGTTTTGGACTAGATTCTTGTATTCAACAACAAAGTCAGAAGTTTCTGAACAAGAAAAAGAAGTCATAAAAAACTCAACACAACAATTCTGCAAATTCAGATTTGCTCGTGAGCCCCATATCCACATAACAGCTCATATCAGTTACACAGAAACAGACCACCTTTTTTTCAAACATCATATACTATAAAGAATGAGACCACCTGATCAGTAGCATATTGCAAATTGTTGTATTATTACTATATCTGTGTGAAGCTGAGACAGAGTGTAAATTTATTAGGCTAGTATTTAGCCATCTTAGGAGATAATGTATTTACTTTTCCTACACTTACTTCTCTTCAGTACAATCCTTGTGCATTGGAAAAAAACAGGTCCTCCATAGACCTAATGCTTCAGCTCAAGGGAGCTCTGACAAATCCTGATATTTTTCTTGTTTTGAAGTATACTGGCTCTACAGCTCAGAGAGGCCCCGTGACTGAAGAAACAGCATTTGCCCTTACCTGTTGCTCTCAAACAAGGCTCGCAGGATTTTTTAGGGACACATGTTGACATATAATAGTGTTTTCACTGTCAGTCCTAGACAAATTTAACCTATGCTAAACCCGTCAAGTTGGTCTAATCTACTATCCTCACTCTGAACTGCATAATAAGTAACTGAATTTTTCACATATGCTTTTGTTGTTCTTTCAATCTTGACCACATTAAAAAAAAGTTGTTAAGGGCCATCAGAATCTAAAGCAACTGTTAGTAAAAATGTGCAAGCAACTTATGCATACAAATCATGTGTATTTGTTCACTTCTTTGGTTACTAATTTCAAGGACAACTGTCGTAAACAGGCATAACTGCACTTACATAATCTTAAATTTATCTCAAGCATATGAATGAGAAATTTGAAAGGTTATATACAGGCAAGTAGAAAGAAAATTCTATATTATAGTGCTTGAAAGCTGTCGTAAATATGAAATTATGACAAAATTCATCAAACCTTTTCTTAATCCATTAGCTACATTTTAACAGACTCCCAGAAATGCCTCCTGCATTTACCACCTTACTCTCAGTTCATATTAAAATTCCCAAACCAAACCGAAACTCTGTAAGGATAAATACCCTACTGTAGCCTGGGAACAACTGTGCTAATGTAACTCACTATTTCAGTAGAAAGTGGATATCCTAATCATGTCACTGTTTCTGAATATGTGTCCTGTGAGTTCAAATCAAGAAAGAGACTCAAAGGAAATTAAATATTCATGTAGTTATTAAAAAAAAACCACATGGGCCACCTTCTTTCCAACTCATGTCTTACAGGTTTACTTACCACTATTCAGTGGTCTATTACCTTGAAATTCATGCCAAGTTTGTACCTCTCTGGGGTACAGCTAGGCACTCTGTGTGAATGTAAAGCTAAATCATGCAATTAGGATTTCACTATCATTCCAGATGAAAACAATTTCAACTGACCATTCCTCTTATATTAGATTCAGCTCAAATTTCTGCTTATACTATGAACTTTTATGAAATTCTTTATAATAGCTGATCCATCCAGAAAAGATATACTTACTTGTTTTGTCTGTTTATTGAGGTGGATGGACACTTTCAGTCTCAGTTTTGTCATTGTGCTAGACCTTCTCTGCTTTCATCCCTCCTCCCTCTATCTCCAATTATTTTGTCTACAGATAACCTGGAGCTCTGCTGTTTTTTCAGAATGTTTCTACTTTTAATATCATTTGGAGCAACATCCCCCCCATCAGAACATGAACAGACAGTTCTAAAGACCTTTTCTTTCCAAAAGTAAATTATAACCATGTATCATGGTTGCACTATTAGTCTGAGAAGCAGGAACATTTCCTAGAAGAAAACACCCTGATGTATTTCACTACAATTTGAACATAAGCCATCTATACACATTACTAAAAACATCTATATGAAAATAATGCCTGTGTGATATATTAACTGAAGTATCCTAGTTGCAAACATCTACAAATTTTGTTGAAATACACCCATGGTTTTGACATAGGAATGAATTCAGACATAAAAATTACTTGATTTATAAATAAATTAAGCAAATATATTTTAGATGGAGTTGCTGCACTTCAGTGTAAAACTACTGCATCAACCCCAACTGAGAAACCATTGCATGTTCAGGAGTTAGTGATTCACCTAGCACTCCAGCTGAGCAAGCGCAGGACTGCGCCATGCCACCCATCCAGCATGGCCTTCAGCCTTGCCTTGGGTGGCACAAATGCCTTGGCTGCAGGACAACCTCAGCCAGCTGCCTGTGACAGAGGATCCTGCAGGCAGTGCCAGTCGCTACCTCCCTGGCCTTGCCTTTCTCTAGAAATGGTGCAAGACAGTCTCATGCAACTGCAAGCAAATCCGCCTGGCCTCCATCCAATGGTGCATGAATGCAGGGTGCCCAACACCTAAAGGGACATTATGATTTAATCACTAACCATTTTACCCTTTTTATTCTGTCTTATAAAGCAGTTGCCCTATTAAGACATTTGTTGTCAGGTCTTTCTTACTGAGAGCCAGACAGAACCCTGCACCATGTCTCTCTCTCTCCCCATGACTCTTCTCCAGTGCAGAACAACTGCTGCATTTGATTTACTTCCCCACCTGCTCCAAATTTGTTTTGGACAACCTTACACCACAGTAGAGCTCAGCAGGACATAGATGGCAGCAGCTCTGGACAGACTTGGCTTCTTATCCCATATCCTGTATTCCACGCTAGGGCCAGACACAGCCATGTCAGGTGGATTAAGTTAACAAAACCCCACCACAGCCAAGCACCACTGACAACATCTAAGGGTCTTACTCATAGTCCAAAGGATTTTTCACAGAAAAAAAACACCTCACACAGAACCCTGGACTGCCACTAATACAGTCTATTTGGTTTCATTTACCTTCACCTTTAATACAGGGCAAGTTTCTGTCAGTCAACTTAAAAATAGCAACAAAGTTTAATAGCAATTTGCCAACACGGCTTTTATTTCTAAAATATGTTATGTAGATAAGGAATACTTGAAAGCTTAATGACTTCTTACTAGATCAATGATAGCATATAAAGGTGTTTGTCTTTTTAAGGGGAAAAACAAAGGTTTTTTGGCTCCAGTCTCATTTCCTTTGAATATTCTTTCAAAAATTTCAAAAAAGTTAGAAAGACTTTATTTAGTTTTAACAAGGCCAACAGACCAAAGAAAAAATGAAAATGAAAATAAAGAGCTAGTACCAGAATGGAGGAGGAAGCAAACCGAAAAGCAATATACACTTGAGAATCATAGGATTTCACTATTTGAAAACTCAACATTATCACACACTTTCCCTAAAAATCACCCCCATTTTGAAGTTCCATGTTTCCTTCTCCTCAATGGATTCTGAATTCAGCCTGTCCAGAGTTCTTTGACTAAGCTTCGATGCTACTTATATTGACCACCCCAACACACCCTCCAGTCACTACCAATACTACTATCAGCAGTTCGGTATTATTGCCAAAGGCTGGCTGAGTAGGACTCTTAGACTTCCAATGTTGCCACCACTTCAGTGAAGGACTAACAATATGACACTTCTTAAACAAGTGACAAATTCTGAAACAAAAAGGTCAGATGATCTCAGAACCACCTAGGTATCAAAATAAAAATTTATTACCATACAGGTTTTTATGACAGCTGTCTTTATTTCTTAAGGGAATTGTCCCGGCTTGACTGAAATGACACTCTTTGAGATACTCAGCAAAAAGTGAATCTGACCAGTTCTTGTACTTATGGGTCGCCCCTGTTAGACTGTGTTGATAAACAGAAAAGTCTGTCAGCACAGAGTAGAGATTTCTTTCAAATTAAGCACACCCTAGAGAATACTTTCAGTCTAGAAGATACTTAAGTATAAGATACCTTCTTCATTAACAATACTGAAAATTTACTGGGCACTGCAGGAGAAAAAAGTTAAGAGCATTACATTTTATGTGGTTATACTGTCTGGTACATACCTCAGGATTATTCCAAAGTACCATATACATATGTGAATTGTTCCTTCAGTTGTAGCCATTATTTTAACTCCATGGTTAAGTGCAAGAAAATGTTTCTTATAAGGGTTTGTTGCATTTTCAGAAGTAGTTTGTAGCTAACTGTAGATGTGCAACATTAAATTTTTCAATAATTGCAGGTAATTTCTTTTTTTAGAAGACTGAAAATACAGTTTAGTGAAACTTACATATTAGACTTTTTGTTCAGAAAGCCTGCACACAAACAAGATTAAAAATATCAAGATAATTGACTTTACTCAGGTTAGTGTGATAATAAAGTTTTCTGCTTTATGTAAATTCCTATAAAAACCAGACAGACCAAGTAATCACTGATGATACTGCCAAACACTTGCACAGAAGCAGTGTCATATTAATAAAGCATTTCTGAGTTGCTTCATCCTGCAAAGAACATAAGTGGATTGTGGATGAAATATATAGCAACGTTCACCAAACTGGAATACCTAATCCCATTAAAAAAAATCACACTGGCAATTCACATTTTCATCTAAATAAGCAGAAAAGCTATATGTAAGTAAGATTCACTGTAACCCAAAAAAATGCATTTTATACCCCTAATTCATATCAATCAATTTCAGCCAAGGATAAGGGGTTTTGAGAATCTGTATGATTTTATCTAAGAGCAGCTCTGCTGATTCAGTGGCAGTTGTTCTCAGGATTATCTCTGATTATTATGGATCCAACAAGAAGCACGTGAACCAGAACTCAGAGAAATGAATTAATCCGAGTGAAACTGAAGCATCAGTTACAGAATGAAATTCTGACACAGTATCTCCCAGAGAATGACTTTATAAAGTATTAATGGAGTGTGCCCACTGTGGCAATACAATACGAATTTATCTCAGAGGAATATAAAAAGCAGCATCTTCCCATAATAGGGCAGAGAGACAGCCTTTTTTCTGTCTTTTTAGCTACAATGAAATTGCATCCAGTGGTGAGATACCAGTCATCAGATTATTAGTGCGGGAATACTGGTGGCAGTCATTGTTGCAAGGAGACTTTAAACATAATGAAGTAATAATATAAAGGCAGGGGGAAGATTCAGAGCAGCTTTGTGTGTGTACTTGTTATTCTTGCCATTTACTGTGAATATCACCGGGAAAGGTCACTCAAATGCAGCAGTTCACAGCATCATGAACTGCTGGCTCAGATAAAGGCATTAGACTGTGGAAGATGATAGCATGTTATTCCTTCTCTAAGATATTAATCTAAGCTGCACCTCTTGATCCCTACACAAGAATTTTAATTTGCCCAGCAAAGATAGCACTGAACACCATCAAAAGATTTTCTTTTGATAGTGGTGCAAAATCACCAAAAGCCTTTTAATGACCCATTGAAATCCTACTGTTTATAGAAGATTAGTGTGCCCATGCAGTGTAGCCAGGGTCTAAAGACACTCACTATGCCATAATATGCCATAAAAGCAGATGCTACCAAAAATTACTTCCACACAACTATGTCTGACACTGATATCTGAAAGCTGTTTATTAGCATCACCATACTTTTCATGACTCACATCACTTGACCAATTGATGTGATAAATAAATTGCTGGGTTTCAGTTTGTTTTCCCATTTTACTGTACTGTTGTTCTTGAAATAACTCATTTTAACACCCTCTGCAAGGAAATTATGACAAACACCCCCAACACAATGGGGGAAACACACAGTACTGGCCTATCTGTAAGCGTGACTTTGGGAAGGATGTTTCACTTTCAATTCTTCCACAGATCCTCTGTACAGACACAGTAATTCATGATTAAACAATACACAGGCTCTCTTGATTTCCATAATAATTTCTGGAAATGAGGCCTAGGTCACCCCTACATCTTTTAGGAATGTAATTAAATTGAACTATACATTGAAAATGCTAACTGTTTTCTGTATATTTAGCTGCAAAGTGAAATATTTTAATGTAAGATATTTTACATGTGCCTCAACGTTCAAAATCCCATGAAAGAAACTTCAGGGTTTGACTCACCCGTTACAAGATTAAGCCAAGCTTTACACATTATGCATTAACCATCCAGGTTAGCACTTCTTGTATCAGCTGCAATATTGCCCAAGCTCTCAAAAAAAACATAGATCAGGAAAAACAAAATTACATGGGGTTATGTGGAAGCATGATCCTTAAAATTTAAAAAAAACCAGAAGGGCAACACATCATAAAAAATAAAATGTAATATGATTTTTCTGGCCTTACTGCTTTTAGATTTTGATGATTCTTCCATCAGTATTTCTCAAGTGGAGATCTAAGGAAGAAACACAACTTAACACCTATAGCAGAGCTACCATCTCTTCTCCACATGTGAAATTTTCAGCATTTTAAGTAGAACTATTGAAATTATATGTCTCTGAACTATTCTGCAATTATTCTTTTTCCCCAAAACAAGATTAAACCATGAGAAACACTTTTAAATTTTCCCTTTAAATGCTGCAAAATCAGTCAAAAGCTGTAACACTATTTAGTATCTGGCTGTAACAGTAATTACTATCTCAAGCAATATCAAATGCAATAAAAATCTGCTTATAAACATTCACATCATACAAAGTCATCTCTTTTGTATCTTTATGCTAGAATAGGAAAGAAGAAAAATAATTCTGTGAAAAAAGTACCAAAGTAAAAGCAAATCATTACAAAGCTGTATAAATCAGAAACTTGGAAATATGCAAGATTAATTCTTTTTTCCTTGTCTTTTAGCATTTCTAGATTAACTATTTTGAGCAAAGTCTAGCTACCAATATATAGCCCAAATTGTTTTTTGTAGACTACATGTTAGAAACATATCACTTACATGCAATGCAAAGCTGGGTAGCACTAGTTTAAAGAATCATTATGAGGATTTCAAAATACCTTATAGTAACTATTCCCTGTTCTTTTTTTAATATTAGAGAGATGGCTGAAATGGAAGTATTGCATTGTTCTTGCTTGAACAGATATTTGCATCAAGACCCCTAATTATAATTAATATAAAAGCATTTGCTGGACCTAAAATCCATTTAATAAGGCAAATGAAACACTACTAGCTTTCCAGGATTACCAGTCACACAATAGCAGCAATATTCAGAGAAATAGCTGTGGTGAAACTGCATAAGTAAGTCACAGCCTGAATTATGTTTCCTTGAGATTTATCTCTTTACACTGGGTAAATCTGAGCAATGGGGTTGTTAAAAGTAAAAATATTTAGAATTTACCCAGAGTAAAATGCCAAATTTGACAACTGCATCCTTATTCCTACCAATACTTAAGTATTTACAGACATTTGGGAAATCTCTTTCAAACAGTGATTTCTCACTGAATTTCCAGGCAAAATTTTATCATGTATCACCTTGAAGAAAATAAAAGAAGTAACTACAGAAATTTGATTACATTATTAAAAACTTTAGGACCATATTTTTAGAAGTACTACAGCACCTTTAAAATTTGGTTCTTTGGGTGGAAAAAAACCACAACACCCCGAAAAGCAGCTGACAGGCCAATAAAATAAGGCTTTAGAGGTGATAAGGATCCAAATCAGAGAACTAAACTTCTTTGTCAGATCTGTCAGTAGATCTCATTTGTATATGACTTAAGAATCTCTCTGTCTTCTACCTTTCCCCAGAGGGTTGCCAAAAATATCAAGTTTCTGCCCATTGGATGGGAACATCAGATAAAACTCAAAGTGGCAAAAGTCATCAGTATGGGGTCACACAAAGACAGCGAACTTGGTCAGAGAAATCATGTATGATATGAAATTGTGCTAGGCAGATCACTAGAAGATACACTTACCTCCACATGTATTTTCTCACCTATATCAGGGATTGATCTGAATCAGCATCTTAGAAGCAAGAGACTGTTCTGTTAACATTTTCCCATATTGCCCAGTACCAAAGCTTTGATGCATAATACTACACTATATTTTGGTAGGTACCTATTAGAGAGAAAAATCACAGAGGCACAAGCCTTAAGTTTACTAAAATTCTGCATTTCATCTGAACATGTCTCCAGAACAGTATTTAAATTCATTCCATATGACTGCACAGTGGGATACCTCACTCATTTTTCTCTATTGTGTAAGAAGGAAAAATGGTCTATTTGTTTTTTAGAGTGCAAAGCCCCCCCATGTTATACAGGGTTTTCTAAATGATGATAAAAATGGGATGCATCTGCTGACAGTTGCAGTCCAAACTACTCCTGTTCTTTGAAGTTATTTGATGGAAACAAGTAATTGAAGCACTGCTTCTCTAGTTATACTATTTTGTGCTTAGAAATTACCTTTTATTTGTCATCCAAGGTAATGAAATACTTGAAATATCCATACACATAGACACAAAAATTTATAGTAGTGTATCTTTTAAGACTGCTGTTGCATTCAAGGTAAATTTTCTACTGAATTACAATGAATTACTTAGACTTTTCTAATTCCAACAATCTTAAAAGAAAACCTCTTTCTAGTGCTCTGTGCTTCTCATCATTTTGCATAAGAACAGGCAAAATTTATTTGAGTCTGCTAAAGGTGTATTTCTCAAAAGAGAAAATTAACTACTTTATTCCACTCATTTCTGTCTGCATAAGCATTCACTGGGATGATGACTTTTTGATTGTGTGTATTGTTTTAGGGCCTTAGTGCAGAGCAGTGTTTTTATTACATCCTGTTGTGGCTTAACCCCAGCCAGCAATTAAGCACCATGCAGATTCTCGCTCACTCCCCCCAACTCACCCACCCAGTGGAATGGGGGAGAGAATCCGGGGGAAAAAAGTAAAACTTGGGGGTTGAGATAAAGACAGTTTAATAGGACAGACAAGGAAGGGAAAGTAATAATAATGATAAAAGAATATACAAAACAAGTAATGCACAATGCAGTTGCTCACCACCCACTGACTAATGCCCAGCCAGTCCCAAAGCAGTGGCTGCCACCCCCTGGCCCACTCCCCCTAGGTTTTTTGTTCAGCATGATGTCCTGTGGTATGGAATACCCCTTTGGCCAGTTTGGGTCAGCAGTCCTGGCTGTGTCCCCTCCAGCTTCTTGTGCATCCCCAGCTTCCTCACTGGCAGGACAGTATGAGAAGCTGAAAATCCCTTGATTTAGTGTTAAACACTGCTCAGCAACAACTAAAACATCAGTGTGTTATCAAAATTATTCTCATCCTAAATCCAAAACACAGCACTTATACCAGCTACTGGGAAGAAAATTGACTTTATTGTAGCCAAAATCAGGACATGTCCTTAAAAATGTTTGCACCATACATTATAATCAAAAGATACATAGCAGTAATAGACATTCATGTGAGTGCCTCATTTACTATATGCCACAAGTTAATAGCTTTTTATATTATACCATAGAATCCCAAAGCATTTAAAAGCATTAGCAAGTTAAATGATATGACAACTTCATGAACTAGGTAAAGATCACTTCAAGATAACTTTCTACACTAATAAAACAAAATCATTTTTATATGACTAATGTTCTGCTTAGTGAAGAACAAACACTGGAATTAAAAAATATACCAAAATTGTCCAGCAGGTACAATGTTATAATTCAATCCAAAACCTCACTGTAGAATATTCACAAGACCACTGCTCTCAGAATATGCTGTAAAATTACTAATGTTATTGATCATGATAAACATAATTTTATGTTACTCTGATGAAAACCAGACCACAATAAATGGCAAATGCAGTTTGATTTTGGTGTAATACAATTTCTTCAGCTCTTATGCCTAGAAAATAAACTAGGCAACTACAAAACTTTCTAAAAAGTTATTCTTAAAAACATGTTATTGAGATGGAAGACACTGTATCTCAGCTTTTCTTAAGGTGTAATCTTTTTCCTACTAGGATTAGAGAGGAGTTTCACATTAACTTCACTAGAAGCAGGATACTATTTGGTACATTGGTAACTCTTTGTTCAGAGTATATAAAGAAATTCCCATTGGCAAGATTTATGTCATTGTTAGAATACAACGCACATAAAATATAACAACAATTTTACCAATGCAAAGCAAGACGAGTTTCATTTAGTGTTGTTCTATCATCACTGTCAAAAAAACCCCATAAACAAGCAGGTATTGCGCTGTACTCTGAAAGTCACAAACTCCCAAAACTTTGCAAGTTTTAAAAGCATATTTCAGAAACATACTTCCATTTTTGAAGTCCCAGCATCCAGATACAAATACAGGGGGTTGGTATGGAAATGCACCAACCATTGTTACTCTTCCAGTTGTCATAAAGGTACATGGGGAAGAAGCTCCTTGTGAGGTATTATGGTCAGAGATCAAAGCACTTATATGCTCATAGTACATCTGGAAGCAAAATGGAAACCACTGCTGAATGGGGAAGGCAAATAGCATCATTTTGTACTTTCTGGATTCTAAACAATGCCCTCTTATTTGAACCATTACCTGAATAACATGCAGCTGTGAATAGCAGAAGTAGCTTTCAAGAATACTTGTGTAAATCCTTGACTTGGAGGAGGACAGTGTGTGATTTCATAGAACTGATGAGACTTAAGATAAAAACTTACTGCATCTTCCACAATATTTAATAAAAGTTGTTGAGAGGCATATTTTCAAATCAGTAGTGAATTTGACATTTACCGTATGTTCACACACAGCTTTCTTCACTGTATGAACAGTATAAAAACTTCCCTTAAAGCTCCACTAATTAAAGTAAAATAGAAAATGACAAACAGGATGAAGAGCTGACAGTTTTCATAAGCGCAAACCAGACTAAGTATTCATCTTAAATCCTAATAGCACCATCTGATGGAGGATCATCACAATACTACAGAAAAGATTGAAAGTGTCCTAGAAATTAATTTGAAAATGTTTTAATACATTTCCTTAATTTGTGTAATAATCTGTAAACGTAAGTATAGAGAATAGTGGTGACCTGCTAAATAAACTTAATGTAGATTTTGACATTTTAAGTCAAAAAGTTTTGATTTAGTAGGAAGCAAATCCAGTCTGAGGTTAAGCCAAAAGGAAGAAAAACAGTTTCTTGTTAGTACTCTTTCCAGACACCTCTATGTAAGTCTGGATAATAAATTTAAGCACATCTGGTATCCAAGTCAAGTCTTTATTGCTCATAGGCACTCACGTTCCTGATAAGGACTAAAATATAAGTGAAGAATTAAATGCTTGTGCTTCTTTAAAGGATACCAAGAAGAATAATTTGAGAACAAAGGCATCACAAAGGTAACTCTGGAGGAGAAAACTATGGGGATCAGAGAGCTGTATGCAAAACATACCAAGTATCTAATCAGAAGGATGGTATGCCACAACTGAATTACCTGAATATAAGTAGTTACACAACATTTAAAGCAGTTGGGATTAAAGTTGTTCCAAAAATTTTTGATGAAACTGTGAGAGACTGAAAGAGTTAATGTCTCAAACATTGTGGTGGGGCAAGTTCTGCTTAAAGACAATCCCGCACAGCAAGGAGCCAAGGTGAAAAGCCCATCAGCTCAGACATCAGCAACAGGAGGGGGAGGGCAGGCTGGAGGGTGCGCAGCTCCCTGTTCTGATACAAAGATTAAACAATGGCCACATTTGCAGGGAAGGAGAAGTTACGCCACTAACGACCCCCAAGCCCAAAGGCTCACAAACTGCTCATTAACCTGAGTTTGGGTGCCCGCCCCAAGGAGGGGCAAGGGTGGTAAAAGGACACAAACTGAAGCCCCGGGGTGTGCAAGCCCACCGGGACTGGACCCCTTGGCTGACTGAACCAACGCTGGACCCAGGACTGGTGAAATCTTTCTCTCTTCCTTTTTCTCTCTCTTTCTTCTCTCTTTCCTTGTCTCTCTTTCCTTTTCCTTTTCCTTTTCCACAATCCCTACACCTCATCCATTTCAAGATATAAACCGTTGACCAAGTCTGAGACTAAGAGTGGATCCAGCTGCCCGTAGACACTTCTCTGAGGAGGAGTCTGGAAAGCAAGGGGGTCTGCTCTGAACCTTGTGACTCAACAGGAGGGATCTCCTTATTCCCTGAATTGATGTATAGGTTACATGGTTTACAGAAGTAGTCCTATGCCAATTCCTGTTGTGAGAAACCCTGCCAGCTACTACCAGGCCTCCCCAGTTCAGTTTGCTTCTGTCATGAATAAAATCTTTAACTGATCTTTTGGTGTCATTTCAACTTCATTTAGCCCGAGGGAATTTCGAATTAAACATGACTCCTTTGTCTGTCCAGTCTGGGTTGTGACAGAAACATAGCTCCTGCAGAAAAATGTCATGGGAAATCAGTTTAACTACGCCAATATTTGGTAAATATTGAAACTGAAAAATGTAAATAAAATTCTCTTTTTTTCCAAATGATTCTTCATCTTTTTCTGTATGTTTTAATACTAGTTAAAAACTTCTATCAACTTCCAGTTCTTTTTCTTTGTGGAGAATTCTGTGACTTTTGAAAATTAAATACATCAAAACCAGCAACTGTTTTCATAAAATTAGGCAGTTAAACTAGTAAATAGTTATAGAGCAGACCACACAAGAGCACTAATAAGGCCTTTTCAAGGTTTAGTACCACTTAGCAGCTAAAAAGGTGATTAATGTATAGATTTTTGGCATACATGTCCCAAATGAACACACAGAAAGACTAGAGTCTTTCAAAAAGAAAGACTTTCTTTTTGAAGAAAGAAAAATTTCTTTTCTTTTTTGTCTTTCTTTTCTTTTTGAGAAGAAAAGTTTTCTCTCATCTAGGATTCACAAGAGTATTTCAAGCCAAACAAAGCTTAAATTAAACAGGAATATTACAAAAATTAAGAAGCAACACTGAACCTAGAACATGAGTGCAGCTACTATTTTACTGTTCAGAGCCAAAACAGAAAGGAGGAGAAATGATACTTTATAAAAACATAGATAAAGCTAACTTACTTATCTAAATATTAGGAGTCTTGTTAATGTTTTAGGGGACAGTATCATCAGGGCTATGGATGTGTCAGTCTTCTATTTAGCTCCTGATATTTCCACTGATATTCTCAGGCTTTATTTCTCCTTTTTTAATACTAATTCTCATCATTCCCTTGATGTATCCTTGAAAAACACTTGGTTGACTAACCAACTTCACAAATTGAGTTCTCTCAATGTAAGGTTCAAAACATAGTAAAAACTAAGTATTCTGACTCTTGAGAGCCAAGTGATCACACTCTCTCAAATCAAATCCTGTTATATAAACTTACAATATAAATCAATCAACAGTAATCACTTCCAATAAAGTGTAGTAATGGGCCTACACTGTATGGTCTACACTATGAAGTTCAGTGGTTGTTGCAACATTAATTTGCATAAAGACAGGCACAGACAGTAAGAGAGATTTGCACTTTGAGAAAACCATCACCTCGATATATCTTGTATGTTTTATATATATATACACTCACTCACTGGGTAGATGAATCTTCTCCATAGATAGAACAGATGACAAATATTAGAATTTAACAATTGTTTTAAAATAAAATGAAACCCTTGACTTTTCTACTTTCCCAGCCTCACAAATGAAAGACACTGGACACTGTGGTTTTGCTTGTGTCTTTACTGTATGAAGAACCTATAAAATCTGGCTAGAATCAAAAGCAATAGCTATCATACCACTGTTTGCCTTACTGTACTGCTACTGTATATGGAGTTGATAAAAGGTTCCCTCCCACTGCAACTCAGAATTTCAGACAATATAAAAGCTGTTTGCTAATAAAATGAAAAAATCTATGACACCAAAGACACAGTCATAGAATATCTTTGCTTCATCCCTCACCTCGTGACTCATAAACAGAATTCAGTATACTTTGCTGTATCTGATGGCCCTTAAACTGAAAGGCTCCTCATCCAGGAAAAATAAATTCACAAAGAATAGGCCTTCCCTTTGGCAAACTCAAGTGTGTGCAGTTCAGATTTTTTCTTTATTGCCAGATTAATTACCTAATCCTTAAATACCTTCATACATACTGAGAAGTTAGCCCAATCCCTCCATTTTTCTACTTTCTGCCATGCCTGGGTAGCCTCCTTCACCAGAAGGCGTTGCTTCTACCAGATCTGAATACATTCCAGATAGGACCCTTTCTCTTTTTATTTTAGCTCCATAGGTTTTTTTCCCTCTCATTCTCTAAAAGGTCAGTAATCTAAAAGGCAAAGGTGATTAATCTAAAAAGTTACTTTTAACTTTGAAGATGCATAACTTCAATACACTTTTCCCCTTTACTGTACTGCAAGCCCAAGAGTAAAACTCTTAGTCCAAACCATCTGTTCCACTCTCAAAAGTGGAAACAAATGATCTAATGCAGGACCTCATTAGCATACATATTATTAACCATCATAGCAGTATTAAATAACAGCAAAAGGGGGAAAACTAAAAAAAATGCAGTGACAGATGCTTTAGACAGAACCAGACAGTGGAAAATGTAGAGGAATCTAGAAGAAAGTAAGTTAATTAATTGGTCCTACAAAGACAGAAGAATCCATATGGATCCCCTTACAAGAGTTCTATTACTGTTTTGCATAAATAGGTTGGATTTTGTCTGCCCTTGTAATAAGAATAATAAGAGCTAGCAAGCATTTTTATCTGCTGACCTCTGAGATTAGGAGTACCTTTAGTTCCTGGCAAACACTCTGAAGACAAGAAACCTACATTCTTCAAGAAAATTCTGTTTATTGTTATTTATCTGCTTAAAAAAACCCCAAACACAAGAAATGTCCACAGAGATATGGTGGGGCAGCTCACACGACTGGAGCACTGTGATGGATGGATACAGACTATTTAGGAAGGACAGGCCAGGAAGGTGAGGAAAGGAATTGTCCTGTATATTGAAGAGCAGCTGGAGTGCATGGAGCTCTGCCTGGGGAACGTGATGAGCCAGCTGAGAGCTTATGGGTCAGGGTTACGATGCAGACCAACATGGGCTAAATTGTGGTGGGTGTCTGCTACATACCACCTGGTCAGGAAGAAGAATTAGATGAAGCTCTCTTCAGCCAACTGGAAGAAGCCTCATATTTGCAGGCCCCGGTCCTCATGAGTTACTTTATCCTTGTATCTGCTAGAAAGGCAACATAGCTGGGCACCAGCAAGCCAAGAGGTACGCTGGTTTTGGGGATGCATTCATTGATGATAACTTCCTAACACAGAAGACTGAGGAGCCAGCAAGCACAGGTTCTCTGCTGGACCTGATATTTACAAAGAAAGAAGATCTGGTTGGGGTTCTGAATGTAGTTAAATACTGAAACTGGGACACAGAGATGCTGTGGAATATCTGACCCTGGAGAAGCTCAAACCTGACTGGACAAGGCCAGAGCAACTTGACCTAGTTAACCCATCTCTGAAAAGGGGTTTGGATTAGAAGATCTCAAGAAGTTCATTTCAACCTAAGTTGTTCTAGGACTCTAAGACTATTTTCAGATAAACTTGGTTTATTTTTAAAAATGTTTTTCCAAACCATTTCATTTTTCAACAAAGTAGAAACTTCCTAAGGTAATGCTTAAAGAAAAAAAAAATTAAAAAAAAGGATTAGCAGCAGATTTTTGCTAGAATTTTTTCTCTGAATCTCCAGATAGACAATAAAGCAAACAAGCAAGTTTCTTCACAGCTGTACTATTTTGAAACCAAAGACACAAAATAGTAAGAAACAGAGATAGCTGATTACACTCTGTTGGCTTCAGAGTATTTCATACAATGTGTCTAAAGCAGGAAATAAATAACAGTGAATTCTGAAGCAAGAGACAATCAGAAGTAAAAATACTGGAAAGCAAGATAAGGAAAAACAGGACACAAAATGATTGTATTGAAGTCATTCTAGTTATGCCTCTTTTGAAAAGTAGAATCTTACAGTAGAATATAAAAACAAGATCAATAGACATACTCATAACAGAAGACCATTGAGCCGAAGCGTTTGGAACTAAGTGTACCTGCTATTCAGCCACCTATTATACATGTTCTTACACAACTTTATTACTTAAATGAATGCTTACTGCTTTGCATTCACTGGACGAAGGAAAATGGGACATATTTTTGCAATAAAAATTTAAAAGGCTTGTTACAGCTTTTTTACTGCCTTTTGTGTGCATTAATGTTTATGCTTCATTGCTTCATTACTTTAATTTTTGGTTTTTTTACTACAGGTAGTGCCCTAAAGTTAAGGTGGTAAACTACAAGCTTTTAAAACAAGCAGATGTTTCCTTATTGTGGAAAAAGTCTGTAGCTATGTTTTATGCCAAGAACAAATTTTAACTTTTAATAGCTTTCCCTAAAAAAGTCCTCTTTTTTTTAGTAGATTGAAGCAGGTAGAAAAGACATTAATTCTTTAATATCTGCAATCCATTTAGGAGAACTGAAATTCTTTCCAGACTTACTATTAGCGTAGTTACTAATGCATCAATAAGAGCATGAACAAGTGAAAAATCATCCTTGTCATGAGTCTATTGACTTTACTGAAGTTCTGTAAGAAGGAGTATTACCTATCTGAACAGCGCTAACAGCTTAACATTTTCAGTCTGTTTTGAAACTTCACACAGAATACAATAAATTGCTAAACACAGGAAAAATTATTTTTACCTACAATGATTTCATTTTCTTCACAATTACTTTCTAGTTCTTAAATTTTAAAGCACAGTATCTCACACCTTCTGATGCCAAACATTTTCTATGCACATAAACCCCAAGGAACTACCTTTCTTCATCTTCATTAAAAGAGATTTTACTCTCTATAAAGATGACAAATTGTCTGACCAAACTAAAACAAAACAAAGGAAAATTAAAAATAGAAATTACATCTTTCCCTGATTTAAAAAACTATTTATACTTTTTTAACAGTGGGAGGAAAAGAACATTTCCTCAAGTTCTCTTTTCAATTTTTGCCTTTCCCAACAACTTCTTCCAGGCAAAAGACCGAAGAAAAATAAATGAAAGAAATGGGAAAAAAGAAGAAAAAATTTAAGAAAGAAATGAATCCTTTTAGAATGACATATTAAAGGGTTTTTTAAAATTAAAAATATGAATAATGAATCTGAATTTTTCAGTGAGAAAACAGTTGAAGGCATTTTGTCCCACACACAAGCAGGGAATATGCAAAGGGCCTGATTCTATTTTATTACATTGCAAGTATGTTCTGAGAATTTCCTTGTATATTTAATTTTAAAAGGCTTGATCTAAACTGAGATTGGATCAGCAGTGTTGGTTACTTCACAAGTTCCACCTCCAATCCTATCAGATTTGTTAAGTCACCACAGAAAAAAGTCCCACCATAGACACTCTCAGTATTTGGACCACAAAATGAACTGCAAAGAGAATTGTGCTTTATACAGAAGATACATTTGAGAAATGAGATATATAACTAATTTAGCTCAGTGCATTTGCTATTATTTTTGATCTAACTATGCCTTTTATACCACCTTATAATCTGATCACGAGCATCATACCTAAATTCATTTCTTCTCAATGTAAACAGTTCACATCCATGAGCAATAGATCTCCAGGGGTTCTGTTTATCAAAGAAAAAGCTGTACCCATAGGTAAGGGGCATTCAAAACTCTACAAAGGACCTTAGGATAAAAGTGTACTATTAAGAACTGTCAAGTAGGCCTAGGAAATGTTTGGCATGGAAGGCCAGTAACTCAGCAAAAGCAGTCTCACAATGAATCAATTTTCTTATTTCATACTGACCCTAAAAATAACTTCTAAGCTTCTGAACTCTAGACCAAGCAAATGCCAGAAAAGGAAAGGATTTCGGGTATCTAGGGACTTCAATTTTGATCTAGTGTATCACTGAAGTGGAAAAGGAGCATCAGACAAAGTGGTATGAGCAGCAGAGTGTGTGAGAGACAGGAGAATGAACAATAGTGTAAGGGACATTTTAAGATTCTTTAAAGCAATATATTGTGTAGACAAATTTTAATACAAGCAAGTTTCTAGACATTGTAGATACATTTATCACACCAATAATTGAAAAAAATCAGTACTTTTTATTTAACTATCCCCATTAGAATGGCAATAGTCACCTGTTGGTTGCTTCACAAACGTGTATGCAATATCATTATTGGTAGCTGTTTGCAATTGTCTGTTTCTGAGGTAGGAACGCTATGTAGTCATTGTGGGACAACCAGAAAATATTAGCTACCCCTCCATATAGGCCTATTGTCAATGATCAGAAGAGCTGGAATAGAATTATCAAAATTAATTTCTTCAACAATGAAATAGTCCAAATAATAAAAAATGAAAAGCATTATCATTTTAGCCAGCATCATTAGCAACAGTTTCTCATTTTGCTGTTATTACATAGAAAACCTTTCAAAAGTTGCAAGACTAGCAAAGACAGAGCTGACTGTAACTACATCTGAAGGAATAATGGGAGAATATCGACTGACATTGCAAATACCTAAAATGAATTGCAAGCCCAGACCAGGTTTGTCATTTTGTTTCATGTCATGGCAACCATCCCAGTCATGGGAGGGATTTAACTACATCACAAACACTGGATATTTCTATTGTCAGATACTATTACTTTTGGCAATGCTGCAAATCTTAATATTATCTTTTATTAAACCAGCCCTTAGCTTTGTTTTTTTTTACTTAGATGTTATGCTCTGGTAAGAAGGCCATTTTCAACAGATCTTATTAAAAATGGACTACTACAGAATATTAAACAATTAGAAAATTATAAAACTGTTCACTCTGTTATCATAATTTTAAAAATTATTATTTATCTACTTTCAAAATCCATTTGACACTGGACAAACAAGATTTACTGAAAATGAATATATAAAATGTAAAATAGGTCAGTTTTGGACAATTTTTGTAGTTTGTTTATTTTGTAATTTGTAATATGTATAAGATCAAGTCTTGAAGTTAACACTATCAAGGAATAAAGCCCTCAATTGGCACTTTTTTTTTATTTGGAGAAATTAGGATAAATAAAATCAATGATTTTAAGTAAATCAGAAACTCTAATAACACAAATAATCTTATTAAGCAAAATCAATAAAATCAGCACACAATCATATTAGAAAGCCTCAGAGGTTCTGTAACTCTGGGCACAAAGACTGTCTTGACTAGTTTTCAAAGAAAACACTTTATTGACTTTTTTTTGCGCCGTTATATCATTCAACTGACTTAGAGTCCACAATATTTCTTTTCATACAACCCAGAATGAGTTTACAAAAGATTTACAATAATGATAAAGAACCATTTACCTCAGAACAGAAAGCTGAAGGAATCCAAATGATATATAGAAGTGCGCATCCATCAACCAGTCTTCTTACTGTATAAGGCAACATAGGACATCTACCAAAACACACAGGATTGTAATAACAGGGTCTAACTTTCACTGTTTGGGACACTAAGCCCATATCCTTTGGTGCTTATTTATAAGCTAATTTGAAGAAAAAACATTTTTTTCCCAATACAACACTATTGTAATAAAGCAAGCTGCTATAGAGTATGTAAATAATACAAAGATACACATTATTTTTTTCAAAGATTTTCTTTTTGCTAAGGACAGGAGAATACAGTGTAATAAGATTTGAATTTATACTTAAAAAGTAATAATCACTAAGGCAACTACTCCTCATGACAGAGTAATCAATTTTGTTCACTTTGTATTGTACACCTTGCATACATTCTAGTTTTTAATATGGGACTAAGATACACGACTGTGAAATGCATATATTTATATTTAGAAAATATATCCATATGATGCCCACTTTGTGCAAAATTTTCAAAATTACCTAAATACTTCTTAACTTTCTATTTATTTTGTACACTAGCAATGTCTGGTTATTAAGTTCTATATTTAAAAACACGTAGTTAAATGCTTTCATTATTTTCCATAAATGTCATTTTATTTTCATACATTTCTTCCCCGTGCCCCTCCCCCCAAACCATAGGCCTTCTATTACTTATTTAATGCACAGTGTCTGATCTTTGATATGCTATTTATCTGCACTGCCAAGACACGTGAGATAACTCATCCTTGAGCAGGTATGAGCTTGTACTCAAACAGACTGAGTACATTGAACTTCCAATACATCTTAAGATACCCAGGTCTTCAATTTAGTGCATTACATAGCACAGTGACAAACAGTAGAAACAGTATCCTAAAACCCAGACTATTTTCAATCTCCTCAAGGTTGTAAATTTCATTTAATTTTTTAGAATAGATCCACCATCAATTTGCAGCTCTGAGGAAGATGAGGAAGCCTTAGGAATGTATAATGCTCTTACAGAAAAGCAGTTACTATTTATTCTTAAAACCCTTCTGCATTTTGATAAAGAGTGTAAAAAAAAAAATCTTCATCTTTTTAGAATTCCTCCAAAATTTCACCTGCATTTATCAATAGATGCTGTCCTGTCTTGAAGCAGGATCTTGATTTTGAGTCAAATAATTATAAAAAACATTGAAGACAAGACTACGTAAATAAGACCATATCACTGAAAGTGGGATGCAAGCCTCTGTCAAAAAGACAGGACATTGCAGTGTGCTGAAATTTTCTGTCATCTGTCATTCATAGATGTAAATCCAGATCAGAGTATTTCAAAGGCAAAGACACAAAGTAGGAAGAGGAGGAGGCAGGCAGGAAGGAACAGTTCATAATTTGAACCTTACTATTCATGCCTTCAGCAGTTCACAAGATTAAAATGAAATCTGGATAGTTTGGTAACATGGTTCTATTTTAATAGAAAAAATACTGCTGAATCTCTGTGATTAATTTACATATCAGACTACACAAACAGAAAGGTGAGGTTTTTAAGAGGAGGAGCACAATATTCTTAACAAGCTTATACATCAATATATTTTACATTTATTACACGAAGGATCTTTTTTATAACTTTGACTAATTAGTACTGACAGCAGCAGAGATGAACAGGGACATTAAAGGCACCCCTTTGCACTACTTTTAAACCATGACAAGGTCAGAAATAGTATAGATTTACGTGATACATATAAAACAGAATCCAATTTCATTCATGCAATTTACCTCAACAAATTTTTCCAATTTCCAATATGCAACTCAATTTCATTTGTTACAATTTCTGCACAGCATCAAGAAAATAAAGAATAGTAATTATAAATTCAATCTATTATGGCATTTAAAAACTAAATGAAACGTAGAGGAACACTGTTAATGTACTACAAAAGTCAGAAAACTTTCAGTTGGACTATATAAACTCTTGGGCATCCATTAAATCTGCAAAAATGGAAAACACCTTTTCCTTTGTGGTCAATTCAACCTCAGTTGCTGTATGAAAGCTGAAAATAAGTCTTAATCCTTGGTGAATGAATACTCTCTGTTCAAAAGAAGATTACAATGTTTCACCTGGCTTCTACTGAATCAAAATTTCAGTTCAGATTTTAGGATTTTTTCCTTGAAATGGGTAAAAAAGTTTCTCAGTCCCCTCTGTATAAGGTAATGAAGTTGAATTTGCTAGTATGCCATTAGCATATCATTATTAGGAGCCTAACTACAATGCTGCATATTAAAGTGGAATTTTTGTTGCTAGAGAACTGGATATATTGCACTCTCTGCATACCATGGTATAAACTACTATCTGCATCATATGTATTGCCACTCCCATCAACCACCAGGAATAACAATAACAAGGATTAGTACTGTGGTTAGCTTAAAATAAAAACTAATAGCATAACAAACAAAAGCAAAGCCTTATTCTACAAATATCTTCAGTATTGACAGCCTGACATTGAGTTTATGGCTTTTTTCCTTAGTAACAGCAGTAGGTATATGAAGTGTCTACACTGTTAGCAATTATTGCTAATTGCTAAAATCTCTGATTTAGAATTTTTTTAAGCAAGGAACACAAATAGCCAGATAATTAATCAGTGGTAGCAATGCAACTACTGGTGCTGCTGATTATTTACAGAGGTATTTGGAAAAGCCACACACCAAAATACACTATTTTAATGGCAATATTTTCTTCCTTTCTTGAACATTCCTCCTTTCGAAAGGACAGGAAACAGAGGAATTACATACTCCCAAAGTCTGTCCCTGTAATCACAGACAATAAGCAAGACTTCCTATTCTCAGCTGTTCAGGTTTTGTCTAATTACTTCTAATATGAAAGAATATGATTACCGTAATGGTTCAAAAAGTTTCCTCTCAGAAATAAACAGAGGCAATCAAATCAGTTGTGACAGTTTAGCTTTATTCTTCATAATAAATTCTTAAATGGAGTATCTTTCTGTCCTGTACTGATAAGATTTGAAGCAGAACGAGTTATCAACTCAAGCGAATATTACTCTGACATTATGATCCAGGTGTTGCCTTGGCGATGGCAGCAGGTGACACCTATATGCTGATTTACCTGGAGAGACTTAGAGAAATAGCCTCATGATACAGCTTTTGGACTGCAAATAACTTGCCAATTACAAAAGTAATTTAGTAAAGTTACAGCTAGACATAGGACAACAGAGCAAAACAGAAAAAAGCTAATGTTGTACTTGACTTTTGGCCTGAAAAGTTACCTCATGCTTAGAGCCATGCTGTGTAATTTCCCTGGGGCAAGAGGAGGATTTGTCAATGAGTCTGACATTACTTTTGCCCAGTTTTACTCATTCCAGGAAAAGACATCCTATTTCCCTGAGGAAAAAGTAGCGGAATCCATTTCCCTTACTGGAATTTTTCACATCTGCCTGTCTCCTGTCTCACAAGTGGAATTATCAGTTGAAGTTTTTCAAAAACTGATTATTAATTTTTCATGATGGACAAACCGAAGTATAAAAACAGCTAACGATAATAAAAAGTGTCAGTTCTCCCTCAAACAAAAAAACTGAGAATTAAATTTTTGATCAGAGTCATTAATTTGACCCAAAATAATTATTTTGAAGAGATGAGAGTTGGAATTCATTAGCTCACTCAGGATAAAGGCTAAGTACCATCTTTTTTAGCATGATATTTTTACCCCCCCAGATTCTCCCATTCTTTAGGACTATTTCCTCTCAATGTCTTCCTTTCCAGTTCCTATCAGGAAGTCAGCAAACCTTTATTCCTACTTTCTGAGTCAAAAGTATTTATTACAGTTGGCATTCCTTCAGACATACATTTTTTGGTCACTATAATTTTATTTTCTTTTTGGCTGAACCAACTGCTCTGTTGACAGTGACATTTCTCCCTGCTGTCCCTGGCTTCCAGCTCATCATCTGCCTTTGGCCTGTGTTACCACAATCAGCAAATGCTCCAACCCTTGCATATGGAGTCTGTTCTCAGGGAAGTCTCTCACTCCACTTGCCTTGCTTTCTGCTCAATCTTTGCTTCCTGTTTGGTGATTCTTCCTGTTTCTCTTATTGCAACAAAAATGGACACATAATTTTATTTACTTAAGCTCCGTATGTGAACAGGAAGAAATAGATAGAGCTGAGAACACCAATTCACAGCTGACAACACTAATTCACAGCTCACAATCCCAAAATCTCCTGGCTCAGAAGAGGGAATAATTAAAGACTGAATATTCCCCAGCATGACTTTAATATCCCATCATATAAAAACACACAGAGAAAGTGCTCTTCATCTTTTCCCTACAAAAAAGTTAGTGTTCAGCACTGAGAAATCTATCTGGATAGATAACCATCAGAAGACTGCTGCAGAAGAACCTCAACAAAATCCTGCATGTGTGATACGTGAGGATTTATTATTTAAGCGCATCTTCTGATCTGAAGAAGTTTCATCACACTGGACTGATTTTTACAACACCGTAAGAATAACACTTTTTCTACTTTGCTAGCTTGCTTTGATGGCCTATTGATTTACTCAACTGATTTCCTGAAACATCTGGGGCACACAGATATGACATATCTCATGGAGACAGGATTAAAGCTGAAAGTTTCAAACTGACGTTTCATTCAGTAAGATCTGAAAATAATGTGTGTGTTTTCTTTGACAAAGGTACCAGTGCAGCTCTGCAAAGAGGAGTTGCAATGATGACTGTCAACAGGACTTGGGAGTCCTTTATGTGATTTTACCAGTTACTATCTGTGCTGAATTAAAGAGTTGGTTATAAAGGCAGAGTCTGTGTGTGATCTTGAAAAACTACTTACATCACAGAGCAGAAGAAAATGAGTGGTAAAGAGCTTGAGACCTTTATGCTTAGAGTACGCATAACTAATTATATCTGGTTTGTGAGGCAAGGTTTTGTTGGCAGGGGGCGGCTACAGGGGTTGGCTTCTGTGAGAAGCTGCTAGAAGCTTCCCACATGTCAGACAGAGCCAATGCCAGCCAGCTCCAAGACGGACCCACCACTGGCCAAGGCCAAACCCATCAGTAACAGTGGTAGCACCTCTGGGATAACAGATTTAAGAAGGGGAAAAAAAACCTGCAGCTGGAGAGAGGAGTGAGAACATATAAGAGAAGAACCAACCCTGCAGACCCCCAGGTCAGTGAAGAAGGAGGGGAGGAGGTGCTCCAGGCACCAGAGCAGAGATTCCCCTGCAGCCCGTGGGGAAGACCATGGTGAGGCAGGCTGTCCCCCTGCAGCCCATGGAGGTCCTTGGTGGAGCAGATATCCACCTGCAGCCCGGGGAAGACCCCACGACAGAGCAGGGGGATGCCCGAAGGAGGCTGTGACCCTGTGGGAAGCCCACACTGGAGCAGGTTTTCTGGCAGGACTTATGACCCCGCAGGGGACCGATGCTGGAGCAGTCTGTGCCTGAAGGACTGCAGCCCATGGAAGGGACCCACACTGGAGCAGTTCATCAAGAACTGCAGCCCGGGGGAAGGATCTATATTGGAGAAGTTCATGGAGGACAGTCTCCCGTGGGAGGCACCCCCACACTGGAGCAGGGGAAGAGTCTGAGGAGTCCTCCTCCTGAGGAGGAAGGAGCGGCAGAAACTACATGCAATAAACTGACCGCAACCCCCATTCCCCATCCCCCTGCACTGCTGGGCAGGAGGAGGTAGAGAATTCAGGAGTAAAGCTGTGCCTGGGAAGAAGGAAGAGGTGGGGGAAGGAGTTTTTAAGATTTGGGTTTATTTTTAATTACCCTATTCTGATTTGATCAGTAATAAATTAAACTAATATCCCCAAGTCGAGTCTTTTTTGCCCGTGACAGTAACTGCTGAGTGACCTCCCTGTCCTTATCTCGATCGATAAGCCTCTCCTTATATTTTCCCTCCCCTGCCCAGTTGAGGAGGGGAGTGATAGAGTAGCTTTGGTGGGCACCTGGTGTCCAGCCAGGGTCAATCCACTACACTGATACAGAAAGTAAATATTCAGACATGATGTCATAAAGTAGGTCAGTGGAGGCTATCAGTGTCCTTTCAACAGGAGTGTTCTCCAGGCAGAAGCAGCTACCATGCACACATTCATAATCAGTGTACCTTCAACAGGAAGTCAGGCAAAAGCTCATTAGTAAATGTTTCCTAGACATAACTGGGACTTGCTGTAGCAATACAACATACTATGTTCTAACACAATATACATATAGTTGTCTCATGTATCAGAACTAATCAATACGTTACAACTGCATCAAGTGCTATGACCCTAGTGCATTAAAATTGAATATGACAATGTAAATCAAAGCCTCAGAAAAAATAATGAAAAGACATAACACTATTAAATACAGACTGGGAGAATAGACCATATATGGAATATAGCCCCTACCTAGTGAATTACAAAATAAAACACAACTGCATTAGTGCTCAAAACCAGAAAGGAAAACAACTGAAATATACTTCTTCATTTATCTGAAATAAATCAGGCACAAGGCAAAAGAATTTCTTTGAACCAGATAATGGTTTTTCTTGAACATTTATCAGGATTTTGAATCAGCACAAAGAGGTGGACATTCTAAAAAAATAGAATGGTAGTTAAGTAACAACTAGACTGAAATTCACTTGTATGAAAAATCAGTTTGGGTTGCTGTCCTGGTTTCAGCTGGGATAGAGTTAATTCTCTTCCTAGTAGTTGGTATATTGCTATGTTTTGAGTTCAATGTGAGAAGAATGTTGATAACACTGATGTTTTCAGTTGTTGCTAAGCAGTGTTTAGATTAAGTCAAGGATTTTTCAGCTTCTCATGCCCAGCCAACAAGAAGGCTGGAGGGGCACAAGAAGTTGGGAGGGGACACAGCCAGGACAGCTGACCCCAACTGGCCAAAGGGGTATTCCATACCATGTGATGTCATGCCCAGTATATAAACTGGGTGGAATTGGCTGGGGGGATTGCTGCTCGGGAACTAACTGGGCATTGGTCAGTGGGTGGTGAGCAATTGCATTGTGCATCACTTGTATATTCTGATACTTTTATTATTATTATTGTTGTTTTAGTATTGTTATTATTACCATTATTAGTTTCTTCTTTTCTGCTCTATTAAACTGTTGTTATCTCAACCCACAAGTTTTACTTTTTCTTTTTCCCCATTCTCTTCTCCATCCCACCGGGTGGGGGGAAGTGAGTGAGCAGCTGCATGGTGCTTAGTTGCTGGGGTTAAACCACGACAGTTGCCAAGTAAAATCAGGAAAATATTTAGATCAGTTTGAAATGAGGAAAAAGAGAAATCTAAGTTTTTTATTCAGGCAGAAAATAAGGTTCAACCTAAACCTCAATGTTTCTTTCAATCATTTTCCAAAAAAGTAGCCAAATTTAATCTGAAAGTATAATTTCCGTTAACTATTTTTTCCTGAAAAGCTTCTGTCCTTGAAGAAAAAGACCAAGTCTAATTCAATGCAAATTCAAAATAATTCCAGTTATGCCAGTTTTCCAATGACTTTGTCCCTCCCACAACAAGTTTTGACTGACAAAAAAATTTAAAAATCACCATAACCATACATTAAATTGATTTAAAAGGTTTCTTGTTAATCTGACTATAGATTTGTGAATATTAAAACAATACTATAGGGAATATCATTACAAAATTAGTGAACATGAACAAAATACTGATTTTTTTATTTTTTTAAAATATTCTCAAAAAATGCTTAACTCCAAAATCAAGAGAGATTGGTAGGTGTAAGACTTTTCAGAAGACGATTCCAGATCTGGAAGTTGCATTTAAGATTTTCAAGAATTTCAAGAAGGAATTTTGCATTTTACTTTTAACACCAGATTTTGCCTATCTCTTCTGCCACTTTTAACTTGCAGAAAAAAGACAGAAGATGTATTTGTTACCCATGCATGAAGATACCAGTTAGTTCTACAGAAAGGTACTATGGTAATTTAATCAAGAACCAAGACACATGAAAAATTAAAAACAGAATGGTTTTGATTAGGGAAAGCAAACATCACTAACATTTTGTGAGACTTCTCACAGTTATTTAACAGCTAAAAAATAAATGCTTTAGGAACACTTTTCTTAAAAAATGATAAACTTTAAAACAGGGAATGGAAAAACAATCATCAGATGCAGGAAGAAGCCGTTTAGATAACAGTTCATACAATTGTGATGTGAAAAAACCACGAAAAACACAAGAGTAACATAACATTAGAATACTGCACATGATCACATCTCTTCAGTGCTGAAACAGGCATGGACTAAGCCCACCTGCCCTTGAAGGAACCGGTATATTTAAAGTTGTGATGAATTCTAACTGCAAGGTACTCCAAAGATGCAGTGTTCCACATCTTTCGAACTCCCTGCTGTATATATTCAAGCAGTTTATTAGTCAGATTTAAGCTGAATTAATCAACACATAAAATACTCCCCTGAATTCAGAAAAGATAGCCTTTTAACACCTACCAGGGATACTGTGTAGAAGAGACACTGCAACTCAAACCTCTATTATCTTTCAGACAATGCTTGACAGGCATTCTCCCTGCCTTACCAGTTCTCTCGTCTCCTCTTGAGTCTGACTGGCACTGCTAGCCCTGTGCTTCACCGCTTTTCCTGGCAAGGAGTAAAGGATTTGCTCATCCTGCATGGAAGACAGCATGCAAGGTCCCAACTGTGTTTTGTGCCATGTTTGGCATTCCCAGTAATCAGACCACACCAACACACAGAATAGAAGCCCATATACAGCCTTACAGGAAGAACAGTTGAATTCTGTTTCCTCTGACAGAACTCTATGTTACAAAGCGGCATCTTTCTCTCCAATTCTATTTGAAAAGAAAAATGGGAGCAGAGGCACTTTGATAACATCTCCACTGTGGCAATTTAACAGCTGTGCACAATGACAAATCTGAAACTAATGTTCTGACATTTGCTAATTGAAGACATTTTCAAATTCCTGTAAAAAAACACCTCAGCATTTCTGTTTTGCATCCGTACTCCTACTGAAAACAAATACCAAAGTTTTCCATGAAACAGACACACTGATTTTTGCCCAATTCAACAAATTATATCATATTTGGACCTAAGTATTAAACTATGAGTAGACAATACTACCAAATGTGTTATTACAGAAAACTGTTTGCTATAATTGTTCATAAGATTCTGGTAAGAGCAGAGCCTCCAGCACTGTACATCAATATACCATAGAATCACTCCCCAAAATCACACTTGTAATCAGTGCTGATTGCTAGTCTTCCTGCTAAACATGCCCTTGTGCTTAGTCTTCAAAGCGGTATCATTTGCAAAAAGGAATATAAACAGAGAAAGTGATATATTATCCATACCAGCCTAACAATTCAGTCTCAAGCCTCTAATAGAGATGAATGTAGGGAATATTTGGGGGCAAATATTTCCATCTCCATCTTGACCTTCCCCACAGCTGTAATCAGCATAGTTATATATTAAAAGATCTTGCTAAAGAAATAAATAGTTGAACTAGAAAGTTTAAAAGTTTTAGAATTAAAAATAAGGAAATTCATAAAATTTCATAAACAGTGTCATAGTAATGAAGATCTTTACAGTTCAAGAGAATTTTCTGAAAGAATTTCACTAGTAAGACAATATGATAAGGGCAGTCCTGTGTGAATAAACTAAATCTTGATTTTGAAAGCAGTTTTTTTCTGGGGCTAAGGACACTCTATTCTATTTTGATCCTTGTCACTCTTCCCCATGCTTTTGGTCTCCCTGCTCTTCCATGGGAAAGGCTAAGTGGAATTCAAGAATTTTTTTCTTACCATGGAACTTGTAAGTCACCTGTAGACATGCTCTTCATTTCAGAGCTTGTTAAGCTACCCTAACAGACTTGTTATATACTTTCTTTCTTTTCAAATGTAATTTGATGACTTCAGAACTTGCTTCTACTTTGAACAGTAACATTCCTGAAAGTTATTCTCTCAAATAATATTAATTCCCCCTGCTTTGTTCCTGTTTTCTTGCTGACACCACTATTTGTCAAGTATTAAACCACTGTAACTCGTATGGTGAATGTGCAGTCTAATTTTTGTGCAGATGATAAACTAAGTAGATTTACTCGGAAGCAGATAATTTGCTGATACTCATAGTCAGTCACAATGTGAAAGCAGATCAGTTTTGCCACAGTCTTTAAATATTATCCATCCCTTATTGAAATTAGTGTTTGGATTAACATTTGCTCTAGCTTGGCTTCCCAAGTCATGCATTAAAAATGGCTCCTGGAAGTTGAATTATATTTCACTAACTTTCCAACACTTTAAAAGATTGTTGCTTGAACAAAAAATCTCCTTTCTGTATTTTCTGCGAAGACAAACATGAATAGAAGAAAGAAAACAAGCTCCTTTGATATCTACATAGAGAAATACATGTTTGGTTTTTTTGATTAAATTAATTCTTAAGACATGTAGTGCTGGTATGAGGTATATTTACAAGAAAAAATGTGTACAGAGTGTGATGGTAAACCACTTCTGTGTTTGTTTTAATGTGCTATATTTCCCCTGCCCTTGCCTCTTAGCACTACTATGTCTTTAGATCCTCCTAATAATAGAAAACTTTCCACTGGTGAATTAAGCTGACTTTACAGTTGCTTTGTACTGCCATAGTGAGGTCAGGATTTCAGGAGCCTCTCACTGACAAAAGCAGTTTGCATATCTGTAAGAAAAATTCAACTTCTATGACTGAAGAATATCATCTTGCATCACTTCCTTTGGCATAATGCCAGTTTAAAAATCTATGTGTTCAAAAGAGACAAAATTTAATTCTTTATAAAAGTTAACAGAGACCAGTTGAGTATTCAGTAAAGTAATTGCTAAGGATGGCTGTGACACACCTCATTAAAATACTTATTTCATAATGCAGAAGACTAATCTATCTTCAGAGAAAAGTTGTGGACTGTAGTTAAGGGATTGATGCTCAAATGAGTCTCGTAATACCAAAATGTTACTCCTGTCCGAAAATATTTTATAATTTTGTCCTTGCACAGCAGGCTGCTCAGTTACCCAAGCCAGCATAACTCACATTTCCATAACTCACATTTCCAGAGATACTAAATGATTACTGCATAGCTTCTCACTGGTCATCATGGGGTTTATGTGAACACAGAATAACAAGCTGTATCATGTACTGGTTTTGCAAAGCTCAGACTGACAAGGCCAACTCCAGTATGAAATACAATAGCAACAAGGTGAAGCCACTCTTCAGAAATCAGCAAAAGAAATCCATAAAATAACTGAAATTAAATTCAGAGATGTGGCGATGAGTTACAAAGAAATTGAGCAACAGTCTGGAAAGGCTTAAGTGATCCCTGCTCATTATGTCTTAGTCCATTGAGAAGAGGCAGGCCCCATGTGGACAACAGGAGGCTTTATTCTGCTTGCCTCTGACTGGTTGGATGCCAAGGACATGCTGCTAGTGGTAGCAGTTAGAACATTTTTAGTTGATATATTTAATTTCAAGCTATGTATGTCTTGTACTTCAAGAGGTGAACCACACCTTGAAGCAAAATCCCATAAAATGAGGGCGTGAAATTTGTTTTCCTTCTAGGTCAGTTTAAACAGCTGTTAAGCCTGTAGGTTTTAAAGTGGTGCCTCAGCCTATGAACTTCAGACCTGTTAAACTATCTCTGCCACTGAGAAATGGCCACAGTCATCTCTCTTTCTGTTTACCAGAAACAGTTGCTCACAGTTTTAGAACCTGTGGGGGGGAGCTTCAGCCTCTAGCATTTTTTTAGCCACTGAGTTTTTTGGTCAGGAGCATATTATGAAATCTTGGACTAATTCCTAAACAAAAAAGACAAACCCTTACTATCAGTTGGGATTTTTCTCAATAAAGTCTGGTCCTCGGTTAAGACTAATAACAATTTTAATTCTTGCATTCTGATCCTGTAAAGAAGTCTATCCACCACATCTCTCATCTTTCTACCATGGAATCACCAAGAGGGCAGTTGATCTGCACCTGTTCAGCATAAGGAAAAATTGATAAATAATTCCAGTACTAGGACAGGTTACTTGATCACTACTTCCTCTTCAATGTATATTTGTCTACATAAGCCACCAATATCCTTCCCTCCGATTTCACTGTGCTACAGTATGTCCTTCCATTCTTATGGGATGAATCATTGCTTTATTACATTTTATATCACAGAGCTCTGTAGCAAGGACCTTAAAGCAGCACTATTACAAACAGGTCAGGCAGTAATCGTTTCCCTGTGATTAACTTAATATTAAATGAGTCATCTGACCTTCATTCAGAAACTATATTTACAGGGAAAAGTCAATATTATCTCTACTCCCTCATCATCATTATCACCACCCATCAGAGCTTGAATCTTAATGTCTCAAATTAACCCCCCATTCAGCTGTATTAATAGATTCAAAAGCCCATGTATTGGGTCTGCATGGCAAGGATTTGGTAGACAGGAGGGTTACAGGGGTGGCTTCTGTAAGAAGCTGCTGGAAGCTTCCCCTGTGTCCCACAGAGCCAATACCAGCCGGCTCTGAGATGGACCCGCTGCCAGCCAAGGCCGAGCCAATCAGTGACAGTGGTAACACCTCTATGATAACATTTTTAAGGAAAAAAGTTGCAGGCGGCACAGAAATGGCAGCCGGAGAGCGGAGTGAGAACACGTAAGATAAACAACTCTGCAGACACCAAGGTCAGTGAGGAAGGAGGGGGAGGAGATGCTCCAGGTGCCAGAGCAGAGATTCCCCTGCAGCCCGTGGTGACCCTGCAGTCCATGGAGGTCCACGGTGGAGCAGATCTCCACCTGCAGCTCGTGGAGGACCCCATGCTAGAGCAGGTGGGTGCCCAAAGGAGGCTGTGACCCCGTGGGAAGCCTGTGCTGGAACAGTGTGCTCCTGAAGGACTGCACACCGTGGAAAGGACCCATGCTGGAGCAGTTCCTGAAGAACTGCAGCCCGTGGGAAGGACCCACGTTGGAGAAGTTCGTGGAGGACCGTCTCCCGTGGGAGGGACCCCACGCTGGAGCAGGGGAAGAGCGTGATGATGAAGCAGCAGAAAATAATGTCTGATGAACTGACTGCAACCCCCATTCCCTGTCCCCCTGTGCCGCTGGGCGGAGGGTTGGTAGAGAATCCGGGAGTGAAGTTGTGCCCGGGAAGAAGAAAGGGGTGCAGGGAAGGTGTTCTGAGATTTGGGTTTATTTCTCATTACCCTACTCTGGTTTGATTGGCAATAAATTAAGTTAATCTTCCCTAAGTCGAGTCTGTTTTGCCCATGATGGTAATTTGTTGAGTGATCTCTTCCTGTCCTTATCTCGACCCATGAGCCTTTTGTTATATTTTCTCTCCCCTGACCAGATGAGGAGGCGAGTGATAGAGACGCTTTGGTGGGCACTTGGTGCCCAGTCAGGGTCAAAGCACCACAGTCCAAAACCATGAAATAGTAAGAACTACACTGGAAAAATAACTAGAAAACACATGACTATTTGGGAACAATCTTGCATTTGTAGACATGTGAAGAACTTGCAGGAGATAAAAAGGCCTCTTTAAAGTTATTAACTTTGGTCTTAAAAAATGCATCAGAAGTACCAGTTTCAATAATGAAGAATGTTACTATAATCTGAATCATCAACATCATAGAGAATATAAAGTTCTGGAAAGCTCTGTGCAAAGGTAGCTTGCAACTCTATGCTTACTCTCCAGTCAGAATCAGATAGAGACCCAGTGCCCTGCAGTTGTATATTGGCCCCTCACAGCCACAGTAATTATGGTTTGAATGAAGTGTTTTTTTTTTCTAATACCTCCAATTTGACCAACATGTGTTCTCCCAAATAGTAAATATCAAATACATCTGCACTTCCATTACGTTTTGAGATCAGTGGGGTAATGTGCACTGAAATACTAAGAACAAATAATGTTACTATCACCCAAAAATGTCTCTGAACAACAATTGCAAACATGTCATTTAGCACATATGGTTTATTCATTGTAAATGTGCTGATTTTGACTGGAATATAGTTAATTTTCTTCACAGTAGCTACTATGGGGTTATGCTTTGGATTAGTGCTGAAAACAGTGTTGATAATGCCGCGATGTTTTAGTTACCACTGAGCAGTGCTTACACAGAGCCAAGGCCTTTGCTGCTTCTCACCCCACCCCACCAGCCTTTTAAGACAGATCCAAAAATATGGCTCTAGATAGTGTTTAAGCTTGAAGCAGCAACCTTATCAGTGGTCAATATCATGGATTTCACATGACTGGTTTTTATTCATAGCTGACCCTGTTGTGAGAGATCATATTTTATTTAAACAGGAGTTCCCAATGAGGTATCGTGATCACGTAACACAGAAATCAATTCTTCCACCCTTAGCTAGCATGAATAGACACGGCTTCACTGAAGCAAATCAACATAAGCAAATGGAAACCAGGAGAGCATCTGTTTCAAAACATATGATTCTGCTTTACTTGCTTAAGCTAAAATTCCTATCAGGGGAGAGGAAGCAGATCTACACACCTAACAGAAAAGTTAAGATGAAGGGAACAAGATGATGAATGAATGCAGTGATGCCCCTACATTTACAGCCAATACGCAGCTCTCACATGTACACGTTCATCCATATGTACTAAAATTGCATGTCTGTTCACACAGTATGCACTTTATCTCTTAGTCGCAATTAAGTGTAAATCTTTGCCAGTAGAATCCAAATTGCTTTCTGATAGTTCAGTTCATTTCTAAAATATTGTATCAGTTTTCCCAGAGTCACTGCACTAGCGCATTTAGTGCATACAGTAACTATTGAAGGCTTTACTGGATTAGAATGCATCGCTTGTATATTCGATTTGCTGTCCCAGGATCATGAACACAATCGCCACTTCGATGACTGCCTAAGAGTAAGCTGTCCATTTGAGCTTGGTTCTGTTATACAGAAGTATGTGAGCTTTCAGTTCAGTTATGTATGAGTTGGATATGTTCTAGGATATACTGGATATATTCTATATAGTTCTAGGATTCAAAAATGTCAGGAGTGATACAGATTGCACAGTGAAGATTATACTAACAGTAATTCAATGGTTTTCAAATTTGCTGCTTTATTGCACAGTCTTCAAAAAGGATTCTCTCACCTACGCATGTCATCTGCCCCCCCCACCCCCGCTCCCACTTAAGGTACCATACAATTCCCCCCTCCATTGCTTTAGCTATCACTTTTCCCTGACTTCTTGACAGACCAAAACTTTGAAATGCACGCTGTTTAATTTTTTTATTATGTGCGTTTTAAATGTAGCATAACCCAGAAAGAAGATAATTTACACAATTTTGTTCCAAATCTTATTTAGATTTAGATGCTAAATAAAGTATTTTTAGCCTAGAAAATGAACCATTTGACCTTGGAGATGGACCTAGCTGTCCCCCAACATACTGACTTTCTCCCAACCTTGTCTGCTTGGGTACAGCAACAGAGACAGAAGGAATGATAAGACATCACTGTAAGTATTAGCTATTAGTGACATAAACAAACGAACAATCGACCTGTAAGACTTGGTTGTTATGAATATATATTAAAAGACACGGTAGTGATATTAATTATTTGGACATTTTCAGGGAAAAACAACTTGAAATTCATCTTCTAAGCCACATATACATATTAACAAAGAGAAATTTGGAACTAATCTGAATATTTTGCATTTTTGTTTTAAGAATCTTTTTCACATGTTAAGTTTGTAATAAGACACTATCAAGCTCTTTTTTGCCTAGTCATTCAGAACAGGAGGCGGCATTTGCAGCAGAACATATTCAGTGTCTTTTGTGGTTAAGAACATCCACTTTAATTACTTTTTCTCTGACTTTTTTTATGCATATACTGTTACAAAAATACTTGCTTTTATTAAATTTCTGTTAAAGTCTTCTGGGAGAAAGCCATTAAGATGGAGTGGAATTAAATACATACCCCACTGCATTTCTGTTTCTCTGGGCAGAATATAAAGCTGTGAGCAACCCCAAGATAACCCTTGTGAAAGGATGTATTAGGCATAGCTCGTTTTATAAATCTATATACTTGCACACACACAGAGCCACCCAGAAGTTTGTATACAAAATCAAAATATTTCAGCTCTTGTTGCAATAGAAATTTTACTTGCACAAATATGCTGGTGAGACCCCAGCACCAACTTCCTCTGTCTGAGGCAACATGACACAATCTTTATCTTTCCTGTACTCTCAGTATTCTCAGTCATAAATAAAAGATTTGACATACAGATGACATGGCTTTTGACCTATTTCTGGAAAAGTATGTTCCCAAATATCCCTCCCCCCGAAATCCTCAAAAACCACAGCTAGCAACAGATTTTAAAAACATATAGCAACACAGTAACTTCTGTCCCACTTTCAGAAATACAGTAGAGAAAATACAGACTTGTAACCAGAAATTATTGAAAATTACACAGTTACATCTTTGCAGACACATGCAATACATTAAACATTGAGAAGATCCATGAGCATGATTACAAAACTGCAAGATACCTCAATATACCACAGCCTGGTCAGTCTGTTAGATTACAAATCTGTATAGTTCCATTGCCAAAGTGTACAATTATAAATCAACCACTAATTAATGGATGACATAACTTCAACAAGATTAGAAAGATAGTTAGCCCTTCACAAACAAAATTTTAGTACTACAAAAATAAAGCAATGAGAATCTGGTCTCAGTCTTTTCTAGGTGGCAGTTTCATATTACATATCTGATGCCTCTAGATCGTCCCTCAAGTGTAGCTGTTTTAGAGAGAACCATCTGAGCAGAATTAGATGAACATATCAGAATTTAAAGTCTGCATATTTTACACTTTAATTCCCAGTTTGTAAAGGCTTATTACCTAAGAATTTTCCCAGCTATGTAGCACATAGATTGCTCTGTTTGCTGAATTATAATGTCATCCTGGCTGCTCCTCAAAGAGTTAAAAAAACCCAAAAACTAACCAAAAAAACCCAAAAAACCCACAGGTGAGAGAAGAATTCAGTGGGCTATTGGCTTCATTAAGTGGATATCTCCTGTCTGTTATACAGTTTTATGGACACACACCCATCATGACTTCATTTCCTAGTGTAGCTTTTCCTTTTTTACATAAAAGTCAAACAAAGCCCTACAGATCCTCGTGTGGAAACGAATGTACTGATAAATGCTCCCACAACTGTCCTGGGTTCCCTTGTTCCTCTGAAGGCAGTTCCAGGCAAACAGAAATTTGGTTCTAATCTCTACCACATTTCTGTGTTAAAATGTATAATCACAACTTTGTTAAAACAAACTTCAGAGTTAAACCTTGATGCATCCCCTGTGAGCTTGCCCTAAAAAGCAATTATTTGGGAATAATGAGGACAAGAACTATCAGACAGAACTGAAGTAAAGAAGCTAGTGAGACAAAGACCTGCAATATCTGCTTGCTATATTAATACTACTTGAAACAGTATCAGTTTCAAAAGTTTACCGTTTTCTTCTTTTTCATAGTCACAAGAACAACTCCTAGTCATCTTAGTCCAAAATTTCTGCTTATTTACTGCATCTGATACATCAGTACCATGACAGTCTAAAACAACAGTTCAAAACAATTTCAGGCAGATTTTCAGAGAAACTTTAACTTTCCATTATGTTTAGTTTTTTGTTAAAAGAACTATCTTCATAGAAGAATGCTATTCTTTTTATGAAGTGATACGGGCTGTAGCCTAACAGCCATAGGTTCCCATGTTTCATGAAGCATAGGAAAATACAAAACCAAATTTATATAGGAGACACTAGCAGAAAGGGCAAAAGCCAATTCTGCAGCATTCTCCCCTCCAGAAACCATGCCCCCATACAATCTGCCATCTACCTTTAAATTCAACCAACTTGCTCTGGCTCACCAAGTCATTGCCCCCTCAACTCTGCTGGGTTGGACAATGACTCAGGATCTCCCACCTTTTTTTCTGTCCAAAGGAATCTTTTAAAGCATAATTTACCTGCACTAAGTCTACAAGATGTCTTAAAAGAGATGTTTAAAACAATATGCAAAACATTGTAAGTAAATTAAATAACTACCTAATTTGCCTTAAATGTCCCAGTCGTGCTACATGAAGCTTGGCAGACATAGATAAATTGTTTTAAATAGATGGTGCAATTTCCCTATCCACTATTTCAGCTGCTGCACTCTCCTATACCACTTTTCCAGAACAAGAAAATTATAGAGAAACTTTTAGTATCAAAAAGGATGCCTGAATCATGACATCATTTGATGCAACTCACTTGCCCAACTTACTCAGGACTAGGTTTAATGTTAAAAGTGGGTTGTATATGCCACTGACCCGGACCACAATTCTGCTCAAGTTGAAAACATGAATGATAGAATAGTGTGGCAGCCGCTATCACTTTCTCAATTCAGACATAATTTGTGGCAGAATCTCAAACAGACAGTAACTTATAAATGGCAACTGACCAACTGATTTAAGCTTCAGAAATTTTTTATTTAGGAAAGCTTTCCAAAAGCCATTAAGGACCTTCATTCCTAACCAGAAGAGGGCTAAACTTAAGGCTAACAATTTCTGCGGTGTTTGTCAAAAGGAAAAAAATTCTCTTTACCATTTGCCTTATTTTCCAGTGTAGATGCTATACAGTTTCTACAATATTGGACAGGATCGTAAAACAAACAAACAAAAACCCAAAACAAAACAGCATAGTCGCTTAATTCTGATCAATACTTATTGGGAAATGCTGGCAATAAAATTCAGCAATGGTTTAATGGCAACTCTTCTGAGATTTTTCCCTTCATCTTTTTAACTGCAAGGTATAAAACCAGTGCTTCAGATGTTTCTGGTCATAATAAAACCTGCACAGATGCCTACCTGCTATGGAAATATGCAAACAGCTAAGCAGCTGACGATATTAATTAAAACCACAAGATTCAACTCTTCATTACAGAGTTGTGTATGTTACAGCAAAAGAATGAAAGTTAAATGGAAAATAGCCTGTAAATAGCAACATGAGACTCAATTTTAGCAACTAAATTCCATCTTGTACTGTGAGACTGTACTATGGGATGTCAAATACAGAAGAAAAGGACAGACAATCCCCCATGTACTCACTAGAAGACTAACAAAAATAGCGCTGAAGAACTCCACTACATGTTAATTTACATCCTTGAGTAATTGCTTTATGATACTTCCCAGCTGCAAAAGAGAAAGGTGGATGCAACCCATTTCTCCTCTGCCATCCTGTCACTGCTTGGAATTTGCTGGCTTGGCTTTGCAAAGCACGTTAAGAATGGCTGCTGAAAAGTCTCTCTCAAGGATTGCTCACGGTATTCTACCTTGTGCAAACTGTCAGAGAAATTAAAGGAACCAACCTACTGCAAAGAAGAACAACAAATGCCATATACATAAACACAAGTTCTTCTTCTGCCACACAGACTCTTATCTCTGGCAAGTAATGGCTGCATCTGTATATTGGAGAGAACTGCTTTTTTTAATCACGCACGAAAGATGTGAGATGCTGAATTTTTACAGTAGTGGTGCCAGAGAAATAGACAGTTTTATCCCTTTAACTTGGCATGAAGAAATTGAGCAAGAATCACACTTTGTAATGTTTTAATGCTGGCAATAAAGTTCTTCAAGCAGTTACCATTCTTCACAATGGTAATACTTAAATTTATCTTCACTATATTTGAGGCTCTTGGAAAGATCAAGGACCCCTTCTAGTTGGCAAAGCAGACATGTTAAGACAGCCTGACAAGAAGAGGTAAAGCAGAAATGATAAAGAGGCAAGGCTGAGCAATGTACTGGCTGATACAATGTAAGCAATGTAAGTGTTCTGGCTGCAGGTCGAAAGACCTTCTGCTGCTATGGAACTTCTATATTCTCACACACAAATACATGTTTCCTAAGGGTCTGGTCTCTCTCAGTTGACCATATAACTTGATTGCTGAAGCCCCGCCAAAGATGCAATCACGTAATCAACCTTGTGTCCACTATTTTATTTGAAAATGTCTTTTATCACTTATCTTAAAAACTACACATTTCAGCTTTTTCCCATGTTTAAAAATTTATATCACTGTTTTACAGCAATTTCATTTTTTTACCACATCATACAGTTTCCCTAAAACTTATATACAGTAATACATGCATTGTAGGCACACATAAATATGCAGCGGCAAGTGAAGTAGTTTGTACAATTGCCTGAGAATGAGCTTGGGATTTTAGTAGCTTTTCAATTTGCAGTTAATATTCCCTTAAGTCTAACACTTAATGGAAGGAATCAGACAGACAAGTGTTCACCAAGTGAAGATTTGACATATCTATAAGTACGTTACTGAGTTTGCCAGCCTTTAGAGACTTTGTTACAGAATATGAAGCTATATATGTATTGAGCAAGGACGCTGAAACTCAAACTGCAGTTTATTTCAATCAATATTTCTTTTTTGAAGCCAGGGACTCCCATGTAGTGCTCATCTGACAGCCTTTTATGTGAACAGCATTAATAAATGTTGACATTTCGGTTGATTACTCTCCCTCTACAAGCACGGACTAGTCAGACACTGACTAATCCCTTCATTCTTTCTATTTGAGTTGCTGCTGTTTCTGTCCCGCTTGCTATTGCTCCCATTTATCTGTAACTTTCAGTGCACCAAAAATACAGGATTAGAAAACCTGATACTAACAAGATGTGTGATGTTATTAAGCACCAGCAGAATCTGTAAAAACCATAATCAGAATTAGTATCAGTGACACGTGTCTTTCTAATGTCTGTACAATAACTCTCAAACTAGCACCATCCTGCTTTTGTTTCAGTGTAGATAAGCCACACGCTTCTGGGCTAGATTGTTGCTTTCTCAAATGATCTGCACATGTAGAAACAAACAGTGCTATTTGGGAAGAAATTAACCAAACCTTGCATACACTTCAAAATCATTTACATAAGATGCAAAACTACATCATCTCAGCTAAGCAGTAGACTTATAAATTGAAATATCAAAAGATCACTCCAGCTATCTTTATCTATAGTTGAAATAAAAATAATTAAATATTTGCTATAGTGATTTTTTAGCATTTATCAAATTACATAATAAATTATTCAATATTTTTCCAAACACGGATTTTTATGAATGTGGCAATGTGTTCTAACATAGAAATCACTATTTTAGTAGTGCCAGAAACACCATCATTTTATCATGGTGTTTTTATCAGATGTTTGTTCACTAGAGATCTGGTTATTTACTGGAAGAACCAAAACACCATTTTCCCAAAAGGAAGGGGTGGAGGGTAAATCAAACAAAGAGATGGTGCATTTCCCCAGAAATCCGAAGTTTCTCTCAGGTCAGCACTTCTCCCAAAAGTGTTCTCAACTTTTTCTTAGAGCTACAAGCCCAATATTTATTCAGGTTGTGCTTGTTTTCTTCCCTCTTTCTTTTCTGTTTCACAGACACACATAAGCTGTGTCTGTATTAGGAACCAGTGAGGACCAGTAAGAGCAGATCTGTATAGCGGACTTCAATACACACTGTCTGCATTTGTTTTATTTTGGACTAGTCTAGTCCCGTTCATGACTGGTTCCCCCCATTTATGCAACATTGATCCCATCAGTGTCCTCTTGAAGCACATCTGGTTTTGCTATTTTGAGTCCAAAAAGGAATCCAGTTCATATGCTCCAAGACTGCTTGCTCCATGATGTGAACCAAAGCATACAGTATCTGGGGATGACTGAGAGTTCCAGACCAGAATGCACACAGACACAGATGCATGGACTGAGACACCCCTTCGCCACGCAAGACAGTGAAACCCTCTGGCTGCACATGCATTGTCTGTTGCTATATCTTGTCTTAGGCCAAGATACATACTTGTATTTGGATTGAATGCTGATATTATTACAGAGAAAATTTGAAAAATAAATTAATTATTATTACTGCTTTTACAGCAAACTTTTTATATGTACAACGTAACAAATGCACTGAAGTCATTCTTGAAAATAACTAATAAAAGATACCACTGCAATGATACTTCCTCATCTTCCCCCTCAAAAAAAATTAAGGCAGAAACATAGAATGCACTGAAATGGGTAATTGTGAAAACACAGGGAAAAATATTCATGTTTTAAATAATAAACAAATATTGTAATATATAAATTATCAGGAGAGGATACTAGTAGTTTCAAGTAATACTCACAGCCAGTGCTTGCTACATTGCTACATTGGCACTTGTTAAGGAAAAACTCCATAGGAATTATCTAGACATACGAGTTACTGCAGCATATACAAAACCCCAAAATATGCACTACTGCATTTAGGTGGGATGAATTAAAATGGAAACCAATTGGAGCTATCCCTTTCCCTGACCTGTTCTGGACTGACCATACCCTAAATAGCACACAGAGAGACTGTCAATTAGATGATACTTTCTTCTCCGTTTTTCAGCACTTCCCATCATCTGGGAAAAGAAAATTTGTACAAAAGAGAGTCAGCCAGAGATTCTGGTCAGTTAGTCTAGCTTAACATCAAAGAACATCCACAGTTGTGTTTGTAGTTCTTCTGCCACATCCTAGTATATGTTGACCCCCATAACCTTCCTTCATCCTTCTACTCTGTACCATCTGTCTTATACACACTCTTGCCATTCTCCAGCAATTCAAAGTTCAAAAGCTTCCAGGCTGAGCCAGAAATTATATCTTTGTGTTTAACTGTCCTTCATAGAGCCATAATATTCTGTTGCAGTTAGTTCTAAAACTTAGTTACATGCTGTGTGAAGAAGTACTCCTTTTATTTGTTTTGAACACGCTCCTGATAATTTCATTTTGATGGCACTAGTTGTCATATTAGAACAGACAGGGAATAATCATTCCCTTTCCACCCTCCCTATACTACTCATGATATCACTGACCTTTTTCATATCCCTCTCTGCCACTTCTTTTCCAAAATGAATAGTTCTAGCCTATTTAACTATTTCTCATACAGAAGCCATTCTATTCCGTTGCACACTCTTGTTGCTTTCCTCTATACATTGATAATTCAATTAAATAGTCTTCAAACAAGGACAAGAAGCATACGTGGAATTCAAAAAGAAAGGTTTCTAACACTACAAAAACATTTTGTTTTGTTCTCTACTCCTTTCCTAATAGTTCCTAATGTTACATTTGATTTCAGGCCACTACTAAGCACTGACCAGAAATATTTAAAAAAACACAACTTGTATTATTAGCTCCAAAATCTCTTTTGTGAACTGTAATTATTTGTCTAAAACTTATTATTGAGTTTGTAAATTTAGAACTGTTTTTCCCCATGAATTATTTTGCATTCTTCAACTCTGAATTTCAGCTATGTCAATTAGAAAGCTGTCGGTTACATTACTTTCACCAATGACATGAATACATTAGGGGTGGACTGGGGCACTATTTTAGCCAGTAAAGCTCTTAGAGGTGAGCCATAATAGTAATGAAAACCATCACTGAACCATTCCAGCTGTGCACTACAACAGTGAAGAATTTGAACAAGTCATTTCATAAGTTGCATGAACGCTGTTGTTTAAAGCCCATGACACAGCCTTTGGGTCCAAATAGCCAACTATTTACCTGCTTGTATTGCCCCCATGGAAATTATTCTGGCACAGCTGGAAGGAAATTATGGAGGTACTTGACATACATAGCACTCTTCTTGGTTCCAGTGCTTACATAGTCTCTGTGTGAACATGTTTTTCCTTCTATCCAATCAGAATTTCCCTTGTTGCATTTTGTGTCTGTTGCCACACATCCGTTCACTGTGCTCCTTTAAGAAGAATCTGGTTCTATCTTCTTTAAAACTATCAATACCTTTGGGAAACACTGTTGACTAATACATGGATCAACATTTTTACTATACATGTAAAACCACATCTTTTAACATACCTTTTTCTCGTGCCACACAAAGGACCAAGAATTAATCACCATACATACTCCACCTGGAGGAATGAAGACATTCTATTAAAGCAATCTCAGTATGTTTGGCAGAATTATTTAAAATACAGACTGCCTAAGGTGCCACACAACAGATGTTCTGCATGAAAGAAAGTCCTAGTAACAAATTTCTAGGTAACTGCCTGCAAAGCTGAGCCCATCACACTATTCTAATAGTGCCAAATCTTCTTGACACTGTAATTTCCTATGCTTAGTGGAGAATATTCAATTTCCTTAATGAACATTGAGAAGGAAAGGATTGAGTCACTAATTCTAGTTTCCTACCACAAGCAAGCACATCACATAACCTTTTTCCAGAACTCTTAAACTCATCAAGATCTATTCTAAGACCACTTACCCTTCTTTCCTCTTCCCCCGCTCACACTACTTCAAGTAGCTGCTCATTGCAGAATCTCCCTCTTTTGACAGGAACATTCCTGCATTCAAGCCAAGACTCAGGCTTAAGGGGGTTAAGGGATATTGAACTTCACTACACCCAAATCTAGCTCATTTGAGAAGACTGTAAGAGTCCACACTGACTACAATTTGTGCTGCCATAGCTACACCTTTTAACAGGTCTTAGGCTAGCTGGACATCTTTGGTGCATTTAAATGAGATGCAGAGAAGGTGCATTAGGTCAGGCAACTCCTTCCTAGCACCTCCTCCATTAAGTTCTTTGTGACTGATCTTTCTACATGACACCTACTTGGAAACCTCTACTATCTTGGCAAAAATACTGTAGCAATTAATAAAAACTGTGTTATGATACAGCTTTTTAATCAGTGTAAGATATTTAATGCAGAAACAATAGCATTATTACCACACGCAGTCATTTTAGTGGAATAGAGGAGAAACATCTCCTTTCTCAGTAATGTATTGAGCTGTAAATTGGGGTTGTCATCTGT